>NC_137890.1:110812369-111412369 GCF_963455335.1 Martes martes | reverse complement strand
CAAGAGCAATGAGAAGGAAGATGGTAATGGAGAGTAGAAGTGCATTGCAGTGAAGGAAAAACCATTTCTTTTCTCATTTTCCCATTCATCAGAACATAGGAGTTATTAGGTGAAGTGAAGGATATTGTCAGATAAAAATTTTGGCAACATAAGTATTTTGGCTTCCATATGAAATTACTGGCTTGGTGTGTTTGATACTTTATTTCTGGATGTTATTTTTTTTTTCCAGATTTTTTTGTGAGTGCCTATCCAGGCTTGAATATATCCCTGGGAATTAGGAGGGAGGGAAGTGACCTGCAATAGTCATATTCCATGTAATTAATTATTTGGACAGATTCATATCATAATATATTGATAGGGATTTATGTAGTCCTCTATGAACACATTTTACTTTCCATGTTAGCCTAAAAATTTCTAGAACATGAAGAACCTGTCTTATTCAAAGTGTTTAGCTTAGTGCTTTGCATATATTAATGCAGGGTTCAGAATTCACTGACAGTATATTTTCAACATAGAGGATTCAGAGCCAAGTATTACATTTACCTACAAGTGGTAAGTTAGGCAGGTGGAGGGACATTGAGTATATCTTCAATAAAGGGAAGGCACAGCATGTCTTGAGCTAGAGTTGGGTATGGCTTCATAATCTTATGGGCCATGATGTGGACAGCTTAAGGCAGGGTTTCTCAAATTTGGCTCTATTTACATTTGGGGACAGTTCATTCTTTGTCATGTGGATCAGTCCTATACTTTGTAGGACATTTAGTAGCATCCCTGGCCTCCACTCACTAGATGCCAGTAGCATTCCTCTAGTTATGACTAGAGGAAAATATCTCCAGACATTACCAATAGATCCCATTCTGGGTGGGCCAAAAATCACACCCAGTTGAGAACCACTGGCCTAACACAATGAGCCAATCAAAGCATCTTGGGAGATTTGAATTCCTAAATTCATATAAACCACCCAGATGAAATGTCACTTTGAAAGAGCTTCCCAGGAAGGAAAATCCAGGTACCAAAACAAAACAAACAAAAACCCAACCAGTTGGAGGTAATGTTTTGAAGAGAATGGATAGGAAGTGAAGCCTAGAGCAGTTACTTTTTTTTTCCCCCCCAAGATTTTATTTATTTATTTGAGAGAGAGAGAACACATAAGCAGAGGGAGAAGGAGAGGGAGAAGCAGGCTCCCTGATGAGCAGGGAGGCCAATGCAGGACCCCATCTCAGGACCGTGGGATCATGACCTCATTTGAGGCAGATGCTTTATCAACTAAGCCACCCGGTTGCTCGCTAGAGCAATTCTTTCACCCAACTAGCTTATAGCTTCTGAAGCCATAAGTCTGTTTCTGTAGGACTTAGGAGCTCATTGATAATAGAATGCCTGGCTGAGGTTAACTGGTTTGCCCATAAAATACAGCTACACATATTCAAGATACAGCCTTAGTCTCAGGGTCCAAGATGCAGTGGAACTTCCTGAGAGATAGTCATAATGTAGCATCAGGGAAGCAGGGATGGATGGGATGGGATCTAATGTAGTGGTACTCAGATTTTGAACCAGAACACCATTTCTCTCTAAGTTAGAGAAGTACAGGTTCACACAAAAGCAAAATCTGGTCCTCATTGCTGTATAAAGATAGAGGCCTGAATGGTGATTAAGGAAAAGCCAAGATCTAGGAACTATGGCACCTAGAGCAGAATTTGACTTGAGATTGTGTATGACTAAAGGCACTTCAGGGTTCAAGGGGCAGGTTTGATTCTGGGCTCAACCTTGGAGCCTAGAGGTAAGCAAGAGATGCCATGTCATGGGTGAGATAAGCTGAAGTGGTGACTCAGACTGGGCAGGATCACCCCTAATGCTCTAGTAGTGCACCCCTACACAGTCCTGCTAACCCAATAGAGTGAGTCGGGAGATGCTAACACTTCCTGTCTGCCTCAAGAGTCATGCATCGGAAGGTTTTGCAATAACCTGGTTAAACGGCTCAAGATACAATATTGGGTGGGAATAAAAGGACATAAAACTACATACATAGTGTGATCTTACTTTTATAATAAAGGGGGAAAAGATGCAATCACAGCTAACTGTATATAAATAATAACACTTAGGAAACCACATGGAAGGAAAGCGTGAAGATATGCTTTAAGATGTGGGATGATAGGGGATAATGTGTTACTTTTATTTCTTCATACTTTTCTTTATCTTCTATGTTTTGAGTAATGAGTATGAAATACTTTTATACTCATTTTTTAGCTATTCTAAAAAATCAACTTCCTGTCTCAAACCAGGATTGGTCTAGGAATTAGGAACAGCTGACTTCCTAAGTAGGACAAATACTAGGTCTTGTGAAAAAGCTTGGGAAGACACAGCTTGAATAAAGAGTGGGGAATGTGGAAAATATGGTTTGCTCAATGGAAATGAACACACTCCTACATAAACTTAACAAGAATGGAGCATGTGTCATCAGAGCGCTTTCTTCTTAACAGACAACGATTTTACAGTTTTGCGATAGGAAGCAACATGTTTTCTTTCCCTCCCCCTGCCCCCACCTCACCAGCAACTGCTCTGTGGAAAAAAAATAAAAATAAAATAATAACTCCTTAACTCTTTGGCCACATGTAACTGTATATTAGACTATGGAGTATAGATAGGGTTTGTTTGGAATGATGAATGGTTTGACAATATAGCACAATCAGACAAGACCAGCCATCAATCACTTTAAATCAATGATAGACCTTGGGTGTGTTTTGTGCCATTTTCATTCATTCTAGTGCCCAGAGAGTTGCACGGAGCAACCTCGTGACCTCACATGAGCAAAGAAAATGGCTTTTAAAGTTGTTTCCAGGCTCTATTCATCACTCATTCCTGGGTGAAATGCCAGGAAATAACTTTCATGGTTTTTTCTTTTCTCTTTTTTTTTCCAACTCATCCTCCTCACCTCAAAGTTTGAATGAAGGATATGCACATAGACAAAAAAGGGAAAGAACCCATCTGAGTGGGCTAGGTTTTTTTGTCATGTGAATGAAATTTGGTCCTTTTTTTTTTTTTTTTTCATTTTTTAACATTTCTCTTACTCATCAAACAATGTGCTCAGAATTCCCTCCTGTCTTTTAGAAAGGAAGTTGTGATTTAGTCACGATTTCCTCTTGGGTCATTCCAGAACATTTGCATCTGGGCACTCTGGCCATCAGCATACATGGGACTTTGCTGTTATGTAGGCCAGATGAGATCATGAGGAGCTTTCTTTGCTGGGCACAGGCACCTTTCATGGTGAACCTCATGGCCATGGTTACTAATGTTTTGCACCCCCACCTTCAGAAGCCCTAAACCACCTCAAGAGTGATATTGGCATCTCTTAGGGCTAAGACTATCTACCAGTGCATGGGCTGAGGACATATAAAGTCTACCCCCTAGTATCAGAATGACTTTCAACACTCTAAAAGCACTCCTTTTTCCCCAATTCCCCTGCAACACAGCCTCATCAACTCAAAGCACTAGCTCAGCTCTGGGACTCTCAATAATCCCCTTCAATGGTCCTAAAACATGGAAATCTTGCACTTTTCATCCTCCCCCTTCCCTGTCCTAGAGGTGAACAGGGAAATAATGGCAACTTAGCCCTTCAGAAACGCAGGGGTTAACTCCACCAACTTAGGGTGAGGCTAAGGAAAGAATAGAAAAAGCAAGCTTTTGGCTCATCTTACTACACACATGTTAAATTCAGAGGTTCACAGCAATTAGTAACATTTTATTTCTTCCCATAAAAAATGAACCCACCAAAAGATTCTTCAGATTTTTCATCTACCAGAAAAATACTTTAATATCTATCTTAAGATACTGCCTTATAAATGCCTACTGCACACAAAATTTTATCATGATATTGATTGGATTCCTTTTAATGATGGAAGCAATTCTGTACACTTTTTCAGAGTGTCAAATTCTATTAGTGTATATACATTACTCAATAAAAAGGCAGTGGAACTGAACACTAAGGAAGTAAGAAACTAATAACACCTGGGATCTAAACACCTCAGGTGACAAGGCAACCTGGAATAAGGGAAACTTAGTGGTCTAAAAATCAAATCACTGATTTGACCCCAGATCATGTACTAGATAAAGAAGGCAAGACGCCTATTGTCACGGCACCGAGCCTGTCTTTGAGCTTCAGATTCCCAGCATTTTGGTGGAATGATTTGTGCTTTGGGGAATCTGTGTGGATTAAAAGCTATTTCTCTTACAACTGTGTCAAATTCCCCTTTCCTTACTGACCTATGACAAGATCTTGTTTTCAATGGTAGCTGTAGAAAAATAACACTGTCTTCATTGTTTTTGCTGTTGTTTTTATAGGGACCAAGACAAATATGAATGTTCTGTGTTAAATTATATACACACTTATATATATTCATACATACATGTATATTTCTCTCTGTATATAAATGTATAAGTATGTATGTATGTGAGAGTATATACACATACACACAGAGACACACACACACATGTTCTTACACATATAGTTTCCCATTATGAAAATTATAGATCTAAATATGATATTATCTTACTCAAAAGGGTCAACATGTGCCAGTGATACTGATGAAAAAAGGACTAATATCAATCTCCTTTTTACTGCAGTATGGACTGCACTAGGAAGATCTGCCCTTTTTGTCACTAAGCAAGATGTAATCACTCTTGGATGTGAGGAACTCTGATCACTTCAGTAGTGAGATAACTATGTCCCTTGTGTTAAAATAATTGAACAGGGAGGCCATTAGACTGAGAGGGCTCTAACATCTTGGCAGCCCATGAAAGTAAACCAAAACCCAAGCTAAAGCCATGCACTTGAATCCACAAAAATGACAGTTAAGAACAACCAGTCACAAACAGCCATATAGATGTTCCCAAATAAGGAACCTGTTTAAGCTACAAGCCAATCAATTCATTTCCTCACCTTGCTTTCCACCTTGTCTGTAAAAATCTCTCCTAGCTCCCCTTGGTGGAGCCCTCCTAACCACTTTCTGTTTGGCACTGTCCGATTTGAATTGATATATACTCAAAGAAACTTTTGAAAATGTTATTGTATCTCAATTTATCTTTTATCACTTGCATAGAGAGAAAAAATTTTATATATATATATATATATATATATATACATACATACACATACACACACACATATACATAGCTTAAAACAGCTCAATCCTAAAAGGTACTTAAAAGAAAGCATGTGCATTAGTAGAGGAAAGCCTTGCATATAACAGAGGAAACACAAACCCTATACTCCTCAATCTCAGTCCTTGGAATGGAAGCAAACATCTAACTCCCCATGTGCATAAGCTTCTTTAGCGGGAATCTAGCAGTAGACAAGAACATTGTTCTAGAAGAAAGAAAAATCAAGCAAAGGTTTCACTCCTCCAGGGAAGACCAGCCAAGAATACCAAAGTAGAGCTATATTTTTATTTTTCCTGTGACAGCACAGATCTGTTGTTTGGCTACCAAATTACAGGTTGGGTCTGGTTCTCACATACTTCTGCTTTTCATGCGCCGAACAGGAAGAGTAATAACAGACTGCTTCTTTTACTTGTGGGATTTAGGTATTCTTCATCATAGAATGGGTCATTTTTCTAAGAAAACCTGCCAGTTTAAAGACTGGAGGTGTATGCCATTTGTGTGGGGGTGGAAAACCCATAAAAATGAGAGGTTTTTGGCTAAAAAGAATGGCTCCAGTTACTTGTTCCCATGTTTAAATGACATGTTTATGAGTCATACTCTTATTATCTAATCCTAACAGCATCATCCGGAGATCACTATCATTTAAATGACTACTTCAAAGAAGGGTCTCTGGGAAATTTGACCAAGGATAATATAATACACACCCATTCAGTTATGGAGCAGCACTCTGCATATATTTCCCATTCATCTCTTTTAAATGTTCTATTGATAATCTATAAAAGACAATTAAACAAAGTATAACAAATATTGTCCAAATGCATGATATCTGATACCCTAGACAGGAGACTAGTTAAGTATAATAGAACATATATTGAAGGAAACTACTGCACACAGATATTACCAATTAGTATTTGAATCAATCAGCGTTCATACAAATGTTGTTTCCTTCATTGTTTAGTTAATGGCTCTGTTCAGGAATCAGTGAGAAATAAAGTGACTTGTTGGGATAAGATTTTTGGATTCAGGGAATCAACTGACAATTGAGAGTATTATAGGAACATTTTAGGGAGAGACGCCTTATCGCTCTGACCTAACTCAAAGAACCACACAGCCAACATGGGAAAGAACCTTGGAATTTTGACTCATCAGAGAATTTCTAAAGAACTCTTTTGGCAGACAGAACTTATCTTGAGGACATCTGGCTTTCTTCAAATGAAATTAATTTATTCTCTTTTTTTCTTTAAAAAAATAAGAGAAAGAAAGAAAGATAAAAAGGAAGAAAGGAAGGAAGGAAGGGAGGGAGGAAGGAAGGAAGAAAGATAGGTATTTCCTTGCCCTCAAATCATTTATCTTGTCTGGAGATTAAAAAATAAAATATTATCATTTATATTAACCTTCATATTTGTGGAAGAAAATGCTGCTATTCTATTTTGTTAAAAGAGGAGATGGAAGAACACAGGATCCAACTGATTCCTGCGTTATAACAGAAGTAGAGAAATTCAGCAGAGCTGAGTATTCTCGGGATCCATGGCTACATCAAGGGAAGAAGTAGGCAGCACTAAAGAGATCTCTAACTTTCCTGTTATAAGAGAATGACTAACCTACAACCTCCATTTACAAATTTTCTCTATATGGGTATGTTTTCTCCCCTGACTTTAACTATCAAAGTCTCTTGGGAACCTATTAAAATTCCATTACCAAAATATTCTTATTCTATTAATTAAGGAGGAAGTCCAGGTTTATCCTGACCAAGAGAAAAACAATCCAAATTGTCTGCCATACTGGGTACATGAACTATTCCACCTTGGATACTGTATGATTTCTAAAAATCAGGATTGGATTTCTTTATACAAGAGAAGAACAATTGATAATGAAATATAGGTGATGGGTTAACAAAATCTTTATTAATAAAATTATAATAATAATAGAAGTAAAGATTTCGTAGTAAAATCTGGTTGTAATAATTTGGGTGCACATAACTGAAATCTGGGGAAAAAAATCAAGCCTCAAGTTGAGATGGAATTATTGCCAATACCTTCAATAATTATTGAACATTTAATCTTTAAGAAGAATGTTCTAACTATGCATATTTTACCAATAGTAAAGTAAATTTCCACTCAGCGCATAAGCAGCAAAAAAGGGAAATTAAAAAAACAAAACAAAACACTTTTGATCTAAGCCATGTTTAGTGCTTTGTTTGGCTATAGTTCCAGATTATTCTCATAAATAATTTAAATCCCAAGATTTCCATCCTTTCTTTTTTTAACTATTTGTGGACTTAACGATTCCATTTTAGTTCATCTCTTTTTTAGATGTCTTAAGCACATGATCTTGCTTAAAGCGAAAACTCCTCTTTCTTGGCTTATGGAGAGCATTGAGCGAGGTTACATTTTTCTCACAACCTTTCAAATACTTCTACCTATTCTTATATTTTCTGGGTCTCTCTTTTCACAAACAACCAGAAGTGATTGCTTCGAGCTCTCTAGAAAACAAGCAGATCGTGTTCAACACCAGGTGGGGTCTGGTGACCCCTTCTAAGAAGATGCCATTTCCTGATGCTCTGTGCTTTGCAATGAGGTGCTTAGATGACCTTGTCGACCCAGAGTTCCTCTGCTTAATCAACAAGAGACGATTTGGGAAGCAAAGTCTTCCCTTCAGCAGGTGACGTCACAGCTGAGGCAGAAGCAGCCCACAGCAGCAAGGACTGCAGGTGTGTTCTCTCCATCAATATGTCTTTACTTTCTCGGGACAACCTCCAGAGCATATTCCAGCTCACCACACATCTGGTTTCTATTAATCGGTTGCTGAAAAGAACATGTGAAGATACTGCATGTATAATTACATATTTACCAAAATGTCCCAGAGTTTGATTGAAGCTTTCCCCGTGTCCTTTTCCGTGGTAGGGGAAAACGTCAAGGAGGGAGTCGAGGGGAGAGCTCTGGGTGACTTCTCAATGCTTGACCATCATTTTCTCCACAAGGGTGGCGAACTAAAGTTCTCAACTGTGCTAACTGGAGAAACATTAAAGATAGCTGACATTCTTTGCACACGGACAGTTACATTAGCCTCGTCAATGACCCTTCAGCCCCCAGCTTTGCCCTCCTCCATCAGTGCCTCCAGCAGAATGTTCTTGTGAGATCCTAAGTGTGATCCTGACCATTCTGGCTAGCATCCCCTCCTTCCCTTCTCTTATGAGCAAAATCCAAAATCTTTCAGGGGTCCGGGAGGCCCTAAAAGATCCATTCCACCTTAACACCCTAACCGAGTTTCTTGGGTTCTTTCTCTGGCTGACCTGTCCTGTAGGCCCTACTCCTCCATGAGGACACCAGGCACATTCACATCCCTCGGCCCTTCCATTAGCTCTTGTCTTTACTTGCTGTGCTTCCCTGTCCCACCTCCCCCTGATAAACGCACACCCTTGGGCTCACCTCCCCACTTCCTTGAAATCTTTGTTCAAATATCATCTTCTTGGGAAAGTCATCTCTGGCCTCCCTATTTAAAAAGCAACTCTCCTACACTTACCTGCAACTTACCCTCCCCGTTTCACTTTCTCTCCATAGCACTTACTAATATTCCACTTAATTTACTTATTCATCTTATTTATCATCTGTCTTTCTCCCATGAAAATAAAAGCCCACGGATAGGGCTTTTTGTCTGCCTCGTTCACTGTTGTGAACAGTGCCTAGAATACAGTAGGTGCTCAAAACGTGTACACCCTGCAAGTAGTCCATAAAACCTGTTGGAGGATCTAACGTGTTTAATTTAGCCGATAGCTTCTGAGCATGTGAAGAAGGTTAATCCCCTGTTTCATCTGTGAATCAGTTAGCCCTGCAGAAGGGAAATCTGCATTATACAACAAAGACAACACCTGAGTATTTCCCCTCCACCTAAACATTGTATATGGTAAGTCACAACGATAAGAAAATATTGATGATACCATGCAATTCAGAATGTGATCTGAACAAGGAAAAACCCTTACAGCATATACCTATTAATAGGGGATATCAGTAAAAATCCTTTTTTAAAAAGGTTTTATTTGTTTGAAAGACAGAGAGAGGGAGCACGAACAGGGAAGGGGCAAAGGGAGAAGGAAGAACAGACTGCTGAGTGTGGAACCCTACCCAGTGCTCAATCCCAGAACCCTGGGATCATGACCTGAACTGAGGGCAGATGCTTAACCAACTGAGCCACTCAGGTGTCCCCAAAGCACTTTTATATATGGCATATTTATTTAGATAGTATAGTGCATTACTCCAGAAAGATATGATAGTTATAAGGAAATGGAGATATAAAATACATTTTAAAGCCAAGTAGAACCAGAAATGTTTGTTTGTGTTTTATGAAATATGTTAGCAGCGATTCACTTGCCAAAAACAAGACATTTTATTTTACTAATATTATTAGTAAATATGTGTTTTTCTGGTTTTAAAAATATGTAGCTTATTTTTAAAAATGCAAAGGGAATCTAGTTCTGTACAATTAGAAAGGTTTGTGAATATTCTTTTAAAAGTATGTAACCATATTACTTATTACTCTTGTCATTGGCAATCAAGAAATCTTGATTTTTTAAAAGCAATTAGCCTTTAAGAAAAACAAAAGCTAATTAAAACTGAAAACCTAGTCATCTAGGCAAACAATAGCACACAATCAGTCCATACTACCTAATATAAACCAATAATGCAGTAAACTATGGTTTAAAATGATTCTTTTCAATATTTTTATAAAAAGTTCCCACAGCTGCAGACCTCACATGCTTTTCCTGCCATGCTATGTTGATTTATTCTCTGAAGTTGGTTAAATTTTTATATATGTAAGGCTACATCTATACAAACCTTTTTCTAGAAATTCATTTGTGCTGAAGTCAATCAATCTTCAGTTACCCATGCTTTGAAAACTTGGAAATTCAAAACCTCAAAAATAAAACAAGGGCATTTGTAGAAAGAATGTAAGATCAGGCTATGGGCAGACATCATGTCCTATGAAGCATTAATTTGGCAACTACATAGATGTAAAATCTATAGTGAACCAGCATAATGGACAGAGAAGGGAAGGGAAGGGAAAGAAACAAATATCCTATTGAGTTCCCGCATGTAAAATGAAGAAACTTCTTTCTTACAGAAGAAATTCTGTAACACTCAAATACGGAAGATGAAAAAGAAAGAACAGTTTTATAACTGAGCATACACTTTCTCCTAATTCCCTCCTATTTATTCATTCTTATGGTCTCACATTTTTTTCTTCCTTATCTTTTCTGTTCTTTACGCCTGTGTTTATGCAACAAACTATACATGCTTTATTTTTCTGCTCTCTTTTCATTTCCTTCATTGTTCACGTCCCTCATTTTGCATAAAAAGAAATTGCAGATGCAATTGGACTAGCACAGGCAGGATGCAGTCTCAAAATCAGCTTGATTTCATTCAGATAAGACTGCTGGGACAGTCAAGAGGGAGGGATGAAGGCCAGCGCACTCCACGTCTTCTTGGAGCCACACCCAGGAGCTCGTGCCCCACTGTCTGTAAGTGGCACGGCCGGCTACTGGGGAGTTAAGGCCTGGAACAGGACTACTGATATGTCAGGAAGTTCTGGATGACTGTATTTTGCTGAATGATGAAGTAGCAACTGCTGGAAATAATAATAGGCCTTAAAATAGCAAAAATTCCTGAATGACTATATCAGGGAGTGACCAATTTCTATCATGTGTTGATGTCAATTTAGTGCATGGATGTTCCCTAGAGAAAAAAGAAATGAGATTCCAGACCTGGTGTTTTATTTTTGTTGTTGGTTTTTTTTTTGCAAGTGATTTAAACTACATACAAAACCCCTTCCAGGCTCAGCTATAGAACATACTGCAAATGTCAAGAGGCCAAGTGACAGGAAATGCATTTGGTAGAATCAGGCTGCTCTCATGTTTAATGTGGGAATAGGAATATCCTCAACAGCACAGCATTCCTGGATGGATTTGAAACCACAAAATGCCACAGTTACAGAGCTAAGGAACAGCTTCTATAGACTGAAGCCCAAGAAAAAGTTACAGAAATTCCCTGAAAGGACAGTGCATGCTATGTTAATAATATTTAAGAACAGAAGGTACTTGATTAGGGATCAGGATCATGAATTCCTGGCTTGTCCTGCCACTAGCCACTAGGTTACAATTCCTATCTCCATCTTCACCCACCACAAGGTCACTAGAGAAGAGATATATGCACAGGAGATATGGCTAAGCAAATACATGTTCTTCATTCCTCTGATGGAGTAGGAAAAAACCCAAACACCTAGCATGGACTAAAAGACTCCTCTTCCCTAAACTAGACGCAGACTTATGGAGCCTACAGCCCAATGGGTGGACAGCTCCTCTCTACGCATTCCTTGCTTTAAAAAACAAGATTGCTGTTTTTCTGGGGAAAACAAAAAAAGATCTGCACTCCTGGGAATATTTGCCTATCTGTAGCCATTTTTTCCAGAGTTGAAGCTTGGTTGTTCTGTCCATGAAAGAAAACTTCCAGTCTTTGCCCCTCATTGTTGCAGCTCTTATGCCAAATCATCTTTGTTCATGTTCACTACCTGCCTGGCTTTTCCCTCTATATCTGAAAACATCAATGGCAAGGAATGAGTACAAAAGACTTTAAGAGGGAGAGAGGAAAGTAAGAGCTTCTTACTCAATAAGGAGAATGTCATCGTTCCCTCCAGACTTTCTTAAGACATGTCTCAATCTAAAACCTGCTGCGAAGAAGTGATGATAAAAGTCTCCAAAAGGACCAGGCCCAGGGTAAGAAAATAGGAGGGAGAGAGAGAGATGAGAGAGAGAGAGAGACTAGGACATTAGCATATTAGTGTCCTAAATGACTTTGTCAACATTAACACTTCCCCTTGGGAATCACATGCAGAAAAGGAGAAAAAGATTAGAGAGGTGTTTGAAGCTTCACACAGAAGCCTCAATCTATAATCCTATATTCACCAGACTATTTCTCAGAAGCTAATGAAGCATAAGATTCTGGCAACTCACCAACAAGGGTTCCTTCCAAGATCGTTATACCTATTTTTATATTTGTAATTTTGTATTCTTTTTCTCAAGAAGGGTTTCCCAAATTCTATGCATTTCAGGCCTCAAACACCTATATCCACTTCTGCTCAAATCCCTAAATTTAAATGCCTTGGCCAAATGTATCAGTCAAGGGAATATAATGAAAAATGCATAAGGTACCATGTGTGTGGGGGTGTGGGGGTGTGTGTGTGTATGAGAGAGAGAGCAGAGAGAGAGAGAGACTAGACCTAGCCATTCAAGAAAAGAAGACAATCCAATGATTACTAAAACCGTATTTCATAAAAGGGAAAGTTTCAGAAATTGCTTATTTCATGGAACACCTTCTGAGTCTTTATTCTGAAGGATAAGTTATTTTCAAAGATTTTAAAAAGAAATTAAAAGTCCATTAAAACTTGATTTTTAAAAAACCTGATTTTATGAATAAAATCAGTACTGATAAATATTTTTTCTGTAATTTAATATTCCATATCATCTATTACTTGAGAGGCATAATCTGACTCAAGTTTCCCCCGATCTGTAGTATTTGGAAATGTTTAGAGATTTGCTATAACTGGGCTTCAAAGGATTATCCACAAAAATAATTACAAAAAAAAGAAATTCTAGAAGTATCAGCTAAAGTCACAGGTGTAATAAGTGTTCAGTCTGTTGTAAAATCTGTAATATAATCACTTATTCTTTTCATTTTTATAGTATCATCTCTAAAGTATAGTATCATCAAAAATGTAGGTGATAATATGTTGAAAAGTCTGATAATGTCTGAAAAGGGGCGCCTGGGTGGCTCAGTGGGTTAAGCCTCTGCCTTCAGCTCAGGTCATGATCTCAGGGTCCTGGGATGGAGCCCCACATCGACTTTCTGCTCAGCAGGGAGCCTGCTTCCTCCTCTCTCTCTGCCTGCCTCTCTGCTTTGTGATCTCTCAGTCAAATAAATAAAGTCTTTAAAAAAAATAATAATGTCTGAAAATATTACCTTTCCATTCATTAAGATCAGAGCCTTATATTTGACATATAACAAATGTGTAAGCTACTGGTGTTCAAATTATATATAATTGCACGCAGAGAAATGTGTCCTAGAGTTTTGACTATCCCTAGCTTATCAGAGGTTTGGTATTTTTAATTCAGAAATCAATTGTTTTAGGTTGAAATGGAGGCAT
Organism: Martes martes; assembly: GCF_963455335.1. Classification (NCBI taxonomy): domain Eukaryota; kingdom Metazoa; phylum Chordata; class Mammalia; order Carnivora; family Mustelidae; genus Martes; species Martes martes. The sequence continues at coordinate 111,399,022 of NC_137890.1, read as the reverse complement.
TCACTTTATTTTAACATGGAAATTTAAAACCAGGCATGGAGCAACAGGCTGCATACAGGGGATTCCATCTGTCATTAGGAAGTTAAAATATGATTAAATAATAAGATACTGAAACTTGACAATATGCTTCCCTTACAGTCATGCGATGGGTTTGTCGGGCTGCTGACATGGACGAAAAGCAAGGTCAATCTGAAGCTATCAATAATAAAGACCCTGGGTCTAGGTCCAAAAGAAACAATCTTGAGTCAAATGCCCCACCATTATGGGCAATGTTCTAATAAGATTCTCTTCGCGAAGTGTATTAGCTCTTTACTGCTCTCTTCTCTTCTTTTTCTTTTTATTTGAAATTCGTATTTTGGCAAGTTAGTCAATAACAACATTGAGGACACATTTATAAAGTGATGGGTGAAATAAATATGAAACTAGAAATGTGTTTTACTAAAATTGATTTGACTGTTTCTTGCCAAATAAATGAGACAATATATTTTTGATAGCAAAATTAGAGCTACTTAGATCTACTTGGATTTCTACTAAATTTAGGTTTATGGCTCTCTACCAAAAACAAAATTGTATTTTGTAGCAATTAAGCAAACAAAAAGTTTTAACACATGCAAAATAAATCATTTCTACATAGTATCTCTGGTTTTGCTCAGTCTCTACTTGCATAGACACACACACACAGGCACAGACACACACATCACACCAATCTCTTCTCATGACTACTATCCCCTCAAATATTTTTAATTAGAAATATGTGTATACAACACTGCATCAAAAATTAATGATTATTTCATGGTGACTAACTAACAATAAAAAAATAAATATATGTATAACAAGAAAATGGCAAGAGGCATTAAAATAAATGAAAGACATTTCTACATGTGTGGATATATGTGTGAACGTATGTTCTTTCTCCTAATAGGGTATTTAATGTGGTACTTTATTATTATATTTTTTGGTTGTCATTACCCTGTGTTGTTTTGGCTTTGCTTTTGTGAGAAAAATTCATTTTTTTTTTTCCTTAAACTAAATTGTTTTCTTCTCAGAAAACTGTGTCTTCAATTGTCAACATATGAATTAATTTAATAATATGAACACCTCCAGAAATTTTTAGAGGAATTTAAAAAAATTAGTGTGTTATTCTAAAGAAAGGGCAGAAACTCAGTCTTCAGATAAATCAGGAATTTGTCTTTGTCCAATTGTCTTAGAGAAGCTATTTTTTTTTCTGTCTTCTTTTTTATTTTGTGAGGTAATGAAATATTTAAATAACTGATACTTGGCAGAAACACTTATTCCCACAGTATTTCTTGCCAAAATGAAAGAAGAAAGATCCAAATATCAAACAAGGGATGCTGTATTTGTGAGATTATAAGCCTGATTTTCTACATGACCTCCCCTTTAAAATAAAATAAAACAAAATAAAGTAATTGGAGGAGTGGAAACCCAGAAGGTTTTTTTGTGAAATGATATAACCATCCTCAGATGATGACAGAAATTGAAAATAAAAAGGATATAGCAAGAAACAATCTTACTCTGACAGTGAATGGATCAGATAACCAAATCATTTTTCCAGTTACAATATTTGTTCAAATTTTAAAAGGAACACAGAAGTTAGGACAACATGACCCATAACTTGTTGTTATCTAAATAAAATTAAATGCTTTTAAAAAGTTTTGCATTGGAGGGGTGAGGGGTAGAAAACAAAGCAGGTCAGAAATAATGTGTTCACTGGGCCTTGTTTTGTAAAAGGAAAATACTCTATCAAGGAAAGAAGTAATGACATTCTACACAGGTTTCATTTTTTATAAACATGAGGTTGGCAAGTATACATTGACTTACTTCCCCAAGATTTGCTTTACAAAATTTAAGGAAGAAGTCTCTTCACTAGGGCTCCTCCATTTAATTATTGCATCCAAAATTTATTAAAGAAAGAAAACAAAAACATTTGTGAGCCATGGGGACTGGTGGTAACACAGGTACAAGGAAACCAGGAGGATCTGCTGATTCCAGATGGAGTGGATATATTCCCATGGCACCTATTACTTGCCAAATGTTTCGTAAAGCAAACACATGACCTAAAAGATTTTGCAAGTGTGGGGTCTTCAAAAAAAAGAAAAAAAAAGAAGGAAAAAGAAAAAAGTACACACTTGCAAAAAGAAAAAAATTCTGTTCTTATTTAAAAGTCATTTCTTAATTCCTAACCATAAGTTGTTTTTAAAAACACACACACACTTTTAATATTTTTCAGCTGTCATGCCCACTTTAGTGAGTCTACATGTGTGGGTACTCCATAAAATCTCAGTGGTGGTGGCAGATGTCCTCTTTGAAATATTTCATCTGCTGCTGGGGGTGGGGGAAGTGTCACTTTGGTGCCATGAACACCATTCCTTCTGAAGGCTCTGATTTGGGACAGCCCCTCTAGAGCAAATGCTGAATTGCTTGATGTCACTCAAACGGGTGGTAAGCAGCAGAGAAACATATGACTATGTCAAGATGAAAAAAAGAATTTTAAATAATAACATATTTATGAGGCCCTTTACAACAGCAAAAGAATGGCTGTAAAAAAAATCTATAATTGTTATAATTGAGGTTTGGCTATGGGAGAATAAAAATGTATATCTATTATTTGAAGTGACCAAAACCTGTTTCACAGAAATCCTACCCAGTCCAAAGAGTCACCCCACCGGGTGGAGGCCCAGAGTATCTCTTCCTTGCTTGCATTCCTCTACCAGTTTCATAATGTATTACACATTTTCACACTTAATTGCATGTTGTCTTCCTTTCTTCTTTAATTTTTTGGAGGTTTAGTGGTTTAAGATTTTTTTGTTTTGTTTTGATTTTTTTTTTACTTATTTTGAATTAATTTGCATTCTTCCTCCTTCAAGGTGATTACTGTGGTAAATAGAAGATACTTGATAAATATTTAATCAACTCATTGATTCATTCAATTAATGTTATTAAGCATCTTCTATGGGCCAGATTTTAAAAATGCCACGATCCCTTTGCCCTCAGGTAGCATATATATTTCCAGTAGAGGAAGAGACATGAGGCCAAGAATCCCAGAAACACAAGTAAAATTATAGCCAGTGATACAAGCTGTGAAGGAAGAATACCACTTGCTGAGAGAGTCTATCTGGGGCTCTGATGTCAAGGGGGGGATGGGGAGGAGGCAAAATTTTCTGAGCAACTGATAATTTATTGTAAGCCCCAAAGGGTAAGTACAAATTATCAAGGGACGAGAAATAGAAACATCTTGGGAAGAGTAAAATGCGGGCTACGTTCAAGAACTGAAGTAAGACCAGTGCTGTGGGAGAGTAACTCCCATAGATTCTGGAAAGTCAGCAGTGACCATGTTAATCCTTATGGTCTATGGTGAGAATTTTGAACTTCTGTGAAGACATTCAGGGCTCTCAGCCAGGCAGTGGCATGATAAGACTTTTTAAGATAATTCTGCCTGCACAGAAAATAATGACTTAGTTAACAGAGAGGTAAAATGTAATTAGAAAGAACAAATGTAGAGGCAGGGAGACCAGGGAGAAAAATATTTCATTAGTCCAGGTGAAAAATGACACAGCCTTGAACTAGGCCAAATGACAGCACTGGACATGGAAAAACATGGATAAACTTGAGGTATATTTGGAAAGTCACATCTTTTTGACTTGTTGATGGGTTTGATATGGAGTTTGAGAGCAAAAGAAATCAGAAATATCATGCAGGCTTGAACAACTAAGTGGTGATAGTACCATTTACCAAGATGGGAAAATAAAAGGGAATGTGAGACTAGACGAAGACGAGGAGGGAATCAATGGCCAGCTTCAGTTGTAAGGTTTCAACAGACCCTGAGGTATCAGAGTGGAAGCGTTGAACAAGCAGCTGGGCAGCTTAAAAGAGAGATTTTTTTTTTTTTTTTTTTTTTTTTTTTTTTTTGAGAAAATGGTTTAGGAGTCATGAGCCTGCAGAGAGCATTTGCAAACAGAACTGGAACATATCATTTAGGGAGAGAGAAGGTGGGGAGGAGAGGAGAGGACCCAGGGCAGAAACTGGAAGAATTCCAAACAGGTCAAGGTGACACAGAGAACAAATAACACAGAGGCAACAGAAGGAAAGTGGGGAGTAGAGTAGCTCTAGGGCAGAGAATCCAGAAGGCCCCCACCTGTTGACTGCCCTCAAGAGATGCCACAGAATTGCCAATCACTACCTTCTATTCAGGTGTCTGCCTTGGATCATTCCAAGGCAAATGTAGTCAAAACGCAGATTGCTTTCTCTATCCCTAATGTCTGCATTTATATGCCATTTTTCTCCCAACTGGCATCACATGAGCTGTCCTGGAAAACACTTACATTTCTCTTGGTAAAATTGCATTGTTTACAAAAGGAATTCTTGTATGCCAGGTAACCTATACTTTTAGGTCAAACCATCTTAAGCCTAGACTCCAAATTTCATGTAAGTGTATCTAGAATATGATCAAGTTAACAAAACGTTAATTTATTATTCCATTAACAAAGATTTTTTGCACGCACATGTTAAATGAGCTATGATTTATCTAATGAGCCCTCATACCCCCTTCTTATCACACACACACATAAAAAAGATACTTAAAAAATGCATAAAATGTCTAAGGGATACAAGAAAATTAAAAACAAGTATATTTTATTAGCAAAATTCCTGATACAGTTATATATTTTTTTCTTAAGTAAGCTCCACACTAGGTGTGGAGCTCAACATGGGGCTTGAACTCATGACCCTGAGATCAAGACCCGAGCTGAGACCAAGAGTCAGACACTTAATAGACTGAGCCATCCAGCTACCCCATAAGAAATAATTGGCAGGCCCCAGCAAGACTTGAACTCATGACTCCTGGTTTACAAGGCCAATGCCCTAATCCCTGAGCTATTGGACCTCACTATATTCTTTTTAAAATTTTCCTTTAAAGGCCTATGTGAAATACATTGCTGGTGGGCATGTAAATCAGTACACTTTGGAAAATCATTAGAATTTATCTTTTTTTATTTTTTTATTTTGTAATAATGTCATGCCAAAATTGCACATAAGTGTACAGTTCTCTTAATTTTTACAAACTTAACACACTTCTGTAGTTAGCACTAGGATCAAAAAACAGAACAATACCAATAATTCAGAAAGTGCTTTGATGTTGTATTTTTAAAGTTAAACATTCACTAACCCTATAGTAATTCTACTCATATGCACACACACACAGATGTTGTACATATATATAATGGTAATTCTAGTCATATATATGTATACACACACACACACACACACGTGTGTGTGTGTATGTGTGTGTGTGTGTGTGTGTGTGTATGAAATATAAATTTTTACATGCAACTCCCAGAATTGTACCAGAATGTTCAGAACAAAATTAGTTAGGGGTGCCTGAATGGCTCAGTCAGTTGGGCATCTGACTTAGTTTCTACTCAGGTCATGATCTCCAGGTCATGGGTTTGAGCCCCATATCAGGTTCCATGCTCAGTGAGGAGTCGGCTTGAGATTCTCTCTCTCTCCCTCTTGTTCTGCCCACTGTCCTGCTCTCTCTTTTTCTATAATAAATAAATCTTTTTTAAAAAACCTGCTTATAATAGCTTAAAATTGCATATAATCCATGTAACATTCACCTGGAAATAATAACACGTAGTATACTCACACAATGGAACGTATACAGCAGAGAAAATTAAAATGAATCAACTACCTCTAAACACAACAACATAGATAAATCTTAGAAACATAAATATTAGAAACATAACGTTCACTTGAAAAAAGGAAAATTCAGAAAAATAGAATTGTATGACACCCCCCTTTATAATGTTTTAAAATGAACGACATAATACTTAGGCATATATGAATGTATAAAGGAAACAAGCAAACAAAAATTAAAAAAACAAACACAACATTAAGAATAGTGTTTTTCTTTTAGGTAAGGGAGAGGTGAGTTAGGGTGCAATCTATCATTGAGGCGAGGGTGATTTTTGAGCCCAAAGGGGCACTATTAATAACTAAAGCAGGGAAGTAGTAGTAAAGAGCAACTCTCCCAAGGCAAATCTGGACATAGGGTCACCCTAGTTATTGACAACAAGTGCTTTAGTCGACTGGTAAATTCATGGGCATTCCTTCTATTTTAATTAATTAATTAATTGATTGATTGATATAAATTAAAGAGGGACATTCATGACCAGTGATTTTAATGTGTCATGAACCAAAGATTTACGATTGATTCAATTCAGGAAACATCTGAGGTCCATATATAAATAATCCTCTGTCAAATTAAAAATGTTAATTATTTAGTGGTATGGACCTTAAAATTAATCCTTGGGGGCATGAATGAGAAGGATGAAAGAGAACAACAATTTCCTAAAATGCAGTCTAATTCAGGAAAGGAGGTGAAAGGGAGAAGATTTAGCCATAATCCAGTCCTTCTTCTTCTCCCTCTCCCCCAAGATCTTGAGAGTCAAAAGATCACAATGTAACAAATATAAAGAACAAAATTATTATTTGACTTTATACCTAATTGAGGTTAGGCTAATTACTTAGGAAACTCTGGGCATTCAGACAGGTTCAAGTCTTACCTATTTGCAAAGCCAAAGTAATTGGATTGTGACAAAATAGTTGACATTGCTTTACAACTGTCCTTCAATAGTTAGAGACTTTCGAAATTCAGCTGGATCTTCAGGTTTGTATGGGATGATATTCAGTGTATTCAACCATCAATAACAGCCCAAGAAACAACCAATCCAAACACAACCCTACCATGGCCCTCGAGTGCTGTTCTCAGCCTCCCTGTTGCACTGGCATAAACTCTCAATGCCAGAACATACGGAGAGCCTGGTGATTTGCAAGAAGAAGCCCCTATAGCTTGAGTGGGAGGTGTGGCTCCTAAGGACCTAGGTTGCAGCTAGTAAATAACCAATTATATGAGTAGGTAAACATTTTAAATATTGGTAAAACTAGAGGTGGTTGAAGAATTTATTCTGACTAGAATTCATGTAATTTGGAATATACCCATGAAAAAAGTGAATACAAATTGCCTTGGTTTCTCAAATAAATATGAGAAAAAGGAAAATAAAATGATCATTACTGGGGTCTCTCTTAGGACCTTGGAAGCTTTAACATGATTAGTTTTATGAAAATCCACTGCTGGCTATGACCACACTGGAGCATACTAGCTGAGTATTTACCTTAAGTTCACATTGCATATTCCAGATCCTACAGATTTGCAGACTGAACAAGACTCTATCAAGACCTTGTCATTGTTGATGACAATGCCAGCATAGGTAGATACAATCAGTGTATTTGACTGCCACTTTTTAGTTTTCACATGATTCGATTGTAAATTAAATTTGACTTACTACATTAGGATTCTAATCTTCAGGAAATACTAGGATGCGCCTAAAACCTTTTCAGCAACTGTAATAGAATATAAGCATTTTTTGATAACTCCCACCGTGGTAACTCTTCTGTAACTTCCAACAATTTCCATTACACCGATGCCTGAAACAGTGAACCATATGCTACATGTTTTTTGTTGGTATAAATGAAGGCAAACCTGGATTTTAAATCTGGCTTTACCATTTAGTGTTATAATTTTTTTTCTCTCATCTTTAAAATGGGAAAAATAATAAAAGAGAAGCCTGCTGTGAGGATTACTGAGAAAAGGAAAGAATTGACTTGACATGGTAGAAGGTCACAAACTTACTGCCTTCCCTTTCCTCCAGAATACAATTAAAAAACATCATTTCCAGAGCCTGTAAAATAAGGTTGGGGCTTCTCTGCTACAACAGTCCACAGAACCCAAATGACCAGGTTTCTCAACCATGCAGAATGTTCTAATTAATCCAGTGTGAATGTGTTGACTAAGTCTATATCACTATGACTCAAGCCCAAGTTAGGTGTTATCAAAGATTGTGAATTCATATCCATATTGAATTGAACACACACGGGACAGTGTTCCATATATGAGGTCTTTAAAGAAGGGAAAGAGAAATCACAGCAATTAGTCCCAAATAATAGAGTGAAAAATGGAACACAAGACTGCTAGGACAATATCAAATTATTAACAAATTCTATATAACAAATAAAAATATATTTGTCATAAGTAATTTTGGGGACAAGGGAGGTTATATTTAAATGGGAGACTAACATCAAGTTAAGGAAATTCAAGAGAAACAAGAGAGAACAGGAAAAAAAAAAAACCACCCCAAAACTAAATAACCTGCCTTGTGGTTACTAACACCATTACTGTCATTAATAATTACTGAATTATTATTATAATCACTGAATGATCTATAATTTCAAGTTCTTATAAGCCTTATGCCTTATATATAATGAACACATTAATACGAATTAAATGTGTGAACACATTAACAATACATGATAACTTTTCAAGGAACTAGCTCATGGGTGTCAGAAGTTTTATATTTCTTAGTTTCAATTAATTTTGCTATTCAGTTTTAAGTATCTCAAGTTACCTCAGTTCACCCATCTGGTAAAGAAATTTTATATGTAAAATCAAGGTTTTTCTTTTCAATCATATTTCATTCATGTTCTGAACTCCACTTTTTATAACCCTAATTATGAACAAAGAGATCATGAGAAGTAAATCCACTTCCACTTCTAGCTACATTTCAAAATATGGAATATTGAGTATCCATGGACTGCCCAACCTCAGAAAGATTTTCCCCTGGGTCTCACAGGATTTGTTTTACAGCAGTTTAGGAGAGGAACCAATATTTTTTACAGTCCTCTGGAGCTTTGGATGGGCAGAAGACCACCAAGAAGTAGGATAAGCTTTCAGTTCTGTGGGTGTTACTAGAAGGGATTTGTTAAAACTACAAATTTCCTTCTCAGGTCACTATTAAGCCAAGGCGACATACATATAATATCTATATGTGTTGGTGATGTAATTGCAACAAATTGTGTCTGTCAAGATAAATTTTAAATACATTTTTATCTTAAATATTTCTAAGAATATCCATGCAAATGATATTTTTCTGTTTATGAGTCCACTTCATTAGTTTCTATAGAGGCTTTAAGGATAACGTGAGATACAGTTCAGAAAAAAATTTGTTTTTATACCTACAGTTTTTTCATTTTAACAACATCGTTTTGAATTTATACCTCATTATCTTCAAGAGGCAAAATTTCTTATGAATATATGTAAGTATCAAGAGTCCTTGGAAAAGTAACAGAGAAGTAACATTGTAGCAATAAAAGTTGACTCTCAGTGATGAGAAGGATGAAAAAACAGACTAATATTAATAGTTATGATAATAGTTAACTTCTAAAAAGTTTTTAGTTTGTGCAAGGCAAATGGTAAGTAGCAATTTATGCAGTATCTAATTTAATTATCCTAACAATCTTACAAAAAGAGAGGAAGGTCAGAATTGGAATTGGAATCCAGATAACTGAAACACCAAGATGTTTCATACATTCCCAGTATAGAATGTCAGTGGAAATGAAAGAATAAAGAATCTTTCAGCCTATTCTGTTTCCCATAACAAATTGTTTCCCCAAAAATGACCTTACGTCTGAACTCCATTTCTCAAGATAATTCTCACAATTACAGTTCGGCAACATCAATCCAAAGGCTTGAAAAACCACCATAATTTTTTGAACCAGCAATTCAATCTTCATGAGTTTTAACCTAAAGAAATAGCCTGAAATTCGTATAAAATACAAATGCAAAGATGTTCACTAAAGCATTATGTAAGATAATAAAGAGTTCTAAACAGCACAAGCAATATGAGATTTGTTAAATAAGCTATGGTAGACCTGTGTAATAATTTATTATGCTCTATGGTAAATTGTTCTGTAGGAAAAACTTCCTGAGCATGCCAAGAATATATTTGCCAAGTATTGCTAACTTTAAAAAATATATCTTATTTTGTACAGAAACAAAAATATATGTACCTTTTGAAACGGTCCTAGGGAAAAACAAAAACACAAATAAAAATGATAATGTACATCTTAAATTCCTCATATCAGAGAGATCATATGATAATTGTCTTTCTCTGATTGACTTGTTTCGCTTAGCATAATACCCTCTAGTTCCATCCACATAGTTGGGTGGGGGGTCATGGAGGGTAGGGAAACAAGTTGGGATCAGGTGGGAGACAAACCATAAGAAACTCTTAATCTCACAAAACAAACTGAGGGTTGCTGGGAGGTGGGGGGGTAGGGATAGGGTGGCTGGATTATGGACATTGGGGAGGGTATATGCTATAGTGAGTGTTCTGAAATGTGTAAGCCTGATGATTCACAGACCTGTACCCCTGGGGAAAACAATACATTACATTACAATACATTAATATATAAAATAAATAAATTTTTAAAATTTCACAAAAATAATGGTAACGTGCAACATTTCTCTCAGCTGTATTCTGTCAGCACCAAAAGCATCAGTAGTGAAGGGGAAAAGCAGCAACACCATGTCCTCTTAGACAGAATTCTGGTGTGATTCTGGATTTTTTTTTTTTTAAGATTTTATCTATTTATTTGACAGAAATCACAAGTAGGCAGAGAGGCAGGCAGAAGGGGGTGGGGGAAGCAGGCTCCCTGCCGAGCAGAGAGCCAGATGCGGGGCTCAGTCCCAGGACTCTGGGATCACGACCTGAGCCGAAGGCAGAGGCCCAACCCACTGGGCCACCCAGGCGCCCCTGGATGTTGTTTTAAGTAGGAGCCTGGTTCCCTGGCCATCGGTAAACTCTGCAATATCTTTTAGTTAACTCCATTTTCTGCTTAAAATATCCAGAGCTTATTTCTATGGCCTGCACTAAGGATCCTGACAGATACAGGTCCTCCTCAGAGCCTTCAGTAAAGTCAAAGCTTCAGTAAAGCTTTGCTCAAGCCAGCCTTTTGGGAGCATACAGGGAAGAGGCCTGGGTTATCATTTTAAATGATTAGAGTAAATTATTCCCATGATTTATGGAATTATAAAATGCAAATTCTCCACCCCAAGATAAAGTGTTGAGTTTCCACAGCAGAGACAGCGGGAAATTACTAAGATAAAATAGAACTATGGAAAAAATAAGGGAACTGCTAGAAACTGGATTCCTTAGATCCTACCCAATGCATACTTTGACTAGTAGAGGCAACAATTATCTCTACTGAAAGAATTCTTCAGAGAAATGCAATTTCAAAGTTAAGATCCAGATTCAAGAAATACTTCATGGGCACCTGGGTGGCTCAGTCGGTTACATTTCCGAATCTTGGTTTTGGCTCAGGTCAGGATCTCAGGATTGTGAGGTCAAGTCCCATGTGAGGCTCCACACTCAGTACAGAGTCTGCTTGAGATTCTTTCTCCTTCTCTATCTGCCCCTCCTCTCTGTCTCTCAAATAAAAAAATAAATCTTAAAAAAAAAAAAAAGAAGAAGAAAGAACACTTTGCGAGATACAGGTTTATCCAGTCAACAGAGTGGGGAACAACTAAGAGTTTCAAAGACAATACTTTGCTCCAGTTCCCTGGGGCTCTGTAAGAAGTTCCCATGTGAAGTGCTAAAGCTATTACTACCCCAAAATGTCCCAACACTGCAATGATGTGATGACTGAGAAGATTAGATAAGTAGGCAATTCTAAAGAACAAATTAAAAAGAAGCCATTTAAGAAGTCAAATAAAACTGATTTCATTTTTACCTCCAATACCCGCACTATCTCTGCCTCTCTCAATCTACCCACTCCAAAAACAATAACACATGTTTTGGGAAGTTCCTATGACCAGTTGACTGAGGAAGAAAAACTCAGATCTGATTACAGATGAGTTACATAACATACTGGTACCAGCCACCCATGGATGGCTGACCCGTTGCAGACCCACTCGTAAGTGGCTCCTGGAATATGAATTCCCACTTAAAGAATATGATAAAGGGATATTCTCTCTTGTGGGCACAATTCAGGATAATAAATCTGGTTCCCTCGTTTGCTTGGGAAGGGAAATGGCCTAAGGAATAAAGGGATTCATAGGCAGTCACTGGTCATTAGGCTAGCTGGCCAGGAATTAGAAGCACAGCACTTGAAAACTGGTGTGCATTGTCTGAGGCAAAATTAGACGAAGGCATCAAATATGGATAGACACAAAGCATGAGGGTGTTTTTATCCCATGTGAAATGCTCAGTAAAAGACATCCACTGTTGAAGTGGTGCTCATATCAGCGGGTTAAAATAATTCATACAATGGACATCAGACAACACCCTTCCCTAGATACTACAGTATCTAGGGGTCCATGTATAAAGTTACCATCATGCCAGAAATAAAGGCTTCATGAAGGCTCAGTGGCATAGATTTTATTTCTACTTTATCCCCCACAACATAGCAATGGCCAATGCTTAACACCTGACATAACATCATTCCCAAAGAGAGCAACTCCCTGATAGCAGATTGAAGATAATGAACCTCTACAATTTTGAAGGGGCATCTATTCCCTTTAGAATATACACCTACTTTGTATATGGATTTTCTATACATCTGCCATTACTATCATCCATGAACTTATAGAAATACTTTGTTATTCATCATAGAAAACACAACACATTGGAGATCCTTTTACAACAAAAAGTGCACTGATGGGTTTACAACCATGAAATTCACTTGTATTGCAATGCCCAAAGGAAACTGACCTCATAAAATAGTTAATGGCTTACTGATGATTCTCTTACGATGTCATCTGTGAGATCACATCCAGGTAGTGTTGGGTACTTTGAACAAGGGACCAGGATTGGATGTTATTTCTCCCACAACCAGTACATTTGAGTTTGGGAACAAAGAAGTAGAAGTAGGCATTATTGTTTTCACTATGACACCAAATTATCTATATTTGCATCATTTTTGCTTCTTGTCTCTATAACTTCACATTCTGCACGTTTAGAGGTCTTAGTTCCCAAAAGAGAAATACTTTCATTAATTACATAGTAATTGTCCCATTGAATTATAAGTTGACAGCAATACCTGAATAACTTGGGTTTCTCCTGCTACTAATCATCAGCCAAAGAAAAGTGATGGGGGGTATTGATCCTGCTTACCAAGAAGACGCCCGTTTTCTGAAACATGATGGAATTAACTGGGTTACGCTTCCTACCTTAATAATTCCAGGACCATTGTAAAATTCACAACAATTACCCAATAAAGTCAGAATGACTAAGTTTCAGACTCTGGAAAAGAAGTCTTGCATCGCCAACCAGATATAGAACCCTGACCAACTGAAATTCTGGTTGAGGGCAAGAGGAACATATATGAGTGAATGAGGGAATCATTCTTATGACTGGAGACAGAAATAAGGGCTAGGCCAGCTCTGTTCATTTTTGTTATGTATATATTAACAAATTATTCAAATGTATCCTTCCTGAAAGGGGATTTTTTTTTTTTTTTTGACTATGTGAAGAGTGTTGTTGATGTTTAAACCTGCATTTCTTAAAAAGACTTTACTTATTTATTTGACAGAGAGAGAGATCACAAGTAGGCAGAGAGGCAGGCAGAGAGATTGAGAGAAGCAGGCTCCCTACTGAGCAGAGAGCCCGACACGGGGCTCCATCCCAGGACCCTGAGATCATGACCTGAGCCGAAGGCAGAGGCTTTAACCCACTGACCCACCCAGGCGCCCCTGGGAAATGGAATTTCTAGGAATATATCCATTTGAACTATATTCCCAAGGAACAAAATGATTTGACTGATTGTTTCAGTTTACTAAAAAGCATTGTACCTTATTCTGAGAAGACAAAAGTAGGTGAGGGTCTAAACAGGGAAACCCTGAGGCAATATTCAGGTGTTGGCTTTAACACTCTGAGAGCAATGGGAAGTCAAGCTACCCAACCACCAGTTGCACTTACCAACACCTTGAGAAATTGCCCTCAGTCAACATAGGACATAATCAATTTGCTGCCTTGATCTTAAATAAATTTCATCAGATGGAAAAAAGGAGGAAAAATAGGTGGTCCTATTGACCCCAGAAATAAATAAATGGAATCTAAAATAAAAATTTGTTAGCATTGTGGTACCCAACGGAAGGAAGTAAAATAAGTACTCGTTAGGTTTGGGCTTTGTCAATTTAGTGATATTCTTATATTTCTATTCCTAAATAATCATCAGACATTCACATATAAAACATCTGAAATCAGGAATTAATGGGTAAGAAAACATGGAAATATCGCTGCTCTATTTTAGAAAGGGAAATTAGGTATCAAAATGTCATTTCCAAAGTTTCACTCATTTAGGGTTAGCTACTATGTTTTCTTGAAACTTTGTACAATTTAGCTAATCTTTTAGCGATCGTGTCTTCCAAAAACATTTGTGGAGTGTGACACAAGGTGGCAATTCAATCTTATAGCAAAGCGTTTCTTTATACTTCTGTTATATACTCTAAATTTCCAGTAGATGTGTTTGAGATTGGGGTGTGTGTGTGTGTGTGTGTGTGTGTACTGGCTGCATTATTCTCACTGACAGCTGGCTGTGTAGGGGGAAAGCAATGAGAAATAGAGAGGCATAGGGGTGTGGAATCCCCCCCCCCCCCGAGAGGCCTTATGAAACCGAAGATTCCCATGTCTTGAAAGGTCAAAGAAAGAGTATAATACACTTATGAAAAAGAGACAGCCTTAATCCAGTTGTTCTTGGCTGGGTCTGCAGATGAAATATAAATGCTGTCATCACTTACGTGTGAGATAAAGGATAGAAAGTGGGAATGTGTTGGTTTACTGCAAAGACCATTCTTTGGATTTGAGAACATTGCTGGAAATAACCTGCACTGAGCACTGCTCCCTTTGAGGAATACATGTTATGGGAAACTGTTAAAGGCAAACTTTGGTCACTGACCTTCTCGATGTAGTTTAATCAAGCTGCAAGCACAACACCAAAAAAGACAGCTGCTTAAAGAAGGGAGCCCTCACCAAGCCAAGACATTTTACCTTTCCTCTATTACATGAGTCGGGGATAAGACACAAGTGAGCAGTAAATCTCCAGTTCGTGCATTCAGAGGCTGCACTATAATAATGATAGACTATAAATCACCCAGAAATGTTACCTTTATTTTAGGACAGTCAATAGCTAGAAATAGTGCTCACCAATACCACAGATGTCTAGGAGATATAAAAACAAATGCTTGGCAGTTGTTTAAAAATGGGAAGTACGAGAATCTGACCTAAAATATATTAGAAAACAACAGCAGTTTCATCGTTTTGTCAGGTTGCCAGTTTTGCATTTCACTCTTTTTTTAATCCCACGTTCTGTTGTTGAAGGTAGAACAGCAGCTCTGGAGAAGTGAAAAAGTGTCTCTCATGCATTTCCCTAAAAACCTTATAAATATTTGTAAGTCATGTATACATACATGAGCTTTTATGTAAATTTGTTTTTCTTTTGAAAGTTCTAGGGTAGTTGAACGCTGAGAACTGAGAGGCTGTCAACAAATGGGAGGCTCCCGCCAGGACCCAAGGGGACGGCACTCAGATCTCCATGTGCCAAATATTAGCTAATTGTGAGGATGACACTCCCTGGCCAGCCTCACAATCTGCATCCCAGTGTCTGCCTCAAAAGAGCTGTTGTGAGAAGAAAAGGCTCATTTGTTTCAGCTGAGACCAAATACTCTGAAATCCAAACGTGGGCTCTGGAAATGGAGATCCCTCTACTACCAACAGTGCTGAGGGTCAAAGAGGCTTCTGAGACCACTCCTGGTAGGAAACACACAGGGTGAACAGGCTGTACTTCACTTATCAATGTTTCCTTTTTCCTTTTCTTTAATAGAAATCTGGACAAGCAGGAATGTTATGGAAAAGTGAATGACACCTTAAAAAAATCTTCTTTTACATGCCTTTTCTTTCCTGCACCCCACTTTTTTTGGTGGGGGGTGAGGGGGGTAGGAGGGGTATGGTCAGGAAATTGGACAAGTCAATTTAAACAATTGAAACTCTAGAGAAATCTGAATCTTAACTTACCAGAGGTTTAAAGTAAAGCTCAGTTTCCTGTGACTCTCCATTTCCTGGGTTTAACAGGGACATGGATCTCAAGATTTAAAATACGGTGAGAAAGTCTGTCCTACTAAGATTTTCTCACCCCAGCAGGAAAGTACCATACCAGAAATTTCACAAGAAAGTCTGCTCTCATGAGACTCACAGCCAGACTTTTAACCATTTTGATAAGTTCAGAAGAGCTTCAATCAAAAAGCTTTCAAATCCCTGTCCCAAATGACCCCACAAATCCCTTTGAGAGCCACCCAACACCACTTCATAGTTCCCATAAACACTTGGACCTTTCCCTGTGAAAGCTGACAAGTTTTCCCGAAAGTCCTTACATACCACGCTTAGCCTCATCTTGCCAATTGTGCTATCTCAGTGGAAACTGCTGGAACTTTCCAGACAGATTTTATGCTACAGGCAAAAAGTACCTCAGTCACCAATATGCCCACAGTTTTCTGAGTCTAAAGGTTCCTAGATATTTCAAATGCTGTGTATAAAGTCCCATACCTTTTTTTCTCCCAGTATGACCAAATATTGCTCTCATAATACTTTGTGAAAAATGTCTCATAACTGTCGTAATTACTGATGTCAACACCCCTGTTAATATTCTGGAACTGCAAACATTTCACATCAAATCTCCACGTGGAAAGGGACTGTTCACCTCTACTTTGTAAATTAGCTATAAGATTTATCTGTGGGAAACATTTCAAAAATATAGATTCAGAAAGATATCTACCACATGATGGCTTTTCCATATGGCATCTCATAATTATTTTGCTGTGTGTGAACATGATGAAAACAGTTTCATAATTCTCCAAGGGTCAGAGTAAATTATTTCAATTAGACATATTTCAGAGCAAACATTACCTTAGGGTTTATTAATAATATTACCTGAGAAGGAACAGCTGCCTTTTATGCATAAAAAGCTGTCAGCTTCTTACCACTCCTTACTATAGAAACCCTTTTGTGACTTTAAAAAAATGGCAGATTTTCTCATGCTTTACCTAAACACAAAACTTGGCAGCAGGGACCTGGTTGTAATCCTCAGCATGGGAGCTAGTGGGTGGATTTTTTTTCTCTATAAACTCTTGTATAAACCACACCAGTCTCCTGGTATTTATTCTGGGTAATGCTGGAAATTGTACACAGATCCAACAGCCCATGTAAAGGAGTTTTGTAACTTCCTGAAGCTCTTTCATGCAAAATCCTTACTCTGAATGCAATTCCAGAAAGATGGGATATTTCAGCAGCTTAAAAGGAAAGGTTTATTCTGTTGTCTTTCCCTCCTTCTCACTGGAGTCCTGCAAATATGAAATAGGTCAATTGGGGCAACATAATAACAGCAATTAATATGACATTAATTGACCTATATTGAAAATTCAATGCCCATTGAAAAGTCTTCAGAGATAAATCACAAGGTAGCTATATCGTAATAATTAAGGATTGGAATTTTTCTCAATAGGTTGGTTGCCACTTTATAAGAGTTAGTTGGAACTACATATTACCGCAGGACATCAATTAAGTTTAGCTTTATTATTATCACCACTAGTCTCTGAACATGCATATTAAAAAAAATCTCAAGACACAGGAGTCTATGAGGTATGTGGAAAAGAGATTAGAAATCTTCCCTGTGCTCAAGAAATGTATCACTTTACCACAAATGTTCCTTACCTCCCACCCCATGTTAATGATGATCATTGACAATGTCCATGATGATCAGATGATTTGATAAGGACTTCTCACCAAGATGCTCTGCTTTCAGCAAAACCTTCCCAAGGCAAATGCACGTTTGTCTTAGCAGAACTAACAAAGACTTTATTCTTTAGGTGTTTGTTGCTGGTTGGATGAAGGTTGGTATGGTAGGTGGTAGAATTAGTTAACTTCAACATCTCAACCATTAATCTCCAGGCACTGAGGTTCAGTGTGGCTTCAAATTCTCAGGGGATCCTAGCTGGAACCATAGCTGTGATCTTACGAGTGTTTCTTGAAACAAACAGACTTTAAGCACTATGACCAAAATTTAAAAGGCAACTTAAATGTAAACACAATTTTTCAAATACCTGCAACCAAAGTTCCTTTTCACTAACATACATGAAGTCACAGTGAAAGCAGTCCTCCACCAAAGGCAGCAAGGAAATGCTGAAGGAAAGGAGGATTACTGAGAGAGTGACTGACATTTGCCTGTTTTGTGACTAAATACATAGGCATGAGTGAGGCATTATAATTTAAGAAGTAGAAATGAAAATTGCAAACAAAAAGCTCATTTGCATATTCTGTCCTATTGTGTTTTAGAACAAAATATCTATTTAAAAACCGAGGATATTATAGAATTTTAAAGAACCCTCGTGTTGCTTTTTTTTATACTCTCAATAGAGGGGCAGAACATCTCTTTTGCTTTGTTGTAACCATTCCAGGAGAAACACACACACACACACACACACACTTATGCACACACACACAAATGTTCTGCCACAGGAATTGCTCGCCACCATCCTACCATCTTGTGCTTTCTAGTTGTCATTTTTCCCCATTTGGCATTCTGCCATGTCACATTCTGATCTTGTGCTTGTTTGCACCCCGACTAAATGATGAAGGACTAAGAACCAAAAGCAGAGCCATAACTGGATAAGAAAAGATTTGGAAACTTCATTATCTTGTGCATGAGCCACTGGCAATAGGTCAGTGTTTACTTATGGCACCATTTTATTTCTTGCCATAGTGGCCTCTGTCTCTGTAAATGGTCCTGTGAACCACTTAGTTGCTCAAAACAAACCCTGAGAGTCATTATTGATTGCTCTCTTTCTCTCACACCCCACATCCAAATCCAACAACTTATCATCTCCAGAGCTATCACCAAGCCATTATAATCATTTGTCTGTACCATCGCAATAGCAGTGAACAGTGAGCTACGACCATAAGCAATAGTCTTCACACTACTTGCTTCTACTGCTGCTCCCTACAGTTTCACCTCCACACTGTTGTTGGTGATCCTTTCAAAAGAAAAATCAGATTACATAATGTCCCTGACCTCAATCTACCAATGCCTTCCCATTATACTTAGGATAAGATTTAAAATCCTTACCATGGCTTCTAAGCCCACACAAAAGCCATCTCCTGGAACCACTCTGAGTTGATTTCCTACATATTTCAGCTTACTCCTTGCACTCCAACAACACTTGCCTTCCCATCTCAGGGCTTTTACTCTCTGCTTGGAAAACTTGTGTCTAGATGTTTGTATGACCCATTTTCTTACTTTATTCACTCTGTTCACAGTTAACTTACCAGAGCTCAACCTTTATAATCCTATATAGAGCAGTCTATGTTGTCTTTGTTGTCACTATCTCTTTATCCTACTTCATTCTAATTCTTTTTTTTTTAAAGATTCTTTTTTTAAATTTATTTATTTGACAGACAGATCACAAGTAGGTAGAGAGGCAGGCAGAGAGAGAGAGGAGGAAGGAGGCTCCCCTCCAAACAGAGAGCTCAATGTGGGGCACAATCCCAGGGTCCTGGGATCATGACCTGAGCTGAAGGCAGAGGCTTTATACCACTGAGCCACCCAGGTGCCCCTTCATTCTAATTCATAAAACTTGCCTTAATTAAAATATATACTTATGGATTATATTTACTTATTTCATTACTTTGTTGATTATTATTATTTCCTCTACCAGAAATATAAGATCTATGACATCAGAGAGTTTGTGTGTTTGCTTGCCGCTATACCCCCAATGCTTAAAATGTTGCCTAGAACATAGCAGATACTAAATAAACATTCAAATCTAGGTGGATATTTTTTACTCAATTTTAAAGTTTAAAACATATGAAAATAAGATAAATGGCAGGATATATCACATAGTTTCATTACCCATTTTATATATTAAAGAAGTATATGTATTGCAATAACCAGTTAATGAAAACTGGCTAATTAGCATGAAGATGGTTACACCTTCATTGTTTACAACTTTCATGGTTCATACTGACCTCCAGTACCACATAATAATACCTTGGCTGTCCTTGAGTTTATCTACTCATGGCCCAGTCAAATCATCTTGTCCACTTTTCCTATTTAACTCTAAGATAGTAGTTTCAAGTTCTACTCCTATACCAACTGAAAAGGGTGAACTACATAATCCCCAAGATCTCCTCTAATTACATAATTTTACTAAAACTCTGAAAGACAAAAATATTTTAGAAAAAGATTGTTTTAGTTCATCAGCTGCCATATACATAATTTTAATATACAGATAATGTCACCTGACAGCCAAGATTTACACTAACCAACGAAACTACAACTTACAAAATTGGCATTCTTACTGAATATCCCTGGAAATTCTTATAGTTAGATGAAAGAGAGACTAATTCGGTGATTAGAAAATCACAGCCATGACACCTAATATGTAATTCAGTATTTGTTCCAAGTAGTTTCTCTTCACTTTGTATTTTAATTGCTTAATCTTTAAAATAAGTTCCATGCCCAGATCATTTATTAGAAATTCTCTTAATACGGTCATATTCACAGGTTGGTTTCTCTGGAAGTAGGAACTAAGAGTGAATTTGTCAATTAGAATATGTCAGAAGAGGAGGCAAGGTTGGGCAGAGGGAGAAGTTGAACAGCCATAGAAGCCCAATAAACCATTAGTCAAAAGCTCAGGGTAGCTCTTGTGAATATATAGCCCTTCAGCGTTGCTCTGTCTTGGGCAGAAATGGCTGGATATTCATACCTACCTCAATCAGTCATCAGGTAGGAAGGGTTGGGGGCAGGGAAAGCATGTCTAGGAGGAAGCAGCCCACAGAAACTTTAGCAAACCCTGAAGGAGCTGACAGATGGAGACTGTCTACTGGAAGTTAGGGCAGTAAGTCCCTTCTTATAGGGGGATCTGAGTGACACATTTGCCTTCTTTCTGCTCATTGTGCCATCTACCAATTCCTCTTATACCATCTATATTAATACCAAAGAATTAAGGTATGTCCTATGTGCGCACATTTTGAAAGATGATTAGCATAGTAGTCTGTATATTACCATGCATTCTAGTTTTTCAACCTGTAGTGGGCAATGATAATAAGCCTTCAAGATCTATATTGAAGTATTCATGTATGTACAAGCGCCCACAGGCTTGTGGGATAAGAAAAAGAGTTGGAGTGTGCAAAAGTTCATTTACATGCTAATATTTACAGCACGGAAGAACAATTTTCAGATTCATATCCAGCTTTGGCTGGATTGCTCCTTCCTAGACTGACCAAGAACACTAGCTTTAGCTATGGTCCTACTTAATTGGCTGTGTTTAAATGTCACATCTCACACCATACTAAAGTGTTCATCAACATTCTTGTATATGTAGTTATTAAAAAGAGCAGAGGTTTACTTAAAGAAAACATAATTTTTGGGTTCTCTAAATGTTCTTTACTGTCATTATCATTTGTCCTGGAACTGCTAATCATAGAATACACCATGATTTTTCCTCATTTTCTCCCTTCCCCACGTAAATACTTTTAAAATCGTGTTGGCTTTTTTTCTTGTTTTTCGAAATACTCCAGCAATTGGCTTGGACTCCTTTTTTTTCTTCTGCTGTGTCACCTTTTAATACAGGTTTTCATCACCTCTGCAAAAGACACGTTTTTTTCTCCTCAGTGAAAAAGATAGATTGGTAAGAGGTCCCACAGCCTATAAACTGTTTCCTTTTAATTCAGGCCCTAGAAGTTTGGCCTGGCTCACGTTCAGATAGTACTATAACTTGTCTGAACCCCTTCTAAAGGGCCTCCTGCTAGTGTATTTACGCCTGAGCACTTGGGCAAGCCTCGAAATAACTTTCTCTAAAGAGTGATGGGATCTGTTTGCTCACCTCCAGTCTACACTGTAATGAAGCATGACCCTTGCTTTTAAACTCCTGAGGTTCTGACCTCACCAGGTGAGGCTTTCCCTGGAAATGGCCCCCTGAGGCTATTCCTAACTGCAGTTTATGTGTAGGACACCAATAACGGTGTTCACTCTTAAGGGTTTTCTTTCTTTTGACATTGTCAGCTGCTTTCACGGACAGCCTCAAACTTCCACATAGGAAGTATTAGGAGGAGATTTCTAAAACTCTGAAAGCTTAATCTGTTCAAGGTTTCCTTTAACATTCACAACAGTCAGGATTTCTGGGCAAATTGCAAACTTTGCAATAGTGTGTTCATTTTATTTTATTTTATTTTATTTTTAAAGATTTTATTTATTTAACAGAAAGAGAGAGAGAGAGAGAGAGAGATCACAAGGAGGCAGAGAGGCACGATGAGAGAAAGGGGGAAGCAGGCTCCCTGCAGGGCAGAGAGCCCAATGTGGGGCTCAATCCCAGGACCCTGAGACCATGACCTGAGCCAAGGCAGAGGCTTAACCCACTGAGCCACCCAGGCGTCCCAATAGCGTGTTCATTTTAAGTGGTGTGATAGAATAGGCAAAAGAACAAAGAAATCTTTTCATCATCAATGTCATAGCCAAGAAGAGGAACTGGTGTTATTTGAGCTTTGATCTTTGTTTTCTTCCCCTTCCCCCACTGCTAACTCAGTTAGGGACCCTCATTTACATAATAGAAGCACCACTCCTACACAACTCCTCCTTAATTACAGACCATTCAAGGATGTCCCGAAATGGAGCTGGTGGATTTCGGCATTGTCTTCTTCCAACCTCCACCAGGTACTGCATGTTCCAGACAATTTTCTCTTTAAGGCCCCCAAATATCAAACTGCATTGATAATAGCTCATTCAGTAATCAGTAGATTATGAAGTGGTTGAAACGTAAATGAAAATTAATGGATAGACTGAGACAAGAGGCTACTTAGATTCCTTTGATGAGATGATACAGCAACTTACGTCTAACCTAACTGCTACTCCCTCTCACCCAATTAACTATGCAATTGCAAATTTATAAAAACATTTCAAACTAAATTTATATTCTAGACCTTGTCAAATATAGTATTTCAATCACTGTAGGCAAAAAATGAAGATTTTAAAAGAAAATTAAAACTTCTTTCACCTTTTTTACCTCACTTCTTTAACTAACACGTGGACTTGCATCAATGATTATGCTCTTTTAGGGAAAAAAAAATGTAGACAGAGGTATGGATGGATAATGTCAGTAAAAGGAAATGGCAGGCGCATAATGATAAGAGTTTGAAGTCTGTGTCTATGCTCTGCCTACTACAGAGCAAACTAAACTCAAGAAGATTTTTGTCTTCTAGGAGCTTACCACCTGTCACTGGGGAAGGAAGAATAAACAAATAAAAAATTGGGGCACTTGGGTGGCTCAGTCAGTTAAGCTCTGACTCTTTATTTCAGCTCGGGTCATGATCTTGGGGTCTTTGAAGCCCAGCCTCAGGCTCTGTCCTCAGGGTGGCATCTGCTCCAGATTCTCTCTCTCCTTTCCCTCTGCTCCTCCCTCTGCCCCTTTCCCGCTCCCTGTGCCTGCACTCGTGCTCTCTTTCTCTCTCAAATAAAAAATAAATCTTTAAAAAACAAAAACAAATGAGAAGGCATTAAGCAAGGATTGGTATAAGTAATTAGATATAAGAAAGAAAAAAGAGGGGGGGATAGTAATGTGAAATTAAATATTAAAGGGGAAAAGCTACCTGGAGAATCAATTGCAATTTTTCTTCCAGAGTGTTGTGGAAAGGAGGTTTTAATTGGAATGATGAAGTATGAGTTCAATGAACCAGAGCGGGGAAGTTCTTCCTGACATGCAGTCTTGTCTGAGAGGAAGACCAGAGGACACTAGTCAAGACTGGTCTTCCCTCTAGCACAGCAAACCAACTTTATATTACTGTTCTCGGTAGCAATATTTTGATTTTCCTTTGGTTCAAAACATTTCCATAAATTGCAATTGCTTCCCACAGTGTCGAATACATTTTCCTTGACAAAGGTGATTATTAGGTATTAAAGTCTAATCCCATAAGAAATTTGTGAATTGTTAAGCCTATTTCTTAACTAGTCAAGAGCAAATCCTTCTTTCTCATACTTTTTCATGCTAATATTGCATGTTATCACCCGCATGTCAGGAGAAAATTCTTCAAGCAAAGATTTTTCCCTCCAGAAAAAAACAAGGGCAGTTACCTTGCTCTAAATATATCATGAGGGACTTTGATCTTTCAGTTCTTTTCACATAACTTTTATTTTTACCAAGAAAAATTGTCCATAAGTTCAACTGTAGGGATGAAAATACAAGTGCAAAACCAACATGTGTTTAAAGGAAAAAGTAATCAGATTACAAAAGGCCATTTATACAGAAAAAGTGGACTTCACAATAAAGTAAAAATATCATAAATCTTTATGTGCTAAATAAATAGCTCAAAAAACATTATGTAAAAAATGGACAGAGACAGAACTTCTGTAGAAGACTTTGTTAAAAAAGAAAAAGCAAGCCCAAAATGGAGTCATTTCCCTCCAAGACAGCAAATCAAGACTTAATTACAGTTTCAACCTCTTCAAGGAATGTGACCTTTTAACAATCAATCTGAAATTTCCTGATCAGCATCTGTGGGGTTAGCTGCATGATAGAAGCCCTCCTGATCCCTTCTCCCCAGAAAAGGTGTCCTGGGCTAAAACAGTCTTTTCTTTTGCTAATAACTTCTTGCCCCACCCTCCTTCCTATAAACACCTTCCATTTTGTACAACTCCCAGGAGTTTCCCTTCTACTTGCCAGATGAGATGCTCCCTGATTCATGAGTCACTTAATAAAACCAATGAGATCTTCAAATTAATCCATCGAATTTTGATTTTTTTAAAACTTTAACACAGTTCTCTATCTTTGATGTTTCTAGTAGGTCAAGAAAAAATATAAATTATTCAAAAAAGTCAAATGGTTGAATTCATAAATATATTTAATGATAAACTCTACAAAAATATAAAATATATAATATTCTTGTAACGTAGAGAAAAAGTAGTCATCTATAGTGTCACAAAATATTTCAATATGTTCTACAAAGCACAAATTATGCAGCATACATTATCTAACTACCATGCAATAAGAAATAATAATAAAAAGCCAAAGAACCAAACAAAACCAGAAAAATTCTAACTATTGGGAAATTTCCAGTAATCTTTCAAAATACATTTAGACCAAGAAGGAATAAAAATTAACAGTTATAGATTATTTTAGAAAATAAATCAGTTTATTACTTTTTAACTCTTATGAGATGCAGCCAAGGTAGTATCCAGAGACAAAATCACAGCCTTGGAATATTTTTATAATGACACAAGAAAAAAAAAAAACAAAAACAAAAATAAACTAAGCATCTAATTAAAGAAATAAGAAAAAGAAAATACACTTAAGGAAAATAGGAGAAATAAATCACCAAAGATAAAGGTAGAAACTAATTTATTATAAAAGAGGAAGATAATATTATAAATAAATTCAGGAAGTATAAAAGAACAGAAAAAACTTCTTGCAAATAAAATAGACAGGGAAATGATCATGATGGTAACTATAATGATAAATATCTATGATGTATTGTGTACTCTCTCTGTAGCAGATGCTATCCTTAGAGTTTTGTACATCAGTTCAGTTAATCCTTAAAGCAAAACTCTAAAATGTTTATTTATTTCCCTTTTTTACAAATGCAGTTACTGAAGCTGTGGAATTAATTTACTATTATCATAAAGCTCTGTACATATCAAAGATGGATTTTAATGCAGCACTTCCTCTCTTTAACTTTACCAAGATCTGTGCTCCTAAGAGTTATATTATTTCTAACAAAATCACATGATAAAATGGTTATAAAAGGCAAGAATGCATAATTCTTAATCAGTTTGATAAATTAGAAGAACTGGGCAATTTTCTGATACTACATACATTTTCAATCATATCAATTTTAAATAGGCAACCTATATATGCAAGTAACCATTGAATAAATTGGAAACGTTACAAAAAAAAAAAATCTCTAAAGATGGCTCTAGGCCAATATAATATTTTATTTTAACTAATGAGCATTTGTTTTTAAATTTTCAGAAAACAAAACCAGCTCTGTGTCATTTATTCCAGAGCCTCTAAAGGATACAAGCTAGTCTTTTAATTTTAAAAGTGAAATATCTAAAATCAAGATCTGATAAGAATAACAATAAGAAAATTATACATTTATCTCAGCTATATAGATGTGAAAATACCAAATACAAGTACCAGCAATCAAACTCACCATTATAAAGACATTCAATTGGATAAATGCAATCTATTACTCATTAAGCATGGCATAGAATAGCTTTTAAATCATTAATCAGCTGTACCTTATTTTAAATTACTAGAGATATTCCCATTAAACTGAGGGACAAGGGAAGACTAACCATCATCATCATTATTGCACGATAATGTTGGGAAGGTCCTGGCTAATTAAAGAGCCAGTGACTGCAAAAGCAGTGAAGGAATGGGTTAGGTTCTGAGAGGTAGAGGAGGCACGGACCACAGCATGGGTAAGAAAACTCTTACCCTCATCCATATTAAGAAACTCTCATCTGTAGACAAATTTTGAGACTTTTAAAGCTGTTGTTTCTCAGCAATGTCACAGAAAGCCTAAGATAAAGAAGGAATGAATCTCAAAGAGATTTGCGAACATGGCTTTCATCTAATGGAGTAGATGATTAATTGATAATTTTTTTTAAAAAAGGCTTTTCGAAAAGTAATTATATTAGATTGGACTGAAACTATAATGTACAAAATAAAAAGAGAACTTTGAACTTCAAAAGTTCATGATAGTCTGTGGACTCTGAGAAACAAACTGAGGGTTTTGGAAGGGAGAGGAGTGGGGGGATGGGTGGGCCTGGTGGTGGGTATTATGGAGGGCACATACTGCATGGAGCACTGGGTGTGGTGCATAAACAATGAATCTTGAAACACTAAAAAAAATTAAATTTTAAAAGAAGTTATATTGCTACAAACCACGTTGAGAAAGCTACATAGATACTAATATTGGTAATTTCTAATGAAAAAGGAAAGATGACTTAAAGGCAAGAACCAGGAACCCAGAGGATATAGCCATGACTCCAAAGATTCACTTTTATTTTAGGGAGCTGAATTAGATTATGAAACCTGCTGGTTTTCAGAATTACTGTGAACCATGAGATACATCATATTCTCCTTTTTCAATTTGAGGGTCTATTGACTCTATCTCTATTCCAACATTGTGTGTGAGGATGGAGACAGAGAGCACCTGGATCTAATTGAGAGGACAAAATCCTGGACTACATACCGATGCAATAAGGGGATGAGAGTTTTGCAAATCTTGGGAGAGGAAGAAAGTATTTCATATGTTTTAGGAAAGTAAATAATTTGTGGCCCAAGTATGAATGGTGTAGATTAAAGATAGTCATGAATTATTTTCTACTCTTTTCACTGAAAGTTTGAGTGTAATTTCCTTCCCCTTACATCAGGCCTGACTCTAGTGATTTCCCTCCTCGATAGAAGGAGGCTCAAGCCAGGGCACAAGAAGCCTTTCAGCTTCTACCCAGGCCTCATGTCGTACTTACTGTTTGCACCACGGGTTGCCATATATTTGACTATGCCCTGAGATGACATGGGAAAGGAGAGGATCCAAACTGAGCCCAGACTCCTGGCCATCTTCCATCAAACCACCAACAGGGAAGTTAAACCATTTTGAAAACTTCAGACAGCGAAGCAATTAGGTGAATACCAACAAGTGAAACCTGACAAGATATGGAGTAGAAGAATCACTGATCTGATTCCTACATGAATATCTGTCCACAAAATTATGAGATTTAATGAAACTACTGTTCCATGTCACTAAGTTTTAGGATGTTTTGTTTGGCAGTGAGAGATAACCAGAATATCCATAGTATAAAAATATTATGCTGTCTAAAAAAGGAGGGGACTAAGGGTCTTATAATGAGGTATAATTATAAAGCTAATCACTGGGACACAAATACAAACCTTATGAAACATCAAAGCCCCAGTAAGAAAAAAAGCTAAGAAAACAGACCATACTGTGAAAGGTTAAAAATGTGCACATGTGTGGGCACACAGACACACACACACACACAGACATACACACATACACACACACACACACACACACACAGAGTGATTTTCTGGATACCAATTTGTTAATAAGCATCAAATCTTAAAATTTACATTATTTTTTATCTGGAAGTTATATCAGAAAAAAAAATCTTCCAAAATATATTATGAGAAATGTTTGTAAAATTATATGTGTACAGTTGTTTATTGAATGATCATTTATGATGGTAGAACTTTGGGATCATCATTACTGCTTCAAAGTAAAAGAATTTAACAAATTGTGGCCCATGATATAACAGAATAATATGCAATCACTGAACAGCATGCTTTTGAGAATATTTAATAGCATGAAATCCACTCAAAATGTAATGCTAAATGCAAAACAGCAGCAAAAACTATAGAATGACATTTCATAGGAAATAACACCATTTTATAGGAAAATAAATTTTTACAGGAAAATAAAACAAATGAATATATGTATATGTATAGCTTTTGAAAAGATATAAAGAAAAAGATATGAAGAAAAAACCCCAAATGTCAATAATGTTTAATTATGGGTAATGAGAATAAATGTTTATTTATTCTAAATATTTTGGAGATTCTCCCTATATTTCATTCATTACTTTAAAGTCATTAAAAATGTTTGAAGTTATCAAATATCTAAATTGTTAATCAAACTAAGGATCTGCCATCTTCTGCAGGGTGAAGCTCTCTACCCTCTCTTCTACGGTTATGGAGTGGATTCCAGAAGAGTTGATGAAAGAGCTAACTCAATCAAAATTCACAATTTATACCCTAAGGAGACATTTCTTGAGCAAACTACTTAAGCACAGTTTATTCTCTAGATTTCTGGAATACCTATGGTTCTTGAGGTATCCACAGATTTCTAGTTAAAGAAAAAATTTTCTAGCTATGTATCATTTTACATGTATTTTTGCTTCCTCAAAATCAAAACCTTTTTCCTTGCTCCTAGAGCCATCATTTAGCCAGGTAACATTTCCTACAAGACATTAAAATTTGAACATGTATCACTCAACTACATATGACATGGACGGATCTTACCTCCAACAAACTATGTGGTATCTTTACTTAATGGTACCTAATAAAACCCAGGTACTTGGGATAATGTCACCAAGACACTTAAACATTAAAGAAACCAAAAGAGAAAGCTTTCTAAAACAATATTCTCTCTTGTGTGTTTATTTTATTTTCTTTTGTTTTGTTTCATTTTTTTTAAAGATTTTATTTATTTATTTGGCAGGGAGAGAGAACAAGCAGGGGGATCAGCAGAGGGAGAGGGAGAAACAGACTCCCCACTGAGTAGGGAGCTCAATGTGGGGCTGTATCCCAGGACCCTGGGATCATGACCTGAGCCAAAGGCAGACATTTAACTGACTGAGCTACCCAGGCTCCCCGGTTTTGTTTGGTTTTATTGTTGTCTCATGTCCTTTCTGTACACTGGGTAAGTCTGCAAGTTATATTATTTAATTTAAGAAGTTGGGTTACTCTTCCTCTTTTTTTTTTTTCCTTCCTTTCTATTCCTTTGTCTCCTGGGATCATGAAACAGTTAAATCTCCTCCAAAATCATCATATAAAAGCAATGCCCACAGCAGGAGCATCTGCTCATTATTAAATTATGCGGACACTAGTCAGGGTAGAACTCTGAGCAGACTAAGTAATAGCAGTGGAAGCATAGTTGTGGAAAAGCAACCCACAACCTGAACTGCCAGGACACAAAATTACCCTTTGGTCTTGGCACAGAGATTGCCTCTACTTTTTTTTTTTTTTTTTCTATGCTGCTCTTTTTATTTCACGTACCAAAAAAAAAAAAAAAAAAATTCAAACTCATTAGTTTACATGACTTTCAGTCAAGAATCTGAAAATATGAAAAGATTAATTTTTAGATGTCTAGATATTCCATCTTCCTCCTAGTTTTCTCATATCCTACTTTCCCGCCCAAAAAGGAAGAAGAAAGTGCCTGGTATTTAACTGGGCCTGAAATCAGAAGAGCCTGAGTACCACAAGAAAGTCCGCTGTTTTGATATTTTTGGCGAAGACCAGGGGTGGATGTTCTAGAAACGTGGCCAAATTTTCAACCCTATTTTGCGGACTAACTTGTGAGGTTCGGAGCATTTGGAAGGAAACAGATAAGCAGCTCAGCATCAGATTTTATTTAAATAGAACCCAGACACTAAGGGTCTCTGGGTTCAACGAAGGTGACATTTTTGCAGCTTGTACAGTCCAACTGCCTGACTCCATTGACCAGTCAGGGGTGAATTTGCAAGCAACGCGGATGCCCCATGCTAGGCACAGACAACCCGCAGAGCCAGAAGAGGATTTCCTGGTGGCTGGATGAGTCTAGCAAACGATTATCTGGTCACATCTAAACACATCAGATGTTTGACAATCCTGCTCTGTGGTTGCTTTGTTTGGGAACACAACTGTGAATATGACTTAACTTTTAACTGCAACTTTTGATTAAAGAAATATATTCTTGTTAGCAGAACACAAAGAAACAAAATAAACAGGAACTGTAGGAGTTTGTAGAGAAAATATTTCATTGATTTTTTCCTAAATAAAACAACAACAAAAAATAATCCCCAAACATGTCGCAAATTATATGTTTAGCTTGAACCGAGGAAAAGAATGAGGTAATCCTTTCATATATAAAAGGAAAATGCAATGTTGAAAGCTGGGGCGCCTACTTTCAGTGAGTTGAGGATGACTTTTGGGAGACCTACTCTAACTATCTCACCATCCACTCGGTCCTCGTACCTAAATTCTCATAGAGAAATCATTCAACTTTTTTTTTTTCCCAGTAACTACTATGTGCTATAAAAACTTCTTTTTTTTTTTTTTAAGATTTTATTTTATTTATTTGACAGAGATCACAAGTAGGCAGAGAGGCAGGCGGGGGTGGGGGTGGGGGGGGAAGCAGGCTCCCCGCCAAGCAGAGAGCCCGACACGGGGCTCGATCCCAGGACCCTGAGATCATGATCTGAGCTGAAAGCAGAGGTTTTAACCCACTGAGCCACACAGGCGCCCCTAAAAACTTTTTTTGAAGTGTAGTATTTCGAGGGATGCCTGGGTGGCTCAGTCGGGTGAGCGTCTGCCTTCAGCTCAGGTCATGATCCCAGGGTCCTGGGACTGAGTCCCACATCAGGCTCCTTGTTCAGCAGGGAGCCTGCTTCTCCCTCCCCCTGCTTGTGTGCTCACTTCCTCTCTCTCTCTCACACACACACACACACACACACAAATTATATATATATATACACACACACACACACACATATATGTATACATATACGTGTATATGTGTATATATACACACACATATATATGTGTATATATATACATATATACGTATATGTATACATATACGTATATATGTATATATATATTTTTTAACTGTAGTATTTAACTGTAGTATTTTAACTATTTAACTGTAGTTTTTTTTTTTTAACTACAGTATTTTGAAAAGAAGACTATTAGGCTCCTAGGTCTTCAACACATTGATTTGGATGTGTTTTCCAGATTAGTTAGCAGAACACTGAGGGAGTAGATCACAGAAGAGATGAGGTTTTTATTTATGGGGAATAAGGCTCCATGCTTTTTAGATCTAGGTGTGTTATGAGCTATAATAAAGAGAGGCATGGTCAGGGAAGGCAAACTTTAGGTTGGCCTTGCATTCATATATTTATGAATGTAAATGTCTTTGGGTTGAGCATACAAAACAAAAATCAAATAAAAGATAAGTAGCTTCACAATAGAGATTCAGAGAAAAAAACGGACGTATTTAGCAAAAGACCCAGAGAATCTAGGACATGGTGAAAGTTAACTGAATATAAAAGAAATATAAGTACAGTGAATTAAGAGCCAGGAACTGCCAATACTGACTCATACCTGCCCTCTTATGTTACTGAATTATTTACCAAAATACTTCCAGTCTAGAAAGATGGAGCTAAGGAAAGAAAGAAGGGATTAGAAGCCCCAGCATAGTTATCATGTATTCATCTTTTATTGTATTTTCAGTGAAACTAACATAGTTAAAAGACCTTGAGGTTATTGTTACGATTATTCAAAATATCGATAGCATCTTGGGTGCATGGGTGGCTCAGTCTTTTGAGCATTTGACTCTTGGTTTTGGCTCAGAGCATAATCTCAGGGTCCTGGGATTAAGCCCCTAGTCAGGCTTCCTGCTCAGCAGGAGTCTGCTTGAGATTCTCTCTCTCCCTCTGCCCCCTCCCCACTCACACTCTCTAATAAATAAGTAAATAATCTTAAAAAAATCAATATAACAGAACTGATTATCTTTCTTCCTTCACATACTATTTTCCCCTTGCTTTCTTTGACACTTCTCTGCCTCAGTTTTCCTCTCATGTCTTTATTTTTATTTTTATTTTTTTAAGATTTTATTCATTATTTGACAGACACACAGTGAGATAGGGAACACAAGCAGGGGGAGTGGGAAAGGGAGAAACTGCCTTCCCGCTGAGCAGGGAGCCCGATATGGGGCTTGATCACAGGACCCTGGGATCATGACTTGAGCTGAAGGCAGACACTTACCCAACTGAGCCACCCAGGCGCCCCCCTTTTGCGTCTTTAAATGTTCCTTCTCCAATGTTTCTTTTATTTACTGCGCTTCTACCCATGATAGTGTCCAGGGGTTAAACCTCGGATCCTCTTTCTTTTCTAGGTGATTCCATCTAGTTTTATGACTTCATATACTCACAAACATGTCTGCAATCCTGATCTCTCCCTCAGCACCAGATGTACATATGCTATCACCCATTAGCCATCTCCATGTGAATAACGAAGCCAAGGCAAACCTTGCTCCTTAAAAACACACTTCAGACTTCCCTCTAACACTCGTGCCTTCTGCAGCCTGCTCCTAAGACCTCAGCCATTCCATTCTCCCATTCTAATTGCTCCAGCCCCAAACTGGACCAGTAGCCTTGCATTCTTCCCCACAGATCTCATAACATCCAGACTGTCAACAAAACCTATGGGTTCTACCTTCAAAACTTATTCAGAAAATGTCTACTTTTCTCTTCCTCCATTGCTACCATACTCACACAAAAACACAGTCGTGTCTTTTTTGGATTTTTTGCAAATGACTCCTAACTTGTTTTCCTGCTTCCACCTTTCTTCTTAGTCCCGGGCTTCTTTGCAGGTGTACCCATTTAAAATTCAAAGTAGATTATGGCCATTTCCTGACCTAACTCTTCCAATGACTTCTCATCCTATTTGGAGTAAATGCCAAAGTTCTTCTGCTACCCTACAAAACCTACAGGATGTGGCTCCCTATCCAACCATCTGAGCTCATCCCCTTGCATTTTCCAACTTCATCTTTCAGCCTCCAGTGTCTACACTGGCCTCTCAGGAACATCTCTAGCCTCAGGACATTTTCACTCATAGCCTGTCTCTCTGGGAGAAACTCCTCCTTCAAATAACTTACTTCCTTTAGGTCTCTGTTTTTCTGTTATATGATCAGAAGGCTTCCTTGACTACTCAAAATAAAAATAGACTCTCTCTCCTGCTTCTTATTCTAACAAGGTTGCTAGATAAGGGTGCAAGAGCACAGAGTTAGTTATATTTATATTTCAGATAAAAAACAAATATCTCATTTTTTAGTATAAATTTTATACTCCAAATATTGAGGAAGACATATTTATACTAAAAAAAAAAATCCCAATATTGCATGGGATATGCTTATACTAAAAAATTACTTGGTGTCTATCTGAAATTAAAATTTAACTTAATGCTCTGGCAAGTCTAAACCCACCCCAATATTTCCTCTTCTATTTTTGTTTTCTTTGTAGTATACATCACCACTTGACTTACTACATCTTCATTTGTTTCTTGTTTGTCTCTTGAATTAGACCGAGGTTAGGGACTTTGTTTTATTCAGTATTTTATCTTATCACCAACAACAATGCGTGGCAAGCAAAGATTTGGTGAACAAATGAATATACGAATGAATGAATGATTGGATGAATGGAGTGTTGATAATTATTATCTACTATTACTCTCTACTGTACCATTAGAGGTTGGGGATGTGGTCTATTTGTTCCCTGAAGATCTCCCACCGTCTTTTTTCTTTATCCTTAACCAGCTCCTACCTGTTCCTGACCAGAAAAGGGCCAGAATCTGAAGGCCTGACTTGGCAACTATGGGCGTCTAGGAAAATTCTGCATTAAACCTTCCCATTGCACTGTCTTCTTTACGAAGCCTCAGCCAGCCCGTTTCGGTTTCTCATGCTTGCCTGGTGTTTTACACAGGAACCAAAGAGGCGGAGTAGTTTAGAGATTCTTAGTGGGCTGTGTTTTCGGAAGGAAAAACCCTGTTGGATAGCAAATGTCATTCTGAATTCTTTAGATGTCAGGGCAGAGCTCACAGAAAGTCATTGTTTATGTCTGAAACAAATCTTTATTATGTGATTGAAAATGTTCTCAGTTACTCTAACTTACTTTTATTAAAAAGTTTAATGTGTTTTTATTTCTTCCAGGCAGTAGATAAAAAGGTGTCATACAAATATTGATTTAAAATCCTAGCAAGTTTGCCCTCTTTTCTAAATCTTTTTTTTGCTCTTTGAAGACAAATATATGCTTTCATGGACTCGTGTGCGTGTGTGTGTGTGTGTGTGTGTGTGTTAAGACTACTTTATGTCAAGAAGCAAATCACTATTCCCTTTACTTTTTAGGGAAAAAATATTATTTACAGTCCTATATTAACAAATGAAATGAAGCAATGCAATATCTTATCTAATTTATTGAAATTAGTGTTAACAACCGTACATTATATAAAAGTGTGCATGAATTCAACTATATTCCCTGAGAAAACCTGCCAAGCAACAATCATTACACATGAAATTCTATAGCTTGAAAATTTAACTAGAAACAAGATTAAATTGAGAATACACTTGGTTTAATAGTATCCAAACCATTTTACAGGTAAGAAAACATATAAGTTTGTAGAAAAAACATAAAAATCTACTAAAATCCACAAAATTGCTATAATTCTTAAATTAGGAACTTCAAATTTTTCAAATCTCAAACAACTAGCACTTTAAAGTTAATGATTGCAATTTAAAATGCTAACAATGACATTTTGTGATAATCCATTAATGACCATGTTCTAGATCAACCACTGAAGGAAAAACTCCACTATTTTATTTATGACTTTACAGACAGCCTGTTTCCTTGCCAAATATATTTTCCATAAAGTGCTACCAATATTCTCCAATACGTTTTGTCTAGAAATTTCAAGCGTAGCTCTTGCCCTTCAAAAGTTCTTGTTTTCATTCCTTACAGAGGGCTATTCCCAAACTCACTGTCCCTTAGAGCCTCCTGACCAACCTGATGCCCATGCCATCTCTAGAAACCTCATTTCACTTCTGAATTTATAGAACACAAAAAAATCATCCCTTCACGATTCGTTCTACTGTGTGTAGGCTTCCATAATCTCCAGGCATGCTTCTCTCTTTCAGTTTACTACAGCATATTGTCCTTATAATAAAAAATAAAGCAAGTGAAAGCTTACTAAGTAATTGTTGTATACCAAGTACTTTTCTATGCAGTACTTTTCTATACAAATAATAACTCATTGAATCCTAACGCAGCCTCCTCTATAGGTGCTTTTCTTTCCCCTATTCCTCACAATTGTAGACTGAGGCCTAGAGACAGTAATCCAGCTAAAGCATAGCTCCAGAACCCTGGCTCTCACCCACTAGGGTGCCTTCCCTGACCTCTGTCTGTATAACCGGACTGAGATCCCTCAAGTTCAATGGCTCTTTATACATAAGAGCAACTCCAGTATCAAGCATAGTTCCTGCATCATAATAGGAACTAGTTTCTTGCTAAATTAAATGAAAGGAAGGAAAGAGGAAGAAAAGGAGGGAAGGAGAATTAGAGGAACACATTATCTTTTTTTGTTTGTTTTTTAACAACTCACTTGTTATGTTAAACTGTCAGCATCTTCTGAGCCCTCACCTCACCCATTTATTCTACCAAAGACACAGAAGCAAACAGACAACAAAACAAAACAAATCTTTAACACAACCAAAGCAAACAGATGAACTAAGTCCTATTTACGTATAACTCCTGTCTTCTAGGACATTGAACACCAGATAAACTGAAATTTAAAGGACTATTCATTCAGTCAACCACTAATATAATGAATGTTTATTAAATACATATTTAGCTACCCAATTCCCAGAGGGGTTTGCTGTGTTCTATTTCTTTCCTTTTCTTTCTTTCTTTTTTTCTTTCTTTCTTTCTTTCTTTCTTTCTTTTTCTCTGGAGGGAAAAATCATCTTCTAACATAATTTACTTATTAATTATATTAATAGGTAATTATCGTCTCAGCCTTCTGGAATGTAGTAAGGTCCACTATTTTGCTTTATTCCCTGGAGTATCCTGAGCACGTACAACCATGTCTGACACAGCTTACAGATTCAACAGATACTTATTAAATGAATGGGTCGGTATTGAAAAAAAAAAAAGCATAAGGCTGAAGAGAATATAGTGCATTTAGTAATGAAAAGTAATTGTCAGGATTGGGGTTAAACTGGACACATAAAGGAAAATGTACATTCAAGAGTCATTGAGAAATTGGAATTTTATTGCCAATAGCCATATAGGTAATATAAGAAAAGAGAAAGAAAGTTTGATGGGAAAAACTGGGACTTAAATTTTGCTAAAGTTTAATTTACGTTGCGTGTAGAACATCCACCTGGATTTGAGTAGGCAACCAAAAATTCCTAGCTACCTAAGAATTACTTGTATGCAAAGCCATAAGGATTAAAGTATTCAATACCTCATGATGAAAGCCAGTATTTGTGATTGAGTTCATAGTTGATATCTTGCTTTTTAGCCTTCTGTTGCAAAAATATAAATAGGTTGGAATACAGGATTGAAATCAAAAATAAAATAAGATATATTCTTTAGAACTTAGTGTGTATATATGTGTGTGTGTGTTCATCTGGCTAACAGTAAGATGTTTGGAGTAACGATTTAAAGTGCCCTTCATTTTACCGATAAGAAAACTGAAAGGAGCTAGCTAATGACAAATATTTTGTCCTATACTTTAGGATTAAGTCCACTAACTGAGAAATGGAAAGACTAGTATTGCAAGAGAGAAGAGATTGATGAAATAAGTCCTATAATGAAGAGAATTATGGAATCTAGGAGCATGAGTGAAAATTTAAATTTTGGCGAGGAGGAGGGAAAACAGAGATGAGACCAAATATATAGAAGTCCTTTAAGGAACAGAAAAAAATTGATGGAGCACAATTTTATGATATTAATATTCTAGAACAAATATGAGATAAGTGTATTAGCCAGGATTCTCCAGAGAATCATTCCCATATTTCCATTTGTGTCTCTATATCTATATATTTATATTTCTTTTTATATAAAAATATAAATATATTTCTAAAATAGGGTATACAGATATTTCTAGGTAGAATATACAGAAATATATTTTACCCTATATCAAGAAATTTATTTTAAGGAATTGGCTCACATGATTGTAAGGGCTGGGAAGTTTGAAAGCCACAGGGTAGGCCAGAAGGCCAGAAACGCAGACAGGGATTGATGCAGCAATACTGAGACAGAATTTCTTTTTCTTCCTCAGGAAATCTCAGTTTCTGCTTTTAAGGCCAACTTATCATGAGGCCCATCCACATTATCAAGGGTAATGTGCTTTACTCAAAGTCAACTGCTCATAGAAGTTAACCACAGTCTAGCAATATCTAGATTTGGTTTTAATTAAATGGCTAGGTACCATAGTCTCGCCAAGTAGACAAATAAAATGAACCATCACAGAATGATTATATGCAAAGTTCAGGTTGAATAAGAAGGCAAAGAACATAGCTGGTCCAAAGTAGCTCCCAGTATACATCTTACCATTTGTTCAGGAAGGTAGAGGAGGAAAGAATGTAAGAGTGGGAAACAGGACAAGACACAAATTGAGAAGACAATGGCCTAGTTAGAGTACAAAGCAGGACATAGGTATACACCAAGAAGCTCACTGGGCCAGGAACCAGAAAACCTAGTTCTGCATTTAACAGTTACATTTAACAGTTGCTTTAATTTGGTCATACATGACATCATTTCTCTGAGCCTGAATGGAAATATTAATACCTCCTTCACCTGCACTGAAAGATAACTTTTCAACTCAAATGAGATAGTGCATGTGAAAGACTTTAAAATATATACATCTTTATATATACACATCTATTATTTCTATTATTGCCACTAGAAAAACTTTATGAGCTGAAGTCTAAGTTACTCCTATAGACATGTAGCTGAGTGAACATATGAATCAAGAGATACAACAAATTTAACGTTGAACAGAGATTGTCACCAAATACCACTGTCCACTTTATGTTGCCTATTTTGTCCCCTCAGTCTTAGCTATTGTAGCTGCACACTTAGAGACCACTGTTGCTATAATAAAGCATCAATACCTTGTTTAAAGTCAAACTGTGACGTGAGTGAATATGTATTGCTTTTACTAGGTTATGGTGATCAATACAGAATTAAAATCTACAAGTTCAAATGAGACTTAGAGTTATCCTCTGAGTGAACATTTAGCAACAAAGACTGCGGAGTATTTAATCAAAAGGTGATTCATAGTTTTAATCCTATGCTATTATTCCTTCTTCTAGCTTTAGGAATGTTTCAGTAATCAAAATGTCTACATGGAAGACAAATACTTTGAAAGTCTTGAGTTATTGGATGTTCACAAATTATATAAGCAAACTGCATTTAAGCATAATTAATAGCATATATTGTATTGTGATTAATGAGTTGTAAAAACAGCAGAAGAAAAATCCTTTCTTTTTTTTCCCCAATAAAAAGAGAAATATCTATGTGTGTACACTTTTTACTTAAACAAATTTGTGGATCAGGAAAAAGCATTACCATTACTATGAAAATGGGAACACAATTTTCAACTCCTAAGGAAGGGCAGTAGCAATAAGGTTAAAATCTATATAAACTTGACATAATAAAACAATAATCCAAGATAAAATTTATAAAAATATGCATGCTAGCAAGTGTGCTTTGACCAGCAAAGAAATTATTTCTTAATAAAGAGTTCCTTAAATAACTATATTGCTATTACATTTGAATATTTACTTACAGATGATTCTTTGGTTGGTATAAAAGCTGGAAGATATCCCAGGTGAGATGCTAAAGAGTTAAAAGACTATGCCAACTAAAGTTTTGTAACAAAATAATGACATAGTGTTCCTGAAATTGAAATGTAAACCAATGAGACAAATATTGCTTAGAATAATTGGAATTACTCATAAAATTTCAGAAATCTCTTAATTGGGTGAAGTACCTATATTGATCCAACAGAAATTTTCCTTAACTCGGGTACTTCCAAAAAGCAGCCTCCTGAGAAGGGTTTGAGGGAAGATCCTTTATTTTGGTAAATTTCCCACAAAGAACAACTAAGGGTGGGGACTGGAGAAAGCAAAACAGAAGGGGGGAGCAGAGAGGCACTGAACTGATACCATGGTGGATATTGGGGCTCAGTGTTTTGGGGAACCCTGAGAGAAATCATGTAGAATGAATTCACCATGGGATTGCTTACCTGAGACCAGTATAGAGGAGGGTATTTCTTTATGGTTCCCACTCCCTATTAGTCAAAGGTCCTGCAAGGATATGACTTGCCTACCATTCTAGATGTTCACAAGCCCAGCCTTTTACTCTGAGGTTGTAGAGAAGCCCTAGGACAGAAAACAAGATACAGGATTCAGCTGACACTAGATATAGCCAGGTGCACCTGGCTGGATATCACAGCAATGGCAAGTAGGTACGCTGCTAGAGGATGGGAGATAGGGTACAATTTCTGGAAGGCGTTTCCCTTCTTCAAATATTATTGACACAGTTTAAAGTCAACTTGAATGGCAATAGGACTTAGAGAAGGCCACTTTTTTTTTTTTTTTTTTTTTTTCCCCCTGGAGAGATCTACCTCAATGTTTTCAGCAGAGTTAGGTAAAAAGATTCACAGAACTTTAGATGAAAAGATCTTAGAAGTCTTCCTGTCATGGCATCAACTCTTCTATATTATGAAAAAGAAGCTCCTAGATGTTTTAATACCACATGACTCAGAGCAGGACAAGATGGATGTCTTTTTTTTTTTTTCCCCCTAAATTAGAGCTTTCTGGTTTTTATTTCATGTTTAAGATGCATTCATTTGTTCATCAATAATATTGAATGCATTCTTCCACACACTGCATACCTGTTTCTGTTTGTCTCTCTCAAGTTATAATGGTGTCATTAGAAATTCTTTAGCATCTATTACTATTACTGACAGAGCCAGTAAAGAAATACGAATTCACTTTTGCCTCAAGATACTATGGAGGTATTTATTACCTTGTATTTTTATTTTCCTCCATTTTGGAGCAGTCTCTTACCTCTGTTCTCATACCATGCTTTTTTTTTTTTTTTTTTTCATTTCCTCCCACCTTCCTGATCATTGGTTTGATTTTTCAGCCTATACCTCTTCCTTATAATTTCAATATTACAGTTTCCTGGGCAGGTTGTGCCCCCCTCTTCTTTGTCTTCCATCCTCTTCTTAGACAACCTATCCACTCTCTATAGGTTTCCATGCCAACTGCACACAATAGCTGCATACATGTTTATCTGTGGTCTAGCTCTCGCCTCTGAGCTCCAGGTCATGTTTCCCACTGCTCTCTGGGTATTTTCACTTGGATATTTCAAAGGCCATTGGCAAAACCAAACATATAGTTCTTTTCAATCCTGGCCCTCTTGCTCAGCACCAATCTCTTTCTCCATTGAAGAGCATCACGGAGTACCAATTGCACAATCAGTAACTCAGCGGCTTCTTATAAGAGGTCCTCTCCCAGGGGCGCCTGGGTGGTTCAGTCAGTTAAGCATCTGACTCTTGATTTCGGCTCAGGTCATGACCTCAGGGTTCTGAGGCTGAGCCTCATGAAGAGCCTCCTTGAGATTTTCTCTTTCCCTCTGCCCATCTCCCCTGCTTACACACATGCACTCTGTCCCTGTCTTTAAAAAAAGTCCTCTCCCAAGCTCCTTTGTATCCAAATAAAACTCCCTTGAATAATATATATTAATATTTATATTAATAATAGAGATATTGTTTATAAGTAATAAATATAAATTTTGTTATTTATAATTAATAATATTAGTTTATTATCCCATCATAAATAAATATGTATTAATTCATTTCTTCTCTCTTCTTTTTCGCTCTGTCATTCCAACACAAACTCTCATCCCCTCTTTCTTAGACTCCTGTAGCAATCTCCTACAGTCAGTGTGGTTTCCCATACCACAGCCAGAATATTCTTTCCAAAATGCAAATGCAAAATGCTATATTTATCCCTTGGACCTTTCCTCTTCTGATTAAAATGTCAGTGACTGCCCATTGCATTTAGTGTGAAGCCTGAAGTGATCCATAGCCTGGCCTCTGCCTGCTTCTCACAGCTTACATTTCCTTATCTCCAGGCCTCGGTTGTTGCTCCTTCTTCCTTTCTCTTATCCTCATTCAGACAAGAACTCCTACTGTTCATTTCAAATCTCAGTTCAGTTCTGACTTCAGTTCTGACTCAGGGGTAATCCCTGAACTCCCTCACTAGGCAGTATTCTCAATAGTCCTCTTTAAAGGCCTTATGCCAACACTGTTTCATATTTTCATATAGATCCCTGTAAGCCTTTGAATAATGCTGTGAGGCTTCTAGAACACAGGCTCTAAAGGCAGGGGGTCTCTTTTACCTGCATACATGCATGCATGTGCACATACAATACACACCACAGACACACACACACACACACACTCATGCACAGAGGCTCTCTTCTTTCCTTTGGGCCTTCAAATCCCAGAAGAGTGTTAGGTACAGAATAGGTCCTTAAATACTTAGGTGAATTAATGAACAGTGTCCAGGCTGAATTCAAACCTGAATTTGATATCAGCTTGTTCTCCTCAACATTAAATGAGCCTAAGTGAATTGGATTTTCTTCCCAGTAAATGTAGACAGTGCATATGAGTCGAAGACATATATGCATTCAATTCAGCCCAAAAAGTAAATGAATATTTCCTGA
Organism: Martes martes; assembly: GCF_963455335.1. NCBI lineage: Eukaryota > Metazoa > Chordata > Mammalia > Carnivora > Mustelidae > Martes > Martes martes. The sequence continues at coordinate 111,356,989 of NC_137890.1, read as the reverse complement.
CATAAATCAAATATAGGTCTTTCTGATCACATCCTTAATCAAATTTTTTAAAATTAAATTAAAATAATTCTATCATAAATGCAGGCGTTTCTTAGTACCATATATCACGGCTAAGAATATAGTCAACTTTATTTAATGGGATTTGGTTATGTTCTAGCCAAAACAAATGTTCTCTACTTCACCACATAGAAGACATACTGCATGGATCTTAGTGATCCTGTCATAATTATCAATATGAATATCTGAATTTTATATCTTTGGGAAAAGGTCAAATGTATCTTATAGCTTCTGGTTTCAATCTTCTCCCCATCTCTTATTAGCAAGAAAACGTCAGTGACACATGTTCAGAGGGTCGACTGACATTATTTAAATTCCACTTACATGTTCAGTAGAATAATCACAGATTCCTAGAGCCATGGGTACTGAAGACTACAGTTCTGGTTGTTGTACTTACAGAACCGGGGTAACAATGTGAGGAAAGGGAGGTGAAGAGGACAGGAGAAGGGAAAATTTTAAAAAGAAAAAGGTGGTAATGAACAAATTAGTAGAGATTTCAACACATTAGCAGCATGTGATTTGCCCAATCTTGATAACATTTGACAAGGCTCCACTCCAAAGATTAAGACGGCTTTCCTGTGGGAGAGAAAGAATATGAGCACACCCAATTTATTGAGAATTTTATTTTTTATTTTTACAGGACCAGCCTACAAAGTGATACTTAACTTTCAGCTCATAGTAAAGGTTGCAGTTGTGTTCCTGAAATGATAATACTCTTATAGGCATGAAAACAAAATAAAGAAATACAGGAAGGAGGGGAACATGCCTTATTTAAAAAAAAAAAAAAAAATCCACCTACACCTAAAATTTATGCCTCAAAAACCACGGTTTTCTTCTTGGCTTTTCTCTTTAGAGATTTGAAAGGCAGGACAAATGCCTGTAACAATAGGGAACAGTTAGGAAACTACAATATAAATATGTATTTTGTGGTCTTTGCTAAAACCTGCATTTTGAGTTATACTTCATGGTGACTGCTTTAGAAATGTCAATGCCACAACAGACTCAAACTTTTTAAATTTGATCTATTGCCCAAGACTGATGTGGCATTCATCTGTTTTCATTTCTTTTAATAAACTGATTGCTTCTGCGATTTAAAGAATTCCAAATATGAGTGAATAATTAGTATACTTTTCCCTTTTGAGTGACCAATGTGAGAAAGATATGCAGGAATTTAAAACAAAGTCCTATTTTCCCAACACTGAGAAGAAGCCTCTGGAATTATCCTTAACATATAAACATCGGGCGCGTGGGTGGTCCAGTGGGTTAAGCCTCTGCCTTCAGCTCAGGTCAGGATCTCAGGGTCCTGGGATCAAGCCCCACATCAGGCTCTCTGCTCAGCGGGGAGCCTGCTTCCCGCCCCCCCCCCCCCCCCGCCTACCTCTCTGCCTACTTGTGATCTCTCTCTCTCTCTCTCTGTCAAATAAATAAATAAATAAATCTTTTTAAAAAAAAAAAAGCCTTAAAAAAAAAAAAAAAACATATAAACATCAGTGGAAACATCTAGGGAAGTTATTCCTTTGTGTCTACTTAAACTGAAGTAAAGATATTAGGCAATTATTTTAGAAATATCAAATCATGTTGACTGACTTCTGCTATAAATTAAATGTTTTTGCTGAGTGCTCAATATTCCACCCAATTTTTTTCTAGACATGAGCTTTGAACTGTTTCAAGGAACTATCAAAAAGAAACTATCAAAAAGGAAATTACTAACATGGCTTAGTAATTAATACATGCTGACTAGCTACAGTTTTATCTAATGTGTGTTCCATAAATGTTTAATGTTTTATCAAAGTTACATTTTACATTATTTGATAAAGTTATGCCTGGTTGACTAAACTGACATTTACTTTGAGAAAAATATCCAAATTATATCCACAATAAAGGAGAGTAAGCAGCCATCATTTATGCCATTTATGAGAAATAAACCTTTCCTCTTTTGCTGCTATCTGTATCACTTTGATTCTAATCATATAGATTGGACACAAATCAGCAGTCACACTTATACGCACACACAGGCACACTCGCACACATGTGCAGTCTCTCTCGCAAGCTACTAGTCTGTCTCTATGGAATAACTGACCAGAATGGAAATATTTGTCTCTGTTAATCAGACTGTCTGGATCTCACCTAATTTTGTATTAAGAATGTATTAAGTTTGCAAAACCAAGGAGGAAAGAAAGGTCTTGGTAGCAACCAGTAGTTTTCAGAGTTAGTAATGGATAAAATAAATCACCTACATTTCTTCTTGAGGAAATGGCAGGGCATGCCACAAAATAGTAACAATATTTTAGGCATTTCATTTATCGTTTTATTTCTCCATTTATTTAACAATATTTATTGAGTAGTCAGTATATTTCAGACAGTGTACAAGGTGCTAGGGATAGATCAATAAGCAAAAAGATATCTGTGACTTCATCAAGCTTATATTTCAGCAGGAGAGACAGCATTAAATGAAACTGCACAGATAGTTGGGGGGGATATCTTGAAATGTTAACTCATATTTTCTATATATTTTCTTGGGGCCCTAGGGTTTGTCTAACTTAATCAATTAAAACCTTCTAGGGTTTTACTTCTGGGGAGGTATCCACCACTTAAAGAAAAAAAATCTTGAAACCAAACACTATTTTCTTACATTGTTCTTCAGGAGGAAGCAGGTAAATAAACCCTAGATAATAGAAAATGTATTCATTAATGAGTTAGAACCAAGCTATCATACTTCAGGTTGAAAGACAAAATTCCCCAGAATCAAACAGAGTATACTTTGAAAGCAAAGATATGAATGAGTCCCTAACAAAGATCTCCAGCAACCTGCTTCCTTCTTTACATGGTCAGTTTCCAGTCAGAAGAGAAACCCTAGAGTGGGCTGGGAATTGCGTGTGAGGAGACCACTGCCCCCTCCAGGTGGAATCTGAGATGTCCTCAGACCACAGGCTTGAGAGGTGAGGCAAAGCAGGTGGACCCAGGTCAGCTCAAGAGAGATTTTTTGCAACTCATGACAGTAGAATAATTCTCATGTGTTAAAGCTATAGCAAAATGCCTCTCAGAGATTCCCATGACCCCAGTGGGCCACAGGACCAGCAGGATTTCTCTCAGGGGTCTGAGAAAAGGCTGGAAAGAAGTTAGAAAGAGAAAGTCACCAATTCTAAATGGGCTTAGCAGGCAAGACTCAAGAAACCTGTGTGAACCTGTGGGATAAAGATGAGACACAGGATATCTCAAAGGTTTTCCTACTTGACATGACCCTGATCCTCAGGGCTCTTATCTGAAGCCTTTGATCTGTGTAAGTTTCTTGGGTTTTTGTCCCACATTCCCTCCTTTACACATCCTTCTCCCCACCCACGTAGAGTCGGCCAAAGTGACCGGGACATGAGTCTTCTCCCCTCCCCTCGGGTACCCTTCTATCCTAATCTCTTAATGTTTATTTTCCAACTCTCTTCACATCCCCAGCCCAACACAGTTTTATCTAGTGACCAAGAGAACATCTTGGCTCTTATTAGGTAGTTTTTCAAATATTTCCCTCATGCCCTGAGTTGTCTCTGCTTCTCACAAGGAGTAGTCTCTTGAAACTTCAAGGCTAAAACTTTACTCATTTTTCCTTTGCATTTTGATGTTCTTCCCTAACTTTTCTGGAAAGGTCCAAGGGGTATAAGGAAAAGGGAAAGCGTCAGTTAATAGTTCAAAACTTTTAACCCAACACATTATTATATATACACCACATTATGTTTTTATATATATATGTAATAAGCCATGAATATAATTACAGAATTCACAGGGAGTATAAACTAGGTGGAAACAAACTCAGTATATGAAATATTATGAGGAAAGAAAGAAGGAACAAAAAAGAAAGAAAATAAGGAAGGAAGTATGTATCTATGTCCAAATATGTGTGTGGAAGAGGTCTGTGTTCTTTGGTATGACATTGAGTAAGCATAATTGGTAGTATACACCGTGAAGTTATCTGAGATAGATCTCAGTATCTGAAATACCATAGAAATACCCTATTGTGACCTCAGAGTGATTTTATTTATTTTTATGCGCATGAGTTTTTCATATCACTACATAAAGAGAACATTTTAACTGCAATTAGAACAATTGCTGAATGCCAGAACAGACACCGTCACTTCTACAATCTTCTAAAAAGAAGATTGTAAGAAAAATACCTCTCTGTCTCAATTCTAACCTTCTTCCTTTGGTTCTTCTTTCTTTGGTTCTTTCTCCAAAGCTCACTTAGTGTCTTGGTCACAGAGTGTAGATGAAGAGATAGTATACACAGAGTCAATAATTTTTCACTCATTTGCATTTTACCAAGTTCACTAGTTGTTAAGGCAGCAAGAGAAATGCAAGGCCCAGCAAGAAAACACCAGAGAGTCCTGCTAATTGTCCCTTGATAAACATAAGTCATTGAAAACTTGTGTGAATAGATGACATTTTAAAAGGCAAAATCTTGACTATTCTTAGCTGACAAATTCTTTGGAAGCTTCTTAAAGGAATAAGCTGGCAATGCTCTCACATTTCAACTTTAAAATGAAAGGAATCTCTGAACTTTCCTTCTTTAGCAACAAACTCCCTTAACCCTTTCCCTCCCTTCCATAAACAAAAGAAAAAGCCACAAGAAGCAAGCCATATAAGTTAATATTCTTAAGGCACATGTGTGAATGTGTGTGTATATATACACAGATATCTACCTCTTAGGCTAGAGCAAGATATAACTCAGAATCTGCATTTACCCTTCATATCTTAGTCAAATTGAATACTTTTATTTTCCTCTTTCATTTAGATTGCATTTTCTCATGACAAAAAAGGATAGTTGTGGCTTAGAAAATGGGAAACTGGATGAACCATGAACTAGAGCAAAGCTGAAGACAGCTAAATATTTCAAGAGTATTTTCGGTATTTTCATGCACTTTCCTGACAGCTGGTCACTCTAACCTCCCTGTATCCTGTGGTGTAACATTACATACCCAAAGTCCATGATGCAACACAAGTTCAAGGGTAGTAGTAGTTTTGTTAATTTTGTTTGTTTGTTTTCAATTAAATGATTTCTCCAAGCAAGTCTAATGTTTTAGTGGTGTGTTGTATCTCTGGAGTTGTGAGTTCATTAAAGATATTTGGTGGGACGCCTGGGTGGCTCAGTTGGTTAAGCGGCTGCCTTCGGCTCAGGTCATGATCCCAGCGTCCTGGGATCGAGTCCCACATCGGGCTCCTTGCTCCTCGGGGAGCCTGCTTCTCCCTCTGCCACTCTGTCTGCCTGTGCTCGCTCTCGATCTCTCTCTCTCTCTCTCTCTCTGACAAAAAAATAAATAAAAAATCTTAAAAAAAAAAAAAAAAAAAAAGATATTTGGAGTACTGGTTCTGTGAAGCTTAGCTGCATGCGGCCATTGGATCACATATCCACTTCCCTGCCCTGTAAGAAGAAAACATCTTGGAATATAAGTATTAGTTGGCTTTGTGGTGTTGGGTTAGTGTGCCAGTCTGAGGTTAGAGCACAGATGAGATCCCAAGCCCTGGGCTTTGTATTATATAGTATTGTATTTTTGATGTTGTACTTAAGGGTCAATTACTGTTTCCATTATAAACCCTGTTTTTCAAAGGTTTATAACTCACCAATTTTCATTTTGGTATGCAAGCAGCATGAGTATACAGTTTTTAAAAATAGTTTAAATTGGGCAGTGCCATTTTTAGATATAAAGCAGTAAAACGCACTCTTCATTTGTTTCAGTTTGTTTTCAAAGTTTCTAATCTAAAGGTTTATTCTATCTTAAAATGCAACAATTTTTTTCCTGTATTTTCATAACAGCTATTCATAGGGAAGATGGTAAAAGGAGGGCAGGAGAGATATCCAATGAAACTTCAAGGTGGAAAATAATTTAAAATATTTTTTTTCTTATGAATATTTATGGTTAGATGTCATTTTAGTCAAAGTTCTTAAAAATCAATCAACTAATCAGTCAATACTCCCTAAGCATGGACACTATTTCATGGTAATATTGTGGCAGGTACTTTGAGTAATAAAAGAGCTCCTTGTCCCAATATGCTTGAAATTCTGGTTAGAGAAAAATACAAAGACAACAATATTAAGCATAACAGCAACATACATTGAAACATGAGAGTGATAATCATGTGGCTGAGACTTTCAGAGGCAGAAGCAAGGCCACTTACAGAGTTGTGCAACTCCCTGGCGCCCTGCAAAAAAAGCAAGAGATTCCAATGCGTGGGCAATCCCAGATGTGGAAATTCACCCATCTAGGGTCATGCAAGATTTAGAACTCTTTCCCTGATCATCAGAATTCGAAAATCTCTGCTTAAGGGCAAAACTGTTTCCTCTGTCATTTTCAATGTTTCCAAATGATAAAAGCAAATTTCCCCCTGTATTAATCTAAGTTAAACTTCTCAAAATGGTCATCTATGCTAGCTATTTTCACTGTCACTCAGCTCTCACACCTCCATCTATTCCAGTCTGGTTTCCAGCACCACTGCACTGCTCACACTGCTCTTGCCAAAGTCACAATGACCTCCTTGCTGCTGCTGTCAATGAAGAAGCCTTTGCTTTTCTCTTTTATCCAAATGTATCTCTATTTATAAGATTACCAGTGTTTTCTTACCCTGTCTTATAAGGATCCTTGTCATTTTTCATTCTACCTAGTACCTACCCCCCCCCATTCTTATTGGCATCTCTATTTGCCTTTTGGAGAATGTTCCATCAGTGTGGAGTCTGAGAAAGAGGGCATTGTTGCTTCCCATTATGGAAGCTGAAGGCGTAGAACCTTCTTTTTTCTCCAGCTCAGGGAGTAGGGCTGTAAGCAAGGCTCAGCCAATCAAACACTTTCTTCTGGGATTTTAAAGCTTGGTCAAGTCAGGGTGTAGGGATGATTAAAAGTCTTATTCATTTAACGGCCGTGACAGAAGATCCCTTCCGACACCACCACTAATTCAAGCTTATTCTAGCTTATGCTATCCAGCTCTCCAGATCTCACTTTGTTAATGCCCATTTTCCAAATGTGGTTCTCCATGTTTTCTTCATTTCTGTTCTCTCTGGATATTTTTCAATAAATTTAAATTTTCCTTAAGATAGATAGTCAGTCTTCTATTGCTTGCTGTAATTTCCATTCTTTGGCTGCTCTCTTTTATAGCTTTCGGAGATTCATTTTCCTCTGTCTATTCTTCATATGTTGCAAGTCTTCCAGATATTTGTTAATGTCCCTTATCACTTCATCCTAAACTCTCTACCTGGAGTATTTCAACTACTTCCTAGACTTCAACTGTCACCCACATGCTAATGACTTCAAAATCTATCCAGCCATTCCAAATATCTCCTCTGATCCTCATACTTCTTTATTCATTCCACTTGTACTTTTGTTTATTCTATAAATATTGAGCGAACTTCGACTATGCAGCAAATATGACAGGCCATAGGGTAACAATAAGAAACAAAGTATGAGTTTTTCCATTTCATGATCATTAGTTTAGTGGATTCCATAATCCTGTGAACTCCATAATCCCACAAAACTTTAATCTACTAGACGCCAATAGTCTGGTGGATCTCATAGATGCCATGTAATATTCAATATTTCCACCTGGATATCTCAAAAAGAGTGAATTCATTATGTTTCCCTGACACCTGCACTTGCATAGTCCTCCTGCTGGGCTCCCTGTTTGAATGAAAACATTCAGTTGCTTACACCAGGAACCTGAGCCTCAAACTAAATTTTCCTCTTCATTCCATCCCCATCTCTGCAAGAATTATAAAATCCTGGTTGGAGAACTTTCTCAATATCTCTAGAATCAGCTCACCATTATCATTTCTGCTGATGTCCTATCTATACAGGCCTCCCTCTCCCTTCTCCAGAATCAACACAACACTAGTGTCACCGTTTTTGTCCAAATTGCTATTAGAATGAACTTGAGAAAATTCAAGCTTATTTGTATATCTTGATCAAAACCTTTCAAAGACTCCATAATAATCTCAAAATTATTTATGTAAATGAACCAGCGAATTAACTGTGGTCTCTTTTAACCATCCCATTTAGAATATGCTCCCAGTTGCACCAGAATGCCAACCAGGCCATTTCCACTCATCCCTTAGATCACTTCATTTTCCCTAGAAAGCCTTACTCTTCCTACAAGACTGGGTTATGTCTCCATTTATGAGTTTCTAAAACATCTTGACTCTCCACATCCTAACATTCATAACTCTGTAGCATTAATTGCCATGGTGTATGAGTAGATTTCATTACGCTGTAAGACATTTGAAAACTGAAATCATATGCCTTTCTACATTGCTTTATCTGTTGCACACAGCAGATCAGTAAACACAGGATAAAACAAATGAATTTTAGTTTTCACATTATCAAAAACTTAATATCAAACTGTGAAAATACTTGTGCTGCTTTTTTTCTAGGCTTTAAATACTTTGGATAGATTGGTTTGATTGTTGACAGGTAGTTACATCTATCTGATAATTATGGCACTTATGTTTATAAGCTCTGTTATATGGCATCATTTATCAGATGACGAAACAGAAATTGAGAATCCCAGGTATGTGATGTTGTTCCTCATATGGATCCCAGGGGGCTATTCCCACCCCCATTCTTATTTTCTTCCCCATTTCTTCCTTAACTGTCTTCAAAGTTAAACAGAAGTGACCTAAAAGAAGATCCAGAGTCAGATAATGTTCTTTCTGCTCATTCAGAAATACATAAAGATTGTCAGGGGGGCACCTGGGTGGATTAGTCATTAAGCATTGGCTCAGGTAATGGTCTCAGGGTTATGAGATTGAGCCCCACATGGACTCTCTGCTCAGAGCAAAGTCTGCTTGAGATTCTCTCTCTCTCTCTCTCTCTCTCTCTCTCTCCCTCTGTCCCACTCCCCACTCATGCACACACAGGCTAGTTCTCTCTCATGAGCTCTAAAATAAATAAATAAATAAATAAATAAATAAAATTTAAAAAAAAAAAGATCATCATGATCTGAACTCTGAGGCACAAATCTGAAAGACCTTCTTTGAGGAGGAAAAGAATAATTGGAAAAGCAATTATATTGAGCACCTAGTAGGTTTCAGGTGTTCCACTGAACTCATCATTTGGTGGAAGGTAAATAGACATATGAATTCAGCACATTATAGCCCAACATTGTGATAAATGAGGCTCCTTGAGAGTTCCTGAGACCCTCTCAGGGGGTTTGAAGAACCGAAGTATTTGCTTAATATTGTTAAGACATTTTTGCCTATTTTACTCTCATTCTCTCATGAGCTTGCAATGGGGTTTACCAAAGGCTACATAATATTTGATATGACAACTAATTAAATGAAGAAGCTTATAGGTGAACCTAGATATTAAAGAGATTTGCTGAAATGTAAAACAGTGTCATTCTTCTCACTAAATATTTTCCTTTGGAAAATGTAGCTCTTTCATGAAAAACCTATTTATGGTAAAGTAATAGGTTTATTATTGTTTTCAAAAATAAATTGGTAAATATTTTTTAATTTCAGTTTTAGTTTTTGGTAGGGTCAATATTGATAGATCTAATACCCAACTATTGAATGTCCTCAGTCATTTTTCATGTGGAAAAGTGTTCTGGGACCAAAAAGTTTGAGAACTGCTGACATAGACTGTGAAATAATCAAAAGAGGGGGAGTCTATCCATCAATAATATTGCACTGAACATCACTGGAGCTAAAATAAGTCCAGGTGTGAGTGATGCCCAGGTGTGGCAAAGGGCTGCATTCTGCCATGTGTTAATCAGTCTTCTAGGATCTCAGTACTAAGATAAGGAGAGGTTCATAACCAGTACATACATGTAAATATCAGCAGTAGTCTTTCTCTGAGTCACTGAGCACATGCCTTGTATGACATTCTGTTGCCCCTTTCTTTCTCTGATCATTGATTCAGAAAGCATCATCATTTGATTCCTATGAAAGTTTACATCATTGGACATATCTCTATAGTGCAGTAAATTTTAGTTGAAGTATGACAAAAACGAAGAAACCTTCGAGTACTTACCTCTCTCTAGTCTGTTTGCAGGTATCCTTCTTCAGGTGACTCTCACCAAACTCTTGTTTGGGTGTCATGCCAAGCAGGTGTATGATCAATGTTTATAAAGTTACTGACTGATTGATCAATTATCTTGCCTGAAGATCTGCAGAAAGCATTACTTCATTCTTGGTGGTCTAGTCTATTAACCATGTGACAGATTACTTCTATGAATAGAAGTATTCAACTACTCTTTTATTCAATGTAACTGTCTCATATTCTGAAAGAATGAATACAAGGTCAGTGTAAGTGTCCTCAGTGCCTTGGGAGAGGATTTTAGGGTTGCTCTTTTTAATAGACTTTTGCTAAGAGTAGCAAAGGCACCATAAAAAGAACAGTTAACGAAACTTGTTTTCTTCATTACCAAACTTAATATAAATACTTCAACATGAATGTTCTTCTCTTTTTTTTCTTTTTTAAATTATTCATGAAGTCTTTGCTTGACTTGGGGGGTGGTGATATACAAGAATAATCTCAGAAATGATTGCAATTAGGAAAGCAGTAATATAATATTTTTGAACCCCAACTAATATAAGGACAATTTGTAATTCAAAAAAATATGATACAATAAAACTAAGAATTCAGGTTAGTCCTTAATTTGACCTACATTAAATAATTATGATGTAGAGGTAAACTCATAGATAATTTCAAGGACTCCAAAAGGATTCAGCTTAAGTAAATGAGATCTTAGATTTTATACTCTGACATCCCTTGCTTTTATTTTTCCCTCAGGTGCAAACTCACATCAGGATCTCTTTCCTATGCAATTAGCAAGGTAACTGCCTTACCTAGCTGGCATTGCCCCTTTTCATTTTAGGGTCTGTAAGCATTTGCCACTTGCACTCAGATCATGTTTTTGTGAGAGGCCACAGAGTGACTTTCTTTAAAGCTATCAAAGCTTTCCTCATTATCCTTTATGGGCTGTGCAGAAAACATCTCAACTATTAGACATTTAACTGAGTGCAGTAGAATGGGTTTTCTGGCCCCCTCCAGTTCTTGGGTAAAAGCTCTGTTCATAATCAGTTTCTGGTTTTTAAAATGACCCTCAAGAGGTTCCTTCCGGTCCACTTCAGTTCCCTTTTTAGTGTCCCATTGATTTTCCAGACTTTAGGAACGTGTCCTTAACTGCCTGCTTTTCCATTGGCTCTCTCTACTGAAAGCTAAAGGAACACTTTGTTACTTCATACACCAAGAAAGGAATATCTTGAAAACTAACACACCATTTATAACAGTACAGTTTACAATAGCATTTCCTGCAGAAAGAAGGTGCCTTTCTCAGAACAAGAAGGACAATTTCTGCACCCCATTTAGTTTTAAAACTACAAGCAACACCCTTGTTTCTTGTCAATAAAAAGCCAGATAGGATAGAGTAGCAATCACAATACATAAATGATATTATTTGTCCCCAGAGTACATACCAAGTAGTAATTCACTCAAAGAGCTTGCATGAATTATAAATAGGCAGGAAAGCACAGAGAGGGAACCTCAGTCCCGACCCACTCCCCACTGCTCATACACAAAGAGTTTAAAGTCAGACAAGCTACACAAACTATGTAATGAGATTGTGAATGTATATAATTTACTTTTGATTCCCCTTCTGTTCTAAATCTTATTTTAAGTAATATAAGGATGCTGCAGAAGCTGTGAATCCCAAGGTACAACACTGATTAAATTTTAAATCAAATAAACTAATCAATATAGAATCTGGAAAATCTCTTAGGAATGATGGGACTTTCAAAAAAGATGTCCCCTTGACTCCACCCACCCCTAAAACAAAAACAAAAACAAAAACAACAAGACAAGAACAAGAGAAAACCCTTAGGTCTTAAACTACACGCAGACGTGGAAGACAGAAATATAAGCTTGCAGAAAACATGGGCATTTATGAAGCATTTGGTAATGCAATGGTGTTCACTGAAGGGCTCTGCTTTGACCTGAAACTCAGGGGCAAAGCCATTATTGTTTCTGTTGCTGAGAAAAAAGAGTATTTGTGTTGTAATATAACATATTGTTATATTGTCCAGTTCTTTTTTAGCCTTTAAAATAAAAAATTGTAGTCATTTTCCAAAGAAGAGTCATAGAATGATCAGATCATAAGCTCTATAAATAAAAATATGCCAGAGACCCTCAGTCCTGTCTCAGAAGACAGTATTCATGTGTCCTATTTTCTTATTTTTTTCCTCCGGCATTTTCCTTGAGGTCCCTTTGAACAAAATAATCAGGGAGAGTTGGGAAGGTAAAAGGGAAAGAAATCTTTTCCTCTTGCAGAAAAGAATAATTGTATAGAAGAATTTCACACACACACACACACACACACACACACCCCAAAAAGGAATAGCTGAGTTGAAACAGAATCATTATCAGAAAGCCTGTGAGAGAAAGAGAAAAAGATATAAAGGCAAAGACTCATCTGAATGATCCTAGTTAAGGGTCTTACCAAAGAGACAGCTGAAGTTATCTTTGAAAACTGGTGAGTCGCCCTGCTTGGCTGAGTTTGAATTGAATGTTCCCAAAGTAACATTTCACAAACAGGGATACCCTTCCATTTCACACTGCTCTTTCTTGAAATAGCAACACCATTTAGCAATATTTCATATCAAGACAATTACATTGTAGAATTATTATAGTCTTAGTGCTTCATTAAAATTAAAAAAAAAGTTAAATCCCTGTTTTGTTGAACACAAGAAATGAATAGTAAATATTGATTTAGAATGAATGCAAACATTTCCCTAGGAGTGGATAATTACTGCCTTTCTATGCAAAACACTTATATTTGAAGAAGCACTTCACTTACTTTGCCATGCGGTATACATTCTTTAGTACATTGTAAATTATACGTTGTCCTGGACAGTGTCTGCTCTATAATTTCTTGTGTCTCTACACCAGAGTCAGTATGTAATTTTAAACTACAAAGTTTCTGCCAACTAGGAGAACAGGCTTAACTCTTTCTCTTTGCTGGATTCTCAAATCCTTACTGGAGGAGATCTGGAAAGCAAGAGGACAGATGATCTCAGATCTGGGGCAGTTTGGTCTCTGTTTTTAGACTAACAGAAATGCCGCTAGTTAACTGGCCACAGATTTACAAATCTGTAAATTTATGCACCTAAGCCAGTTTACAGCCTATCTAGAAAACGTGAATTAAATAATTAACATTAGAAATTCTGAATGAGGCTGAATGTTTTAAATATTTGTTGCAGTAAGGTGTAGTTAAATAAGAGATATTAGAATATGTCACACTTGAGAATATATCTTTCGTCAAAACCTTTGATCTTCATAGTTTTATCTCTCTGCCAAAACATTTGCAGCATAGCACTATTTAAATTATATAAAGAACTATATTTTAACCATTTCAATATCATCTATGTAGTTATTGATTTAATTCAGAAGTTGATGTTACAATACTTCTAATTGGATTCCTTAATATAGAAATACTAAATAGTAAAAATTATAAAAGATCATGTACATCTTATTTATAATTTTTACATATAATATTACACTTCTCTAAAGTAATAAAATACTTGCAAAATTGCCTCAGATTAGAAAGACTAAAGTACTCACCATTCAATTCTCTGTTTCTATAAAATTATTTTTTGTTCAGTTGCTTGTTTGTTTATTTCACATGTAAATGATACCATACAGCATTTGCCTTTCTCTGTCTGGTTTATTTCACCTACCATAATGCTTTCAGAATGATCGTTGTCAGGGCTATGGTGAGGGGAAAATGGGAAGATGTAGGTCAAAGGGTACAAACTTTCATTTATAAGAAGAATAACTTCTGAGGACCTAATGTACAGCATGGCGATCGTGGTTAATAATATATGGTGTTGTATACTTAAAAGCTGCTGAGAATGGGTCATAAGTGCTCTCTTACTACACATACACAGAGTTAACTGTGTGAGAAGAAGATATGTTAATTATCTTTATCTTGATCTTGGTAATCATTCCACTGTATATGTGTGTCTGCATATATTATATAAAACATATATGTTATACTGATAAATATAATCAGGCTGTACCTTTTAAATATATACAGTTATACTTGTCAGTTATTCCTCAATGAACTTAGAAAATACATAGATAATTTTTTTTAAAGGAAGATTAAATTATATGAAGAAATGAAAGCAAAGAAATGCTACTCTTCAGGAGATAAATAAGATGAAAGCAAGTGATTGTTTCTGTTTGAGCATGCAGCCTTTTATATCACTTCCATAGAATCCACACGTTCAGATCCCGTGGGATTTAGTCATTTATTCTCTCTGGTTTCAAACTGCATATAACTTTCTAGCTTTGGGGTATGTTAAAGTTTGCAATACAAAAAAGATAAACTGTAAGAGGAACAAAAACATTTCATTAAGATTATACCATCTATAAATGTATTTGAAGAAGGTGGATCCAAGTTCTGCCCTTGCGTGTGTCATGTAGTACCTTGTGGGATCTACTGTGCTTTCTTATGTTTATACCCGCTCCCATTATTGGCTTATTTTAGACCAACTTGCCTGATCGTAGGAACTGCCTGGGGAGTTCATTAAAGAACAATTCTCAAGACCTTATTCCAGAGAGTCTGACCCGATGAGTCTGGAACAGGGCCCAGGAAACTTTTTTTTTTTTTTTTAAAGCTCCAGATAATTTTTATGATTAAGTTTAGTAAGTATGGTTCTAGGCCTTCATCTAACCTATTCTCTAAGCTCAATTTTATTCTTAATCAGTGTGAGCAGTATTTTCACTAGTTGTACTTCAGGGGAAAAGGGTAAAGTCTCCTCTCCAACATGCTCACTGAGAAATACACTGTCTAACAGTGTTAGCATTAAAAAGCACAACTAGGGCTGACTTTAAGTCATACCAAAGTAAAACTAATTGATACCAGATCTGTTCCTTAAAGAAGGTATTGACAGAGGTGTGCGTTAAGAAACAGGAAGATATGAGTTACTCAAGTGCAGACTGAAAAGAAAGTGGACACGATAAATGGACACAGAATCAAGGGGGCTGGATGGAGAGGAAACTGCTAAGTCAACCATGTCCTAAATGAGTCTAAGCTCCACTCCTTGCAAATAAACTAAATCCAATGGTTGTCTGAGAATAGACTTAGTCTGCAAAAGATGATGTGGACTTTGTGGATGCTAATTTTTTAAATGCAAATGACAATTTAATACTTCCATAGAAATTATGAATAGAGACCATGTTGGTGAATTTGCTAGCACATAGAAAAACTTTTAAATGCCAGACTGGATCATAATCATCTGAATCAAATCCAGACTTGACCATCACTCTGCAAAGGTGTGAGGAGGTATTTTGGAAGAAAGTGGGTAGATGTCAATACTAATGTAAATGACCTTAGTGAACATCATATATAATATGTTTTTATAATAGTAAACAGTCAAATTTTACACATCATAAAGGTAATAAATAGGTGCATTAAGGTGTTTGATTTTGTCCATTTTGTCCCTCCACATTTCTAGCCACTCGAAACAGTGAATATTGTAGAGTTTTGGTTTTTTTGTTTTTTTGTTGTTGGTTTTTTTTTTGCCTTCTTTAAGGTACTTGTTAGCACAATGGTGTTGGGTAACACATCAAGGCTCTTACTAAAAGGAAAACAAAACAAAACAAAACAAAACAAAACGCCCAGAACAGGGTCTAGAATACAGCCCTTCACAGCCCTGGACTTGGGGGTACAGCTCAGTGGTAGAGCCCTTGACTGCACAGCCCTGGACTTCATGCATTCACTAGCTTTAGGAACATTCCAGTAATGTTAAAAGGTGACAAAGAATATGCATCTTAGAATTGATAATATGTAGAACTCTTAAAGTGAAATGAACAAATAGATAGGCAGCCTCCTAAGGTTTTAAAGATGTTTATCAAAGAAACTCAAAGACCAACAAATAAAGGTAGGGAATGGGAAATCCCCACGTTATTCCCCAGGGCACTGAGACCATGTCAAGATGACATGAGTTGCTTAAAGTCACTTTGTCACAGCAGAACCTTTGCCCTCTCAGATGAGGTTATGAAAGACAATGGACAAGAAGCATATCTCAGAGCAGCCAGAGTGGTGACTGGAATGCTTTCCACCACCGGAAGGAAGAGATCCTATTACTCTAGTCCCATAGAATATGCTATATGCCCCAAACTCATGGCCACTATAACTTATTTCTCCTTCTCACCTTTTCTAAATGGTAATCTTAATGAATTTATGCCCTCACTCCTCCTCCATTGTCCATTTTCCAATGGAAAATACCATGTAGAATTTTGTGAGTAGCTTATGAAATTGCCACATCTACGTCAGACTCAAGGTCAATACATCTCCATCAAAGAACCTGAACTTGCATTGGGATGCAGTAACAAAGTGAGATATGGGTTTGTATCTCTTTCGAAAGAGGTGAATGTGTTCATAGTATAGAGGTGGATTGGGTTATTTTAGGGAAGGGCATTACAAAATTGTGCACATGTGAAAAAGAATATATGCAGAGAAAAAGGGACCACAAGGGGTAACTAGTAAGTATATATCCACTAGAGATATTTGGGAGAAAATCTAGCCTTCACTATGAGAATTATCTCTGTGCCACATTATTTTCCTATGTATCCTCTAAGAATTGTAGCTGTCAGATCACCTACGCTGGAGGGCATGTTTGCCGTCATGTGTAGACAGCTTGCCTAGAATAAAATCGTCACAGAAGAAAGTAAAAGCTGGAGAAGGAAGGGAGAGAGTAAGAAGGATGGTGGGGGGAGGGCAAGGGAAAGGAGGTAACAGGAACCCAGAAATCAGAATTCCTAGAAACATAAGAAAATACAAAAAAAAAGTTCAAGTTGGTTTTCTGTCACAGTCAATTGAAAAAGCCCTCATTAATACAGAATGAATTGGCTTTTGATTCAAATTTCATAATGGCTTTGCAAAGGTGGGGTCATATAAGAACACTCTTATTGACTCCCTGTCATTAAGTCAGTGAGAGTAGAAAGAGGAAGCAGATTTTGTATCTCACTCCCACAGAGAAACGGAATCTAAATTCACCAGGATATGCAACCAGGAACTATCCTGATCCTGAGGTCAATACCAAACAGCCATAATAACTAACACTTACTGAATTCTTAATATGTGCCAATCATTATACAACATTAATGATATATTTCTATTAACCTTCCCATCCCCGCAACAACCAAATGAAACCGTTTTTACTTGCTCCATTGTGCAGACAGGAAAACAGACTTAGAGAAGACAGAAAATTCATCCAAGGTCACACAGCCAGCTAGGACTGGAACCCGAGCTCCTTGCCCTTACTGCCTATTCCCTTAACCACCATGCCCAACTTGGGACAAGTATACCAAATGGAATACTTCCCAAATACCAAAGAAATTCTTGTATTTATCTTTATCTCCTGTCCAAGTCCAGAACGAGAGAAAAAAAGTGTTTTCCCTCTGCCAACAATACCACTAACATTGCTACATTGACATTATTCAGCAAATCGCTTTCCCTTAGTAATCATGGTGAGAACTCTCTGCCTGAACATTACAGACTGTTTCCCAGCAAGCACAAACCCAACTAGAAATAGACCACAAATTTCAAAAGTAGTAAAAGAGGTGGTATGTAATTGGTATTAATTCTGCTTCGAGATTTACTTCAAGACCCGACTGAATTTTGGACGATAGAACAGAATCTCATTTGCTTGGCTGTTACTCAGCATTGATGCTCGAACTTACCCTACTTCAGTCCTTGCGGCAGGACACCATTTCAGAAAGCTGAGTGTTCAAAGGAATGTTACTTCTGCAAACTGCTTTCTTAATGTCAGAGGAGAAAGCATCACAGTTGTGGGGAAAGTTGTGCATCTACCAGGAAAATATTCATCAGCCTATCCAGTTGGTCATTCCCTTTCCCTTTGGCTATCTGGGCATATTTTAGTCTGTATTAAAATATCCACGAGATCTCCACTCTTAATCATAAAGCTTGAGGAAAAAAAGATGTCCAGGGAAAGTTATTTTCAGGTATAAAATTAGAACCTCCTTTTAACTCCTTTGCCTCAAGATTTGCATAACCATGAGGGCCAAGAAATCAAACGATAAAAATACCAGATACTACAGATTAGAAATGAAAAGTAAACCAGCCACATGCCAGTTTCTCGCTACAAGTTCCAGCCGAGACCAAAATCAACGTGACTGAGAGAAGATGTAGTGTAGAGAGAAAATCTCCCAGGATAATCAAGGGATATATTTCCAAGTCTATTTCCCCCCACAGAACTGTTTTGTTTTCTCACATCAATGAGCTAGAATAAAATGTGGATCCCATGATCAAGCTGGCAGAAGTCATGCTCCCTACCTGGATGCTCGCAAATTGTAAATCACAACTTTACAAGGATTTAACTTTTCCCTTTCCAAAATAATCAAATGTTGTGGTGAGGGGGCCACTAATCATGACAAAAAATATACTGCAAATTCTTTCTTTTGGTGCCAAGTCCAATAAGTTCTCTGAGTGAAATTAAATGCACGATCTTATTCCAAACCACAGCTTCCCTTGGGGATGTTCAAATCTCAAGTGGGGGCTGAAAGGCCAGCTGTATCAAAGCCCAGGGTTACACCCATTTTTTCAAGTTGGTTTGTGTGTGTGTGTGTTTCCTTTTTTAACTACTGCCTGTAGTGTAAATGGCTCGGACCCCTGTGCTTTCCAGCCCGTACAGTCAGATCAGTGCTTCATACTTTCCATACTCTGCCACCAAAAAAAGTGGGCCAGTCCCTGACTTTTCTTAGTTTCTCACAGTTTTTGTTTATTTTAAGAGATTCTCTGTTGAACTCCAGGGACGGGGGCGGGGGGAGGGTGAAAGCGAAGGGGGGGGGTGGGGGGAGACAGAAATCTGTTACGTTGTCAACAATGACTGGCTCCATCTCTTAGATCTGCAATATCACAGGAATTAGAGATGGAAAAGACCCATTAGGTCATCCTGCACACCCTGTGCCAACACAGCACTATTCCCCACTGTAGATTATCTCTTCTGAGGGTTTTTAATATGTTTAAAGGGTAGCCAATGATAACATAGCTTCATTTTATTTCTTTTACCGCTTTGTTCTGTCCCGTCTACAACATGCCATCTCTAAGGATGGCTGCGGGGTGACTTCTCAGAGGACATCCGACTGCCCGTGAAGAATTAAAACAACATTTGTGCTATGCAAGAACTACGTTCCATAAGTTCAGCGTGGAAGCATCCATAAAGACAAATTTTAAAGAGCCAATGTTTAGTCCCAGGGATGGAACAGTGACAGGAAAAGCAATTTGGCCATAGACATAGTCTATGTGTCTCGTACATTATACCCCAAATACACTGTGTCAGTGCCTGTGTGTTCACACAGAGCACATAGACATACTCATCATTACCCTAGAGTGTTTCTGTTTCCTAAAGTTTGTGCCAAATGCTGCATAATTCACGAAAATGTGATCCAAAATATTTAAGGTTATGTTTCTCACAATTTTCTTCTTATATCTCTTAAGTCACACATTTTAAATGTCAACTGGTATAGAGAAATATTTAATTTCAAGGATATTCCGCCATTGCTTTAACTCTTCCCTAAGTAGCTTTGTTTTTTTCATCTTCATTCTTACCTAAGATAATGTAGTGTTTCAGTTTCTTTGTACATGTTAAGCCCTGGTGTCCTACGTCATTAAACTACCAGTTCCGTACATTAGGAAAAGGGATACAATGTGAGAGAAACCTCAAATGAAGAATGAACCCAGTGTGTGTTCTTGAATGGCTACCATCTCAATCCACTGTCCATGAAGGCTAATTATAAGAGATCAATTCAATGTTACTATTTGAAAGTATACCATCTTATGCAAAGATTATAATCAACACTGATAGAATACGTATTTTTATTATGTCAGTCTGTTATGTAGTATTTTCTAGGCATAATGCAGGATGTGTTTTAATTTTTAATGCATATAATAAGTTGCCCATCTTTGATATGCGGGGTGGGGAAAAATAATTTTTCACTGTTCTGCTAAAAGGGGGGATAGTTTAGCAAATAAGAGTCTGGAGTATGGACCCTTTACAAGTTTTGAGATTGTGGACTCTACCAGTTACTCTCTATGTGAATTTGGTCACGTTATTCATCATATTTTATTGGTTCTAAGACATCATGGACAGTAACACTGAGGATTATTCTGTGTGTGATTAAGAAAACAAAGAAATGCTAATTAAATGATGACACGATACACGGAATTTTTTGACACAGTAGCATGATACATGCCGGCAGGATACTGACGCTGTTTCAGTTCTGTAAGAGTGCTATACCATTGTCTCTAACTTTTCTTCCTCATCACTTTAAGTTATTCTGCAAGTCTTGATTTTATTTTTTTATCTGATCATGAGGAGTCAACAGCAAGTTTTGAGACAATAATCAGAAAAACATTTTAAAAAGCAATTATGGGGGAGAGTGAAATAGGTGAAAGGGAGTAAGAGGTACAAACTTCAAGTTACAAAATAAGTCATGGGGATATAACGTATGGCATAGGGAAGAGAATCAACACAATTGCAATAACTTTGTATGGTGACAGATGATAATTAAACTTATTGTGGTGATCGTTTTGTAATGTATAAAAATATCGAATCAGTATAATATACACCTGCAACTAATAGGCTATCACAGGTCAATTATACTTTGATAAAAAAATAAAAATAGGAAACAAATATATGTAGTTGCAACAATCCACATATAACTGAAACAACAATATAATTATCTATGACCAAGCACATTCATAAACAAACAATGAAAACTATGCCATGATTGGCTTATAAAATGCTATCCATTATAAGACCCATCCTGAGATCAGAGAACATATATGTAACAACAACAACAAAAAGGAGGTCCTGACCCTACTGATATTTCCTATGCTATCATAGGAAGCTCCCGTCATAAGTAAGGCTCTATTGTGTTTCCACCCTCAGGTCACCTTCTTAACAAAGAAATAATGAGATTGTCTCTGAGACAGAGGAGTGTCTGGATGGTAGCCACGGATTTGGGTTGCATCTCTAGTGGTGCTTGACATTAATCAGTTGACTTTCTTATCACCTCGCATAAACTTAAGTTGGATTTGTATAGTCAGCATAACAAAACAAGCAAACAAATTTTGTAAATATTAGAATATTCAGCAAATTAACAAGGGGAGTTATGGGAAGAAAAGAGTTGAGCACTTTTTGGAATCATGTAACCTTTTTTTTTTTTTTTTTTAATTCAGGGCTTGCTACTAACCAGTAGACTGGTCTTAGGCAAACTTAATCTCCCCGACCTCAATGTGTTAGATTATTTTGTAATATAACTTATTGAAGTTTGAGATCTAAATGAGATAACGTATATAAGGGTCTTCCCCTGAACCTTGATACATAGTGAACACTAAATATATTTTAGTTGCTTTCCCATTAAAGTGCCAAGGATCAGTGGAGATCATTTTTAGCAAACATGATTATTATAAAGGTGGGAGAAGAAAGTGAGGTGATAGATACAACAAAATAAAAAGACCAGAGATTAAGGACAAAAGTAATAGTTTCTACAAAGGCCTTTATTAAAAGGTAAAGGTCTGTTTATAAAATCAGTGATTGATGATTTATATAGTACTCCTCAAGAAAAAGAGCCTCACTTACTCCCAAACAAATGTATATGACAGAGGGATTCAATCTTCTTTTTATAATTTCAAGAATAGAATTAAATTGGAGAACTTTAGAAGAAGAAAGTTTGCGCTCTATTGGATTCTTGTTGGGGAAGCCTTTGAGCTTGTTCTTCTCTGGACAAAGCTATTCTGATGGCTGGTTTTCCTTCAAAGTCTTCCCTGACCACTGTGGCTAGTGGAGCTCATTAAGCCTTTTGCAGAACTCTGCTCCTTTGCTTCATAGCTCTACTAAGAATCAGTTATTGTGTTGTTCATTTATTTGTTTAGCTGGTGACTTAAAGAGTGGAATTGTGTTAGGGTAAAGAGCACGACCTCTAAAACCATCACACCTGGCTTAAATCCCTGCTCTGCCACTTATTAGCTGTTTCTTTTTGGGAAGTTATATATACGCTCTTCCTTACCTGTAAATGGGGAAAATAATAGCTTCTTCACAGGCTTGTTAGAAGGAATAAATGAAGTAATATGCATAAAGCACATGGTAACCAACCTGTAGTGCAGTCCCAATAAATATTAGGTGTTGTTGTTTTGTATTACCTTCATTTGTGTTCCAAAGCCTAGCTTAATACCTGGCACATAACTGGCACTTAATAAATGTGCATTAAAGAAATGAAAGAATGAATATTCTGAAGAATATTCCTAAGAGGAGATTTCCAACAATGGAATCCATTGCTCTCTGACATCCTAGTCCCTGTCAGTCAAAAGAATTGCTGAAATAACTCTCAGAAAGGGTTTAGATGTCATTCTATAATGTGTGGGAAATTAAATTAGTTAATCAGTAAGGTGTCTTCCAAATGGAAGATTCTGATATTGATCTAAGATAGTGTTCTTATCTCTTCCCCTGCTTGGGTCCTAGTTTTCTCAAAGATAAAATAAAGCTTTTGGACTGGATAATCTCTGGTATCCCTCCTATTCCAACATTCTATGATCCTGTACGTGAGCCAACTGAACCTGTTATTGTATTTTTCCTTCAAAAATAGGAGATGAGTTTTTCATTTGGCAACTCAAATAACTTGGTTCAATTAACACCTGGGACAGAGTTTTTCTACCCAAGGGGCAGGGAGCCCAGCAACTTGTGACTGGCTGTAGTAACTGCCACTTGGTGACAGAAACATAAACAGTCCATTCCCCATGCCTCCTCTTTCCACTACTGGATTCTCCTTCACTTCCCATCTTCCAAAGTAATACAGTCTTGTCCTATACAAGCAGCTCCAAAGCAGAGGAATTCCACCCACACAGCACTGCAGAAATTAGAGCCAGAAAACTCCTATTAGGTCACACAAGCCACACCCCTTCCAGAACAAGAACATCCTCTTCAACTGACATTTCAGCTCCTCTTCTGGCTTCAAAATAAGGTCGTGCTTCAGTGGTTCCTGTATATGGTTTGAATAACAGTTTATAAGCATTCTGGGATCTTTTGAAAATAAAGGTTCCATATAAAGTGATACTGCTATTTTGTTTGTTATAAAGTTTTGCATGGGGTGTGTGTGTGTGTGTGTATGTGTGTGTGTGTGTGTGTGTGTGTGAGTGTTTGGCTTCTCTTCCTGGGAATAATCACAAGATTTCTCACAGAAGAAATTGTACCAAGAGGACTTCGACTTGGTTTCTGCCAAACTTCTGATAGTCAGCCATTCAGACCTAGTTGATTAATGCCCCTATTGCCTTGCTGTGAATGTACAATAGAAAAATTAGTTTTGTAAACAATTAAGATATTATTTGAAGTAGTACATGTTAATTATTGCTAATATATTTGCTCACATTTTCCTCAACTTAAAGTATATATTTATTTATTGTCAATGTAAATTCTGTTTAATTTTAATTGTATAACAATACTTTATTGCCTTTGGATATGAAAGCTTATAATTGTTAATTTGCTTAACATTCAACATTTTAAAAATCTGTTTGCTTGTTTCATTGTGCTGAACATACAAATTCAACTTAACATTACTACAGGTGACAAGAAAGTCAACTGATGAACGCAAATGTCAAACACTACTGGGGATGCAACCCAAATCCTTGGCTACTATCCAGCCACTCTTCTGTCTCAGGGACAATTCCATTATTTCTTTGTTAGGAGGGGAACATGAGGGTAGGAAACAGAGTCTGAGATGACACAGTAAGTGGTACTTTGCATGCTACTTATGGATTTCTTCTCTTGAAGAGCTTAAAGAAAATAGTCCAGGAAGATGTTTCTTTTTAGCACACACACAAACAAAATTAGCAATACTGCACCCATTTCACAGAGAAGAAAACTTGATTGTGGAGAAATAGGGTCACTGGTCATTGATTGCAACTTAAATCACAGGGACAGAGACAAGGCTAAAATCTGTCTCCTGAGTCGTAACCCATAATTATACCCAAAAGACCATATTTTCTTAAAACCCACCAGAAATAGAAACTACAAAGCACTCTACAAAATGTAAAGTGCTACTAAAATGTATAATAGTAATAAAGTTCTGAACTGGGATAGTTTATTTCCTCCATCTGAAAGTATATGAAAAAGAAGAACTATTGTAAGGAATGATGATGAACTCAATATATTCTGAAGAAATTGCTATTCTTTTAGATGATGCAATAAGTTACATATGTATCAAGGAAGTTTTGTAAACTAAAGATAATTTCCTGATCTTACAAGAGCTGTTATTCACATTGGAAAGCTCTGGATAACTGCTATTAGTTATGTCTGACACACAACTAATGCAGAGAAATCCAATCATGACCCATCATTGAGAATGAACCTCAACTTCCAAAACATTCCAGTTGAACAGAGTTCAGAGAGAGATACAGACAGATATACATTACTTGGAAATTTCAAATTGAATGAAGTGGAACAAGTCTTCAAAAGAATAAACAGAAAATGGGGGACTCAAGGAATAAAAAGCTATCAAAGAGAACGCTGAGAACACAATTCTTGGATCAGTTTAGAAACGCACAGACTGGTATAAACTAGCAGAAAATACTTTAAGGTTATACTGAATAAGGGGCCAAGTGAGAAATGAAAACAATAGGTTCAGCAGTTTTAAAACCATTAACAATAAATAAATGAGCCAGTGTGAGAGAATATCAAGATTTCCCTAGGAGCACCTGTGTGGCTCATTCTGCTAAGCAACTGCCTTCGGCTCTGGTTATGATCCCAGGGTTCTGGAATCAAGCCCCAGTCGGGTTCCTTGGTCAGAGGGGAGCCTGCTTCTCTCTCTGCCTGCCTCTCCCCCAGCTTTTGCTCTCTCCCTCTCTCTCTCTGACAAATAAATAAATAAAATCCTAAAAATGTTTAAAAAAATTAAAAAAAAAGATTTCCCTAAAAGGAAGCATTCCTCACAGGAATAGAGTCATAGAACGTAATATTAAAACACCAGCATTTATACCATACTCACCAAAATATGAACTATGTTATCCATTTCTCCATTTAACACATCTACCCATTAATCCTAGACAATGCCTCAAGGTGGGAAACCATTAATCCATTTTAGGGACGATCTAAGGGCTAACAGAAATACCCAACAAGTCTCATTTCAAGTTCGCTTTGGATAAGGAGGATCACAGAAATGCTGCTCAGGTCACTGCACTGAAAATTCAAAGGCCTTATATTGGCTCAGCAGGAAGAGTCTGCAATCAATTATTGCTGCCTGTCATGGCCATGGGAGTGGGGAATCCAAACCCACCTGCCATTTGTTTGATTTTCTGATCTAGTCCAACCCTCTTAACTTACAGATGAGGAATCTGAGACATAGGGAACTTACATTTAGGAATAAAGAGCTGAAGTAATTGGCCTAAGGGTAGACAGATATTAGGTTGTTATTTTTTATTGAATGCAGGTACACTGATGTCGAGTTCCCTAAATTCCTTTCTACCATTGCATTACAAATGCTGATTATTTGGAATTCTACAGGAGATATAACCCATACTTAGTTATACTTCTGTAATAATATAGCCTTAATTCATTTTACCCTAAAAATCTTAATATTTAAATATAGTCTTAATTTTTTTCAAACTCCTAATAAATATCTTTCTGAAAAAAATAACTTCTTACTAAAACATAATTTCTCTTTCTAGGACATTTAATCCAATAAGTGTACTGATTTCCTAGACCCCATTCCTTGTTTCTTTTTCTTTTTTTCCTTTCTTTCTCTCTGTGTAGAGAGTTTATAAATCTAACTGACTTAATCTCATTCAGTGTGATACTAAAACTAGTAATGAAGTGTAGAGGAACTATTAATATACCAACTTCCTCTAAAATGTACACCAAGATACTCTTGAGAAATCTCAAATTACAAGCCATATTCCCTTGAAGCTTACAGCAAGAAGTATGGAATATCCATTGGCCCAGTGTTTACCTTCTATAACCACACCCGATATAGAATTACTTTTCAGAAATCCAAATGAAATGTTATGAATAACCAAATCGTTATTATAATGGTAATAATTGGATATTTAATGTCCATACCAACATAAAATAACCCGGCACTAATAGGTGTTGTTCATCACTTAAATTTCCCTGCATTATTTTAGGATTTTATTCACCTTGTGTATAGGTATATTTATTCTAAAACTTACTTGAGTGCAACTTGCAAAGATAAGAAAGCAAACATCTCTATGAAAGGCTCCTTGTGAGAAAACACACAGATTCTATGAAGATGGCTTGTAATGAAGTGCCTCATACCCACTGGGATTTTTTCAAACTATCTATATTAGGTGGTCATTGGGAAGTTAATGGTATATGGGCCTTCTTCTGAAAAATCCTGTAACCCAGGCTCCCCTTTAAAAACTACAGCAGGGGATAGGATAGGCATAGAGCATATTTTATGACTGTTACTGCTTTGCCTCTCCAGCTGCCCATTGAAGAGACATTTTGGTTTAGGTTTACCTATCATGGCAGCATGGGCCAATTGGGACCCATGGAAGGTTGTAATGAGGGGCTCTATCAACCAATTTCATTATTTCAGAAGGCCCAGGGGAATAACACACTCACCAATAATAAGGGTGCTAAAGCTTGAGTGTCAAATTGCTTTCAGTTAAAATCTTACCAATTTCATATGAAAACTCTTACTACCTCATGCTTATCAGTCTCTGATTGGTAACTGCGTATGTGTTTGATTAGTAAAATATGATATAAAAACAAATTGTTTTGTTTGAACATTAAAATATTTCAATTTGTCTTATCTTTGTCTTAGACAAAGAAGATAATCAGAGAAAATTACATTAAAGGCTTAAGATCAGCGGGGCGCCTGGGTGGCTCAGTGGGTTAAAGCCTCTGCCTTCGGCTCAGGTCATGATCCCAAGGTCCTGGGATTGAACCCCACATCAGGCTCTCTGCTCAGTGGGGAGCCTGCTTCCTCCTCTCTCTCTGCCTGCCTCTCTGCCTACTTGTGATCTCTGTCTGTCAAATAAATAAATAAAAATATTTAAAAAGAAAAAAAAAAGGCTTAAGATCAGCATAATATGTTTCATAAAGATGATGATTGCAATGCAATAGCTAAAACTTTCATAGCATTTACTAAGTCTCAGGCATTCTTCTAAGCATTATACATACACTAATTCAATCAATCATCACAATAACCATATCAGGAAGGAATAGTTATTAGCCCATAGTAGGCCTATAAAATAAGAAGTGAACAAACAGAGAAGGACCAACAAAGGACATGCCTACAATCATACAGACAGTAAGTACTGAAACAAACATTTAAAACAAACAAACAACAACAACAACAAAAAAAAAACATTTAAACCATTGAAGCCATGGAATCTATGGTCTGAGTTGCTCCTTTCCAGAAGTACTCTGTCTGGGATCTTATTGTTAATTACAATAAATATAACATAGCCTAGTGGCTTCCTTCCATATAAAATTAGGGATATTGATAATAGTCTTCTCCAGAGTTGTTGATAAGATATAGTAAACTATTTTTTGGTAAGATTATAGAGCAATACTCGGCACACGGTAAATTCTGTTAGGCGTTTGCCAATCTTAACAATAATAATACTCTTTTATACTACATAGCACTTTTTCTTCCCTTGAGCACAAATAAACATTCTCATCTGTGTTCAGTATGGGTAACAAATTAACTTTCAAAATGACTTTGCTTGGGGCACCTGGGTGACTCAGTAGGTGAAGCATCCAACTCTTGATTTCGGCTCAGGGCATGATCTTACAGTCCTGGGATCAAGCCCAGGTCGGGCTCTGCGCTCAGTGGGGATTCTGCTTCAGGATTCTCTCTCCCTCTGATCCTCCCCCCAACTCAAATAAATAAATCTTAAAAATAAATAAATAAGTAAAATGACTGCTTTTCTCTAACTACCAGTATGCAAGGAAATTCGATTGGCTGTCTAAAAAGAAATAATTAACTCATCCATCATTGGGTAAAAGCTCAGGTGAACGTTCCCTTTGCAAACACGGAGGGACAGGGGATGGGGAAAGGAGACAACAGGACTCTGGTAGAAGTGCACGGAAATCAGAGGCCTCAGTGCCACCAAGGACTCTTACTGAGTATTGTTTTTTCTTTCTACCTCAACACAAACACTCTTATGAGACTGTAATTTACCACTAAATCTGTGTGCCTAGAAACAAATTTTTAAAACTCTAACATCCACCACATGATCTATACATTCTTTGGGCCAGTGTATCATTGCATAACATTACTCAGTTTTAGTAACACTCCTTCCTTTGAAGCTCTGTTGTAGAGGAGAGTAATTCTACAGCAGCTTTGAAGTATACTCCCTTAAATAGAGTAAGAGAAAAAGCCATTGTTTATCTCACTACTATTTAAGAGTTAATGAGAGATTTGCACCTGTACAGCTGTTGTGGACTGAAACTAGCTCATGGAGTGAATGTGTTTTCTGCTTGAGACAGTTGTAAATGCCTTGAGTAAAAACACTGAGGACTGCTAATGGATAGGTTTATTTTAAAGCATGCCATCTGCTATCAATCATAGAGAAGTATAGGAAGCAAGTTTGGCTGGGCTCCCTCCTTGCGAGCCTGATAAAGACAGGGCTCCAGGACTCGGGAACATTGAGTCCTCAAGAGAATAAAACATCAAACCTACTCAGCAGCTCCACTAACAATAATAAAAATGCCTCTGCCTAAAGGTGACATTCTGAATTTACGATTATTTGTGTCTATAAAGTGTATTCTTTGGCTCCTGACTCATTCTGACTGTCTCACTCTGAGAACAATACATTAAGCCTGCCTGGAGTAAATGGAAATCCTATCCTTTTATTAAACCAGCAGCCAGTACCTGAGACGATCTAATGCCCTGTATGATCGCAGGAAGATTTTCAGCTCTGTTCTGTTCCTTTTTTCAAGATTTTTAGTAAGAAAATTACAAATGAAACCTATGTCAATGCACCAAGATACATAAATAATGTAGGCAATTTATGTTCCCTAAAAGACAAAATAAAATGAAATAAAATAAAAGAGTAAATTGGAACTAATCCTACTCTTCTTCTATCTGCCTACTACAATGCCATTGGAAAATTACATGTTTGAGATATGTGTTAGTAAAATTGAGAACCGGTTGCTTGGAGTTATTATGTTCTGTATGCCGTATGGACCAAGTATGTTTTCAAGAGGACAAAACATTATTTCCTCGGAAATCTTCCAGCTGTGGAATCATAACCAATATTGCTTTCAAAAATGGATCCCAAAGTATTCCCTGAAAAATGTCGAGCCTGGCTTATTAAAAGTGCTGCCTGCTGAAATCCTCAGTGGATAAAATGAGTTGTGGTGGCATTGGAACCTTCCATAGCTCATAATGTTAGATTCTGCCACAGATCTGCAGCTTAACTTAATTCTACTGTTAGCCTGGAAAATGGAGTTGTGAGTATTTAGGGAAAACCCACCTGGCCAGCAAACTCATGAGCCTAATTAAAGTTAATAGAGAAATTAAAAGAGGAAAACATTGGCTCAGCAGTGGTAAGAAGAAATGTATAAGGCAATAGAAATTCAGGGCAGGCACTTACATTTTTGTGTTCATTTCTGTGTTCTGCTTTTGTTAGAAATATTTCTTCCTAAACATATGAAGGAGGAGTTGATATTATTTGAGTTGCTAGGTGTTATGGGTGATATGCTACAGTTCAATAAGTAATTTTCATACTGAAAGAAATTAATGTTTTAGGTTAAACAGTAAAGAAGTGGAAATACTGATTGAGTCAACGAGTGTACTTACAGATCTGCTGTGTGCACAGCGCTCTCCTAGATTTGGTAATATTAGGACTTTTACTAAATTAACACCAGTTTATTAGTAGTAATATTAGTAAAAATATTAGAATTATATGTAATATTGGCCAAAGGCATTATCCTTGCCCTTTGTGGAGAAAAATGTCTGACTTTGAAATGGAATGAATTCCAAAGCAATATTACAGTGCCAATCTTAAGAACTAAAGTCGTAGAGATAAAACATGCCATAAGACTTCAGAAAAGGGGGAGAAAAAGCAAAGTCTGCAGTAGCCCAGAAAAGCTGGTTAGGAAGCCTTGTATTATTTCCTTAAAAATGGAAGGAAGACATAAATGAATAAAGAGAGCCTATAATTTACACATAAAAGGATATAAAAGGGAATTACCTACTGAAATTTCAGCATACCTTCCAATGCAGGATGGGATTAAATGTTGAGTCAAATTACAAAATATAACTGGGGCAGTAGGCCACACCAACAATGCTTTAGTCCTTTGATAGTGGTCAAAAAGTCAAATGTCCATACTGATGAAGCTGGAAATGCATTAATGTCTGAGTAAAGCAGGTTAGGTCAGAGTCGGAGCATGGCTGGTAAAGGTTCCCTGCCTCATCTCAACAAGCAGGTGCATCTACCCACATGACACACCAGTCAGTGCCACGAGAGGAAGAGAACCCAGGGTTACCAGACCTGCAATATATCAAAGGAAGCTGGGCGCCTGGCTTTTAAGTAATACTTCCCAATTTGTTCAAAACTTCCATGGTCAAACTAAACGACTTTCCACTGTGGGACAGTTCCAGCAATCCTGCTCTGGGCTTTTCAGAATGTCCACGACATTCAGAGATGCGTGAATGATTAATTCTAAGAATCCTGAACACCAGCCCAAATGCTACTAAAAGTTCCCGTATTACATTTGAAGTCCTTCTACCTGGTGGACTCAGCCATGTTTTCATGAGGCCAACTATATGAATTATTTTAGAGGAGCCAGTCTGTTTCGGAAAGAGCTGAAGGCTAGTGTTTCTTATACCAAATCTCGAGTCTCTGACAAATACCTCCAAGGAGCACCAAAGAAACCAGCATTGTGATGGGCTTGCGTTGCCACAATTAGACCTGAGTGGTCCTATCAGGAAGAGAAATACCTGAAGATTAGCACAGTAATTTGTTTCTTTAAACCTGAATCATTTAATCTCTTCTCCTGAGAAAGCAGTGGTCTATGAATATGGTCAAAGAATTAAAATTGCATTTATAAAGTGATTTCTAAAAGGTTTTAAAGTTTTCAATAAAAAGAATGGGTCATTAAAATATAGTTAATAAACAGTATTCAGAACTAATTAACTTAAATACCCCTACTTAGAAACTATATAAACTCACTGACTGAATTATAAGAAAGTTATAATACCAGGTAGGTATTAAATGATGTTTTCACAGTTAATATTTGCAACAAAAGATCTACACGTTGAGAAAAGGAAGCTTTTAAACAAAACTGAAGCCACTCTTGTACTTCAGGAAGCCTTATTTTATCATACAATTTAAGGACAGACCTATGTGAATTATTTAAACAATACTGCCAATTCTAACTACATACAATTCCATGCCATTGGGAAAATGTTTCTGAAAGCATTAATTTGGTCAACAAATATTTACTGAATTCTTACAAGTTTCTGTACTTGGTGCAGAAAAAAATACCTTACTGAAGGAACTTTGTGTTACTGGATTGAAAATCATTTCTTTTAGTTTACTTCCCTTGCATTTTAGGTTAATCTCAAATTCAAAGTCATCCACATTAAAAGTCACACGCATAAAGAGCAACAGATTCAAAGACAGAAGCTCTTGCTGCACACCAACACTTATCAAATATAGTCTACACAACATGCAGGGCTATTATTAATATTGCAACAACTTTCTCCAGTCTAGAATGTCAAACCACCCACAATATCAAGAAACAGGTGACCTTTGGGAGGTTAATATGCCAACCAAATAATCCAAACTTAATCAAAATCAATGACCTACATGTAAACAAAGAACAATATTGACAATAAAATGCCATCTCTTGCATACTCGAATCATCTAAGGGCTAAGACTAGTTCTACCTTAATCACAAAGTTACTATCAGACCTTGATAAAAGAGATACCACCTCTCTGCTTCTTGTTTCTCCCCTGGGAAAACAGAAAAAGGAACTAGGTGTTCTCTTAGCCCTCTGCTCTATCTAGAATTTCTCATTTGTTTTATGCTATTTCTATTTCTGTGAAGGTTATGCTTATGGAATACTTCTTTTTACTTTGATATGGATTTTTTCATTACTTCTTTACAGAGTAGGTAAACATTTTCCTTTTTTGTATCTAACAAAGTGCATTTTCCTTCTTACAAAAATAGTTTTATGTGTATCTACATAATCATCCATCCATCCATCTACCCATCCTAGCTGCAATGGCATGCTACAGGGAAAATCACTGCTACAACTTTGGTGTATTTCCTATTAGTCATTTACTTATGCAGTCGTGCATACATATTTATACAAAGATGTCATTAAACTGTATCAGTTTCTTACTCTTCTTTATCCTCCACTCAACATCGTGTCAAAGACCTTACCTCATATCTTTGTGTTATCTTTTAAAAACGCAACTATAGACTCTTCCGTTATGTGGACACATCACCATTTCCCAAATGTTGTTTTCACTTTTTGCTTCGCAATGAAAATCCTTGCTAATAACACTTATTGTACACTCATGAATACTTCCTTAAGATCAATCTCTAAGTACAGATACATGATTTTTAAAGCTTTGACTTGTAATGCCATCATGGTAGCCAGAAAGGTTGTGTCAATTCACTCTGCCACAAGTGTAGGAGATTGTCTATCTTTGATAAACACGGCGGTGTGTATTACATCAACATGATAGGTGGCCCATAACAAGAGATGTTACACTGCTTCCTAGGGAGCAACAGGGAAAGGAGTACCATCTTAATCTTTAATTTTCTCAATCATAGTTTTTGAGTATTCTTGAAAGCTTAAAACTGGGCTCTGTGCCCACCCCTTACACAAACACACACACACACACAGCTCCCGTGGTCATACATGTAAGATGAACCTTCTGATGACAGCAAACAGACTCCTGCTGACATACACAATCAGGGTAAGGGAGGACTTTTCTGAGACCACTTGGTTATAAGCCAGCTGTCAAGAGGCCATGGAGAGCGAGAGTGAGTCTTTAGGGGATCCTGCCTGGTTGAGAAAATAGTTTCTAAGATGATAGGAGTGTTACATGGCGTAGATGGAAAAGATCTTTCCCTTTATCTACTAAAGAAAGAAAACTTGCCAGGAAATGAAGTATTTTCAGAACCAGCAACAACAACCAAAAGAAAAATTTGTGAATTTTGCCAGCTAGCACAAGGAACTCGGCCACCAGTCAAAAGGCTCTGTGTCCAACTCAGAGCTGGATTCACTTTAACAAAAATTTCCCTCTTCAGCCACCTAAGTGTCTGTTGAATTAGGCAAGAAGCCAAGCTGGGGTAGAAATAGTCACTCACATGAAATGTCCGTTTCCATTTGGATCTCTGTGGCCCTTTCCCATGTCATGGTGAAAAAATGCTTCCTCTGCTTGGATGTTTTCAGGATGCCTTGGTTTGAGGAGGAAGTTAGATCTGCTGTTCAGAAGGCATCCACAGGAGGGGAAGCCACAGCTTTGCACACTCAGACCAAGCTATCCATGCTTTAAAAAAGGAGAGAAAGGACAGGACAGGACAGGAACAGAATAGAGGAGAGAAGAGAAGAAAAGGGAAAAAGAAGGAAGAAAAGAGAATATGAGAAAAGCAAAGAAAGGAAAAGAAAAGAAAAGAAAAGAAAATTATCCTTCGCCCACTCCTACCCATGGTTTTGATGTTGAAAGAAACCTGTTGTGGTTTAAATGACTCGGTCAGCTCTTTTGGGATTTTCCAAAGTTTCCTATAAAAAGAAATCTGTGGGAAATGAATGATTGCTTAATCACTAACATATGCCAATTTCTCAAAACCTGTTATCTTTTTGGTGTTTTGAATTGTATTGTCCCAACTAGTGAATTGCTGTCTTCTAATAGTTTTAAGTAGTGATGCAGACTGGATAGTCCCTCTCTCTCTCTTTTTTTAACCTTTGAAGGGTGATAGTTAAAGAAAAATCAAATACCACAAAAGGGAAAGACAGGTTGTTTATGCAGAAAAATAAGGGGACAGCGTGATGGGGGGGGGGATGAGGCCATTATCTAGATATATAGTGGATGGAGGGAAAACCTGATTTGTTCAATTACCTGTGAACCATAAGCAATATTATATTTAGCCTCACTTAAAAGAATACATGCTCTATTTTCTTCTTTCTTCTTTGGCTAACTAGTGAGATTATTTGTCTTTTTTAATCCGTAGTAGACATGGAGTTTGTCCAGTTTTGCTTAAAAATAATTAAAGTGCCTGGGCCCAGTGAACAACCTTTAAAATTAAAGAAAAGCTGGGAATAAAGCATAAAGGTGAAGACATCATATGGAAAGGGGCTGGTGAAGGAAATAAAATGGATGCTATTCCCGTTCTATGAGGATGAAGATCACTGATGCTTGGTATTCAATTTATTAAATGAGTTATAGATAAGGAATTTCAGAGACTGCTGCTGTTCCTGGCAGCTGCATCACAGAGAATCCACAGTCTTCTAATTTACTGCTGGAACCACGAAAATAGATGTTAAAAGCAAACCCAGCCCCCTTTTTTTTTTTTTTCAAACTTCCTTATTAGCATTCTTTGTGAAGAGCTGAAAACCCAATGAGGTACTGATGTTGGCCAGAGGGACATGTGTCAATACCTCTACACTAAAGGTTCTCCACAGGCATTCAGTGAAAGGAGGGATCTGGGGTTCTCAACTCTAGCTGTACAATGGAATTAGGAATTTTAAAACTACTAATGCCTCAGGTCTATTCTACGCCAGGTGAATCAGACCATCGGCATGGATTTTGCTATCGTTTGTTTTAGATCCTTGGGTGATTACAACATGCAGCCAGGGAAGAGACCCAACCACATGCTCTTATGATATCTAGGAGTTCTCTCTCTTAAACCATACCTGACTTGATTGCGGAGACATTTTTTTTTTTAAGATTTTTTTAATTTATTTATTTGACAGACCGAGATCACAAGTAGGCAGAGAGGCAGGCAGAGAGAGAGGAGGAAGCAGGCTCCCTGCTGAGCAGAGAGCCCGATGCGGGGTTCGATCCCAGGACCCTGAGATCATGACCTGAGCCGAAGGCAGAGGCTTTAACCCACTGAGCCACCCAGGTGCCCCTGCGGAGACATTTTTAAATGTACTATCTTTACAACTAGATTAGACCATAAGGGAGTTTATTCGCTACTTCTATGTTCATAACACCTAAAATGATGCCTGATTTGTAGTAAATGTTCAACGCATATTTACAAATACTGATAATAAACGAATGATTACCAGACAACATTTGTAAACAGTGAATGACTATTTTAGAAGTGATGAATACATTAGGAGAGGAAAGGTTTAGCATAGGACATATTGCTCAGAGAAAATTATGAAAATGCGGAATCTTTACTGGACGTTGAAGGCAGCATGAAATGCGGAATCTTTGCTGGACGTTGAAGGCAGTGATGTGAAGAACTGCATGAACAGAGATTGAAAAGCCAGTACTAAGCATCTGGGCAGATGATGAAACTACATCTCCACTAAGCATCCTGTACCACCCTCTGCATTCATGCCGGAATATCTGAGTATGCATGAATCTACCCTTTTTTTTTAAAGTCTAGAAAATATCAAAAGCTAAATGTGTTAGAAAACATCATTTGTGATCACATAAAAAGAAAAGGAAAAGACAGCTAGAAGTTAGCAAATAGCCACAGGTAATAAGTAACATTTCAATAGCCTAACTTCATTTTACAGAAATGTTTCTAGTTTAGGAGATTTTAGGAGAGTTTAGGGAAAAGCAAAAGAATAATTTATCTTTATTCCCATCGGAAGTTATACATCATATCCTCATTGATAAAATGGAGATTTGGGTTAAATCATGGTACAATTAAGGGGACTTTTATCTTGTTGAAGGTTTCACATTTTATTTGTAGGATAATAATACCATGTGGTCAAATTGTCTTTGAAATTGATTTTAATACGTTCATCTAGGTAAGAACAACACAGCCAGTTTTTTCTGCAGATACAGAACAAAAAATTTTTCTGTGATTGAGCATTATATGAAATAGTTGGCTCATGTTTACAAACCATATTGTATTATCCCTCCAAATCTTTAAAAACTAGAATCACACTCAGCCTGACAAAGCGATCAAACTTAGAACCTTATGAACACTTGGAATCCCATGAGAAGTGCATCCAGAAAATATGCATCACTTGAGCAGAATGAAGGGAAGGAAAGACTCCACTATGTACAGTACTTTCTCTTTCTTTCTACCTCTCTCAGTACTCTAAAATCGCCTTTATTGGTGTCATGTAGACAATATAACACAACTAACTTATGGTAGATTTATCTCTGATGAAATGTAAATATAGGCTTTTGGTAATTATCAAGCTGAGAAGAACTATATTTGATAGGGTATACATGGGCTTCTGTTCTGTCACTTCCCCTGAAAGTTTTTGTGAATGGCTTAGATTAGGAGATACAGAAGGAAATGTGTTCATTTTTATTATAACATAAAGCTTGGAGGAGAGTTAATATTTTGGAATACAGAGTCAATATGCAAACAGATTTCTCTAATATAGAATTGCCAATGAAGCTAACATTTAACAGCAAACTATAAACCTGTGGATTTAAATTCCAAGTATCAGTTAGGTTCAGTACAACAAATACCAAAATTTATATCAAAAAGACCATCTGTTGAATATGAGCCCCAAATCAAGAGCTATAATGGTAAGAATTGTAATTCTTACCATAATAATTATGTATAGGCTAAAAAAAACACAACTATATAGTAAGAAAGCATTTTTTAGATTTTGTTTGTCACACATTTAGAAACGTAGTGATAAAGTGTAATAAAAAAAATCTGAATCCCACTGTTCCAAATATATATATATATATCTCTCTCCAAATATTTTTAACAAAATAAAATTTTAGCAAAATAAATTGTACCAGTGATTGCCTGATGGCATTTATCAAGGAAAATTAGTCTCAGGGCAACTTGGAACTCCTTGAGAGGAGTTTAAGAGCTAGTAGCCTTCATAGTTGTTTCACATGATTTAGATAAAACACAACAAGGAACATTTTATTGTGGAGAAATGAAATGGTTCACCTGCACTGATCCTGGATTTACCTTCTAAGGGTAGAACTTTAGACTTGGAAAGGACTATCGCAACCATCTGGTCTGAATTCCCTGGCAGTGAAATATTTCTTTGATAGTATATGGAATCCCAGAAGGAAAGAAATCTTACAAGTTTATTAATACATTATCAGTAAGGCATTTGAATCTCCTTTAAAACATGTCCACTAAGTACTCAATAGCCAATTAGCTAAGTCACTATTTAACCATGAATTTGAAAGATGAATTCTTAACTATTGAACATTCTAGTGATTCAAATTGACATATTCAGTCTCCATCTGTCTTTTGAACTCCAGACTTCAATAGTCAAGTGCCAACTAACCATCTCCACTTATCATATCCAAATTGAATTCTAATTTTCACTCTTTCCTATCAGTTCCTATCACAGGGTTTTCTTTTCAACTTTTATTGTGAACCATTCTGTCATCTTAGTTTTAAATGGACTATTTAGTTCATATAAAATAATTACTGGGGGCACCTGGGTAGCCCAGGCAGTCAAGACTCCGACTGGCTTCCACTCAGGTCATGACCTTGGGGTCTTGAGATGGAGCCCACACAGGCTCCACCCTCAGTGGGAAGTCTGCTTGGTTCCTCTCTCCCTCTGCCCCTCCCATTCATGTGCTCTCTTTCTCTCTTTAAAATAAATAAATAAATAATTTTAAAAAAATAAACTGATCACTAATATTTGGGTTTATGTCTGCCATCACCTTATTTGTTTTCTATTTGAATCATTGGTTTTATACCTTTTTTTAAATTTTTCTTTTCATTTAATCAAATATTTTAATCATTTTATTTTAGCTTGTTAGCTGTACATTTTCTAGCTTTCCATTTAGTGGATTCCATGTAGATTACAATATGCATCTTTGGTTTATTATGGTCTTTTACAGATTTCCTTGTCTTCATAAATGGTGATTCCATTTTTATAGCTACACAAGCCCAACCCTTGGAGTCATCCAAGATTCTTTTCTTTCTTTCTCCCACAAATACAACCTATCAGGAAAACCCTTTGGTTGATCTACAAAATACATTCAAAATTCAACCGTTTCTAACCACTTCCACTTTAGTCCTCTAGTATAAACTATTACCAGCTTTAAATGAGCCTATTTGAACTGCTTCTTCATCGGTCTTTCTCCTTTGTTGCCTCACTAGAATACATGTTCTACTTCCCATCAGAGGGATCCTTTAAAATGTAAAACCAGATGGCATCAGTACCATGCTCAAAACTCTACAAAGGCGGGGCATCTGGGTGGCTCAGTGGGATAAGCCTCTGCCTTCAGCTCAGGTCATGATCCCGGGGTCCTGGGATCGAGCCCCGCATTGGGCTCTCTGCTCAGTGGGGAGCCTGCTTCCCCCTCTCTCTCTGCCTGCCTCTTTGCCTGCTCTC
Source organism: Martes martes (assembly GCF_963455335.1). Lineage (NCBI taxonomy): Eukaryota > Metazoa > Chordata > Mammalia > Carnivora > Mustelidae > Martes > Martes martes. Next base: position 111,318,434 of record NC_137890.1, on the reverse strand, counting down.
TCTCTCCCTCTCTCTGTCAAATAAATAAAATCTTAAAAAAACAAACACAAAACAAAACAAAACAAAAAAAAAAACAACCCTCTACAACTGCTGGCCATCTCACTTAAAATAAACTTCTGAATCCTTGCCTTACCCTCCAAGGGTAAGGTGGAGGGTATCTTATCCTCCAAGATCCAGCACAACTTGACCCCAATTCCCTCTGTAGCCTTACTTCCTACAGTTCTCCCTGTTCCTCACTCCTCTCTAGCCCCACTGCTCCCATGTGATTCCTCAGATACATACCACAACAGCCTCTGCCTCAGACATGTGAATATCCACTGTCATGGCCTGGAATAGTCTTCCCACAGTTACCATTTCATTTGCTCTCTCACTTCAGCCATGTCTCTGTTCAACTGTCCCCTCTCCAAAGGGGAATTCCTTAAACACCTTTTCTAAATTAAGACTCCCTGCCCCTTATCCCTTTGCTCTACTTTAGCTTTCTTCATAGAAAAACATGATGTACTCACCATTTGTCTTCACGTTGGTCATCTTTCTATTCCTCTTTTTATGCAAAAATCAGAAAGGCATAGATTTTGTTTCTTTGGTTCCTCTTCTACTGTCTATAAGAGATATGAATGGACATCAATAGAAGCTCAATGGATATTTATGTAACTGAAGAATGATTTAATAAATGATTCCCAATTGTTAGAGAGTTACATATCTCCCATATATTTCATTGCTCCATTTATGTTTTTTTTTTTTTCACAGTTTTTCCAAGGAATTCCACACACTAGATTATCCACATCTAGGTCTTACCTAGAATGTAGAGTCCTGGAGAATGTGGTTTCCACCGTCCAGAGCTGACTACCCCTTATGCACAGGCCAGGCAAGGACATCCTCTCATATGCATCCCAGCTGAAACACCATCTCTCCTCTTTGTTAGATTGCTCTAGCCACCCAAGAGATGCATGCTTCAGATCTTGCCTTATTACTTACCATCTCAGAATCACTTACTGCCAACCCTATTTTTAAATGAAATTCATGCACAGTCAAAACTATACTGCTAAGGGCTGAGTACAGCATAAAGTAAAGGCACGTAATATGTTATTTTCTCAAAGTAGTCACATGTTTCTTTCTCTCTCATTCTCTCTCTCTCTCTCCTTTGCTCTCTCTCTATCTCTCTCTCTCTCTCTCTCTTCTTTACCAGACAGAACAGAACTTTCCAATGGGAATAAAATGCAAGCCACAAATGCAAGTCACTTAAGTTATTTTAAATTTTCTAATAACCACACTTTAAAATTAAAAAGAAAAAGGGAAATTGGGATAATATATTTTACTTAATAAAACATATATCTGAGCATTATGAGTCCAATAAGGAACCAAAATGATGATATAACAGTCTGGTTACATCATGAGTCTTTGAAGGTGTTAAGCTAAAGCACGGGTCGTTCCCATGCAGAATGTTCAAACCTGATTCTCAAGGTTGCGAAGGCAGAGTGAGGGAGGGAATGAAGGGTGTGAGTTGGAATCATCTTAAAGATCTTTAGAAATGCTCATTTGGAGACAAAAAGCATACTTGATTTGAAAAAATGCCTCAAACAGTTTAGGAGTCACCCCATTTCTTCTCCCAATTTGGAACTAGAGCGAAAAAGAGAACTCTTTGAACGGGAATGGGTAATTAATAGAGACTCTTTCACTTCCAATGTTCGAAGATCATATGTTGTGAGAGCTTGGCATCCTTTCAGCTCTGTCCTAAATCATTACATATCACACAATACTCATTTTTCCAAATAGAGGTGAAAGACTACATCCTTAATGTCCATTTTAGCTAAATACATCCCTTTTGGCCTAATGTGTAAAACATATCTAGATTAACAATCAAAGGCTATGACACAAATCACTGCTACCTTCCCTTTACCACCCTCTCTCTCTGCTGTCTTTTCTCCAGTGAAAAATCCTGGATTTTTCACTGGATAATACCTGGTGTCTGTGTCCTTTTAACTTGGGCTTTTAACCTCTTTGTGTTGAAGTAGAAGGGATGTCATATTAGAACAAAAAGTTATTGAGAAAGACAAAATTCAATATCAAAGAGTAGTCATGCCATTGCAGAGCAATTCTGAGTTTTATTTGCTTCTCCATACCATTTTATATCCCATGGTAGAGCGGTCAAATATGGGGAAGTATTCCAGGAAGTTGGCCAATGGTCTGCGCATTCAAGTATTGGCATCACCTTAGTACTCCCCTGTGACTTGATCCATCCCTCTAAGATTTACATTGTAACAAGAGTAGTCTAGACCTGTCCTAGCTGTCTATATATATATATATATATATATATATATATATACACACACACACACACACACACACATATATATGCACACACACACACACACACATTTTCAAAATGCTTTGGAAAACAATTTAAAAATCACCAAAAGGATTTTTTTTATTGTCAGATGCTTTCTCATTTTCAGATGATAAGAACAATGACAGAGACTCGATGTTCTTGAAAAAAAAAAATTTTAATATGCAAACTGCTTGATTTGAGATTAAGAGTTCAGTGGCACACAACAGCCTGTGTAACTTTAAATGTCTTCATTATTTCAAATCCAAATTTAAAATTCAGACACCTAGTGTTACTTAAATGTACCCAGGTTTTTGTGGTTTAATAATAACATCTGTTTTGGTTTTTCAACCACAAAAGTGCGTTTAATCTGTTCTTCCTTTAGTTGAACTTTTCACATCTGCTTCGGCTTGGTTCCCATAAGCTAAAGACCAGATCTTTTCCAAAAGTAGGAAGTCTACCTGTACCACTGTTGTTCCAGCTCAGAAGATCTGTTTTTAATACCAGCTGAATATTTCAAAAGAATAACAAAAATAAACTGCTTACCCATAATGCATTTCTTATGCTTTTTGGCTTACAAATCATCGTGTGGTCATTTTACGAATGCACTGTTGGGCAGAAATTTTTAAGTTAAAACAGTGAATTGTCAGATCACATATGCCCAGGTAGTCCCCCATCCCCCAACTTTTTTAATCATGGAAAAAGAGTGTATCTTATGAAGTTGATGATTTGTGAGAAAGTTACACCAAGGATGGACAGTGGCTTAAAAACTCCAGTGGTTTATTTTGGACACATACCTAATGCTTATCTAAAGCCCATGGGTCCTGAAAAGTAGGCCGGAAAATGTTGCAAGGACAATATTACTTCACAGATTTTCCACAATTGTTTGCTGCTGCCAGACTTCAACTCTCCTTCTGTCCTGTTTATAACCAACCCTGAGACACACACCAAAATCAGATTCTGAAACAAAATCCTTGGAAGCACCTTTGAAAAAACAACTGAGGCACTGAGAAGAAAAATTTTTCTTCACTTATGAATTTGGTTGAGAAAGTTCTTGAATAAATGAGTGCCTGGGTTAGATATGTGTTAATTGTTTTTCTCAAGTGGAAGGATTAACTCTCTTTATCAGCATTTACATGAGATTGAACAAAGCTGAATGTTCCGTCTTTATTTGGACAAGATTTAATTGATATCAAGTTAGTCTAATTATTTTATTTTAGAAATTTATTTTGAATATGTGAGATGTACATAATTACATATTTTTCCTGACACATGATTATGTAATTATATTTGGTCCTGTTTCCAGGACAGAGTAACACAGCACACTGCAATTAGTAGGTGTTCAACCCATGCTTGGTGAATGAGGCCTAATGAGGCAATATAATGGGGAGAGCCTGGTACAGTACCTTTGTCTATGCAAACAAGATGATTTCGTGATTTGAATAATTTCCCAATGTCTAACATAAATAGTGGCTGTCAGTGGGGATGATTCAACTTAATTCAAAAAAATACTTATTGGTTTTGTGATACGTAAAAATCACCATGATAGTCACAATAAGAAAAACAAGGATGAGTAGGAGTTTTACAAGGTTAAAGCATAAGAGAAGGATGCAAATCATTAAAAATGCTTCAGGAAAAATAACCAAGCACGGCTATGGTACAGCTAACATTTGAGACAGGCCTTGAGAGAAAAGTAATCAAAATTTTGAGAGTTTTGAATAGGACATGGGCAGGAAATGAAAAGCAAGAAGGGAAGTGATCTGGTAAGAAAGCAAAAGATTTCAGGTCTAGAGAGTAGTATTAGGAAAAGTCGGGAATGACAAGCAGTCTAGTTTGTCTGGAGCACAGGCTTAGAAAGAGAGGATTAGAGGAGGATAAAGATAGAAAAGTGGCTCAGTGGCGCGCTGTGGAACGCTTTAAACACTATGCCAAAGAACTTGTATATAATTCAGTAGGAAATGAGAACCCAGATCTTCAAATCAGGTTTTCTTAATGCTATACTCAAATAATTACCACAAAATTCCATCATTTTGCCAGCATAGACACAACCAAATAATATTCTTTTCCAAACTTGGTCATATACATTTGGTATAGTTCTTCAATTCATTTTTTGTTTTAAAAGAGAATTCATGAGTGTGTATGTGTGTGCATGTGTCTGTGTGAGTGTGTGTATGGGGGGAGGTGTCAGTCCTATCTCCTGATCCTTAGATTAGTTAGTGGGCTTGGAGACAAAGCAGAGAAGTCTCTTTCAAAGTTCCTAAAGCAAAAACACACATTCTCTGACCAAGAGAAGGAAATCCTAAAAAAATATATGAGTAGAAAAACCATGCTTGGAAATTCTTGCTCCCAAACATTCAAAATAAAATGCCTATCATGATCTATTGGATTATTGACAACTGTAAGATGCTCCATATATAGACCATTAGTCAAAAGACAATAAACACAGTATTTGTAAGACAAGAAACAAGGAGAATTCAAATTCTTTTCACTTTGTTAAGAGAGTCATAAAAGCAACTATATAAATCTTAATTGAGAAAAGCTTCACAATATAAAAAATAGGAGTGATGGTGTGTTGAGAAATGTAAAATTTTACTTTTTTATCATGGTGTGCACTCTCTCTCTCTCCACACACACACACACACACACACACACACACACACACACATATGTGTGTGTGGGTGGGTATATATATATATATATATTTGATTTTATATATTTGTATAAAGGACATAGATCATACCCTCACTAATTAACTGATTTACCTTTTACTGAGATGTAACTATTTAAATTGAGTCTAGAATATAAAGGTGAAAAAGATTAAATATGTGTCAAATGTCTCAAGATAAATTATTATTCTTATTCCCATTTTCTCCACCCCCAGCCTGGCCCACTTCAATGTTCTCTCCCATCTACTGAGTAATATGAGGCAGCACTCGTGATCCCACCCTCTCTTCCTCCCCCATATCCACCTAATCATCATGTCTTACAACTTTAATCATGAGGCATTTTTCAATCCCAACCTATCACCAATTCTACCATCCCACTCCAAGCCACCATATTTCCATATGTAGACAATTGCAATAGTATTTCATCTCATATCCTTGCCCTTCTCCAACTCATTCTCCATGCAGCAGGCAAATTGATATGAACTTGTCACCACCATCTACCCTGGTCTCTATCCTTCTACCTTAATTTTAGGATTTTACTCACTGTTGTACCTCTACATTTAGCTATCAGTAAAATTTGATTTAATTTAATCAAAGAGGTGGTCCCTATAAAAGAAGTAATTAGAAATGAGGAAAGGTTGGTAATTTTGCTCTTACTCCCAGAAGTAACTAAATTTCACACGATAAATGAAACAGTCTCTTTCATCCACAAGGCAACACTATCTTTGCTTCTTCATAGGGTTCCCATGATTACTCATTGGTTTGGTATTCTAGAAGGGACTTGATTCAGAGGATGAGACACCAAATTCTTTAGAAGTCAAAAGTAAGTTTTAAAAATTTAATTCATGAAAAAATTATTATAGCCTTCCTTAAAAATCTTCCACAATTCATTGGGTACAGTACTTCCAGAACTATGTTATTACCTCAGACTTGGGGTAAGGCTACTATTGAGGAGGCTACCCAGACTCAGTTCTTAACTTATATTTCAGAATTCCACAATGCATTTTCACTTCTCATAAAGGATTAAAACCACATCATGATAGAACAATCTATAAGAGTCATAATGCTTTTAACAAGTAAGAAATGGATTAAAAAGCACTTTATGGCTTGTTAAAGAAATCCCCCATTCCTCAGAAGCACTTTTTAGCATCTTATTAGTGGCATTTGATCTGACTGACATATTGACCAGCGATTTGAACAGAAGACAGATCATTTCCACTTATATCACAAAGGGAATATAAATTTGTGACTATAAATTCAAGAGGGACAGCTTCCAAAGAATTTCTTTAGAATAACTCATCTTACCCTAAAACAGCTTTTAAAGTTTTTTAGATTCTTCCTCAGATTCCTTCGTAAATCAGTGTCTGAAGCTACACTTGATACTAACCTATTGTTTTTATTTGGATTTGCAAATAGAAAAAGTAGAATTGCTCTTAATGTGAAAGTGACTTAAAATACTGACCCTCTCCTGACATCAATAGGAAATTAGTATATTAGTAGTCATACCATTACTGGAGAGTGTTTTGTAGTTCTTTATCTTGTGTTTTTTATTTTTCCATGTTTGCTATTTTGTATTACTCACACATTAACACTAATTGGCTTTTGGTTCCATATTCTCATTGATTAATGACTCCTCAAGTTGGAGATGCCACAGCTATCACATCTCTTTCTACAATTCCTAAGATAAACAGCCAAATAAGTCTGACTGCCACACAATAGTAAATGTCTCATCATTTCACTGCTGTGTGAAACACTGAGCTGTGAGTCAGCCGAGCATCTACAGAACATACTCAAGTATTTCCTTTCAACCACACTATTAAAGTCTCTCAGTATCTAGAATTACTACCAGTATAATTACTGAATATAACTTGGCTTTGTTTTCATTGTTTACAGAACAAGGAAGGAATTAATGGCAGGTATATGAAAAAATGTATATGCATATGTGCATTTTGAAAGGGTTTTGGGAGGTTTTTAAAAATTTTAATTCCATCTAAATAAAATCCCACAGTTCAGATCATGGATGTTGTATGAATACTTTGAAAGACCCAACTTGATTTTCTGAAAATGTAACCACACAAAAAGTAATTTCTTTATGGCACTTATGGATTTATCACCTAAACACATAAGTTCATGCGTTTCCAGTGTATTGGTCTTTATTTTGCAAATGTTTCAGCAGCATTTACTATCACTGAAGTAGTGGCAACATGTTTTACTTAAGATCAAACAATCTCCCACAATCTGGCAAGATTTAACAGAAATTTAAAACAATACTTTCCAGGGAAAACGCTAACCATCTGCAACTGTTATTGTTAACACTATTCTTTTCTCTTTTTTCTTCCTATATTATTTATACTTCCTGTTGCTCTCAAAGCATTCTATCTATCATTAGCAATTAATTGTAAACAAATGGTTGAAGAGGATGTTTATGTTTATAGTTTTTTTTTTTCCTAAGTCAAAGAAATACAGTATCCTGTTTCAGTCACATGAATTTCCTATCCACAGGTCTACCTGCGCTCAGCTAAGAAAAACCCATGGCCGAACACAGAAATTATTTCTTTCAGAAATGAGGGACATTACCTAAAACCATATTCTTGGTGTACTCAGGGTGGTTGGATGGATTTCTTTAAAAGGAAAAAGAGCTAAACATGTTAATAAGGACTTCTTTAAATTAATAGTTTAAGTTAGAGCTATTCAGAGTAGAAAACACACACTTCAATACATTTGCACATAAAAAGAAATTGAAAACATTAGAACTGTTCTCTGTTGTTTCCTGTTACTTTGTCCTGAGCACATAAGCCCAGCTACCCTGGAGGAAGTGGTCTTAAACCAAATTATGTCCCCATTTCTTCGTTCTTGTCTTAACCATTGGGATACATCGTCCAATGCCACCCACTTGTATCTCTGCCAGAGTGAGCGCACAGTGACTTGTTCAGTTGGGTTGCCTCTTTGATGTAGTTCAGCCACCATTTCCTTTCCCTTCACTTTTATCTCCGTCCTGGCTCTCATTCCTGCAGCATCCTCCTTTCCAGATGGTCTCCATCTCCCCCTCAGAAGTGCCCAAAATACTCCAGCTTCCTCCTCTTGATCTTTCCCCGACAGCCACGTTATCCTTCAGGATTTTAATACCAACCTATCCCCTGCTTTAATTATTTTACTCATGGATTATTTTTATGGGGAGAAAGAGCCGCAAGAGAAGATCACAGAGGGGCGCCTGGGTGGCTCAGTGGGTTAAAGCCTCTGCCTTCGGCCCAGGTCATGATCCCAGGGTCCTGGGATCAAGCCCCACATTGGGCTTTCTGCTCAGCAGGGAGCCTGCTTCCTCCCCCCTCTCTCTCTGCCTGCCTCTCTGCCTACTTGTGATCTCTGTCAAATTAAAAAAAAAAAAAAAAGAGAGAAGATCACAGAATCCTTAGTAAAATGGTTGTATTGTTAGTATTACTTCCCAGTTATTTTCTGTGATGTTTGATACTTTGTTCATACCTGGTAACTATTATTTATCAGGAGCAGCATTTGGTACTGGGGATTCAGATGTAAATAAAACACGGTTAATGAGAGAAGATAAATGAGGTCTGGACAAAGTATGGGGGATAGGCGCTAAAAACTCAAAGGGAGAACAACCAATTGTGCTTAGGGGTGTGTCATAGAAAAGTTCATGCAGTTGGGTCCAGGTAAGGAAACTGTGGAGACGCAGATATAAAGCAGTATGCCAAGTTCAGAGAATTATAAGTAGTGTGTATGACTATAGTGAAGCTTCCACAAGCAGGTGGTGAAAATTCAATCGATTTATTTTGAGAAATAGATACCTCAAAAAAGGGCCTTTCATGCCCTGATATTCTAACTTGTCTGGAAGGCAACAGCAAACATTGAAAGTTTTTAAGTAGGTAAAATGTGTGATACTATCTGCAGTTTTAAATAATTCCTATGACTGCAGTGTGGTGAATGAATGGATGAGAAAAAAATGGTCAGAGAAGCCTGATAAAACACCAAATAATAATTCCAGTGTGAAGTGCTGAAAGTGTAAGTTAAAGTAATATTGATGGATTCCATGAGAAAAAGAAGGTGCAGTCTACGATTTAGGATACATTAGAGGCTAGGACCATGTTAGGAGGATAACACAGAAAAAAAGAATCTGGAAAGCTTCCAAATCCCTGATCTGGGAAGTAGGGAAAGAGATGCCAGTGGTTCTGGTTTAAATACATTGAACCTGATGTGCCAGTAAGTATCTGAGTAAATTTAACCAGAAGGCCGTTACAGTTTAGGAGCAATGACTTGACTACAGGCAATAATTTGAGAACTATAAGTTATCCGATGGTTCTAGAACTCAAATATATCAGTTAGGAACCTGGGGGAAAAGTGTAAAGAGAAGAAGAGGTCAAGCCTCAGTTCCCAGAAAACACCAGAGACTTATGTTATTAAGTCTTATTAATATTAGAAATGACTGAGAACTAATTCCTATAAGGTAGGATGCAAGTGACAAGGTCAGGTGCCACTGAGAAGTATTTTGAAAAAAATGACTAGTGATTATTCATTGGGAATTAGAAAAATAAGGAGGGTAAGTAATGAAACAATATGATACATTACTTGAGAATTTGAAGGGGAAAAAAGGTGATAAAAGATGATTATTATCATGGGGCAATTATTTTTTAAGATCGGAAAAACCGTCACATCAGGAATGCAAAGAATCAGAATTTAATGGAGGACAAGGACATATGAAACAATTACCAATTAACATGAGTGCTATGATCGAAAAATAGAACTGTGGGAGCATTGTTAGGAGAACCACAATCACCTCCTCTTTCTGTGAATGCGAAGGTCAGTAATATTTTAACTCTGAATTTGCCGCATACCCTTGAAGGACTTATTTTCTGAAACAAGGTGATTCGTAGAGTGTTCAAACAGAAAGACGTACTAGACGTAGTGCAGTTACGTTCTCTCATCCAATCCGATGAGGAAGAGGAAGGCGTGCCGAGGTTCGGCCGCACACCAAAGTCAGTAAGAACACCAGGGGCAGAGTTGTAGCAGAGGACAGCGATTTGTCCTATAGTGGGTTTATCATCATGACTTGTTGCCTTACCTTTTCAAAGTCTAAGTTTTGAGTACACAACTCAGATATAAGCAAGAAATTCGTTATGATTTGGATTGATCACAGGAACCCTGATAACAGACACCGTTCTTTGCTGGTTAAATATCACTTTGTCTTATTTGAACAGGCACTTTTCGGAATGTCGAGTTTTGACTCAATTGAGCTATATTATTTATTGAGAATTAAATTTGTCTTGCCTATCATAAGTTGCGACATGAGCAGTTGTGAGAATTTTATTTCCCCAAGAAATACAAAGATGGATTTGGAGTTATAGTCTCTCACTTAAAATAGTGCAAGGAGAGACAAGCTTGGTTTTGCTGTTCTTTTACTATTTGGTTGTTTTTGTCTTTCCAGTGGTGAAAGCAAGAGTGGGGAAAAAATCTTAAATTTAACTTTCCTTACTAAGCAAAAACAAAGCTTTCGTTTTCAGCCTCAATTCCCTTCAAATCTTTTACTCTAGTCCCACTGACACTGTCACTTCAAAATCACAGCATAATGCAGTGCACTGTTTTCCAATGTCAGTAAAACAAAAGCTTTATTGAATAAGTATGTGTGAAAATGCTGCAAACAAAAACATCTCCACAGGCAGCACCTGATTGGCTCACAGCAATGCTCTCCATTGTCATATCAGAGCTCAGCAAGTAACTTCCTAGCATAGCAGACTAACGTTTCTTTCAAAGTTGTTTGTCTTTTCCAAAAGAAGAAAGCAAACAAAGAAAATTAGGATAAATATTTTCCTGGCCAAACCTGGGAATAAACCGTTCTCCTCAACTATAGGAAGATAGACTGCAAAGAAAAATGCTTGCCTGGTACCTCTTCTTTTACTCTACGTATTTATGAATGACTTTTTGAAAGTGTCTCCCTCCCTCTGTAAAGTCTCCAGGTGCCCGTGCTATACAGTTTTACTCTTAACTAAGGAGTAAACATGGTTGCATCTGTTTACCTACACATTGTCTGAACATTCAGTCTTTACTGAATAGGGAATTATAGACTTCTCCCTTTTGCTCCTCACCTTTGTATCTCAGCACCCTTTGCCATGTCCTACTGCTAAAAAAAAATTACTGCCATCATAACAAAACTCAGCACTACTGCGGTAGCCAAGTCAGAGTCAATACAACTGTGCTAAGTTCTCCATAATTTCCTATGTTCTCTAATTTTTCCTCTGCTTACAGGGCAGCTACTCTCATAAGTGTTTAGGGCACTAAAATCTGGAATTTCACCCATTACGATTAGTTTTGCTTTCCTCAACCTTGACAGCTGTGCCAGCAGGCCAAGCCACTGCCTCGTACGAAGAGTCGCCTCTAACTGCCTACGTGGTGACTCTGCCAGGAAAACTGTCCATAGAGTTCGGCCTGAGCCCAGTTTGAATTTCTGTGTTTTAGGGATCTGTGTCTTGTCATTCTGCTATAACCTCATATTTTGAACTACTTGAAAAGCATCCTCAAAAATCATCCATGATAGAAACAATCTGATATAAATGAATACACTTTTATCCAGTGAGTTATCTAACAAGACTTCTACATGCAAAGGCTAACTTTATAAAGGCTACACTAAAAGTGCTTCATGCATGGTTATTTCCAACTCATTAAACATCTTTAGAAAAATATACAAATGCCTTCAAAGCAGTGGCTTAAAAGAATCCATTCAGGCTTTTGAGGCAAGAGCAGAAGAGTGGGATATTATAAATAGTGGGAAAAGCTAAGTGCTATTAACTACGATTAGGTGCTTAACCTACAACAAGAGATAATACTTCCAAAAATACAGACTTGGCTGCAAATCTTACATAGAGTTCACAGAATGTATACTTACATTTATTCGTTCAGCCAGCCAGTCATTTATTCATTCAACAATTATTTATTCAGCATCTATAATGTGCCAGTCACTGAGCACAGATCTGGAAAAATAACAGACAAAGCTCCTGCCTTTCTGAAGTTTACATTCTAGTGGAGGATAAGAATAATTGAAAGTGCAGATAAAAAACAGAGAGAGGTAACATTAAGCACTAAGAACAAAAATAAAGTGGGGTTATGGGGCTAGAAAGACAAGAAACACTATTTTAGATGAATCATCAGGGAAAGCTTCTTGGAAGAGGTAGCCTTTGAGTAGAAACCTGAATAAAGAGAAAATATGAGTCGTGCAAATGACAGAATTAGGAAAGAAGAATTAAAATACACAACCCCTGAGCAGGAAATGGGCTTGGAATGTTTGTGTAACAACAAAGATGTAGGAGTGGAAAGGAATGAGGAGGAAATAAATTTGAGGTAAGAGAAAGGGTCTTGAAGGCCATAGGAAGGATGTTGGATTTTATACTAAGTGGGTTGGAAAGCCCCTGGAGAATTGTGAGGCTTGGGGGGAGACATAATCTCATAACACACACACACACACACACACACACACACACACACACACACATTCTCCAAACATTCCTGTTTCCAATACATGAAGATTTGTTGGCAACTTATGCTCTCCATGGGCTACTACCTTGGGCATTCAGTGATGCCAATTTCTGCCCTTCAATTTATTGAGTGTTTCCTTCAACAGAGAAAACTGAACAAATCAGAGGGTGAAGGGAAAGACCACCACAACAATTCATTTTACAGCCTCTTCTCACAAATGTTCTGACTCAGACTCCCCAAAACTCTGTTAGGAGTACAGAAAGTTTCCTTGGTAAGGGAACTGTGGTTATACTTATTTTAATATAAAAAAAATGAAGAGTTAAATTCCTTTGAACAATAACACATCAGTGAAGAGTGAAAGAGCTAAGGCTAGAACTTGGATATGCTGCTGCTGAGTTCAAGGTCCTTTCCTATACACAAGACTGTCTCTCAAAAGAAAATTAAATTTGGTTATTCTTCCACCTTCTTCCATATCTCACTCATCAAAAATGAAAATAAAACAGGACAGAAGTTTAAGAATTCTCGTTTAGAAAAAAAAATAAATTCATTGCCAAATGAGATGAGAGCAGGTTATTGTATTATTCTCCTAGGACCATAACTCTGACATTCTTAATATTTCTGATAATACTTCACAAAATCCTGAGCAAACACATCCTTAGTACTGCTGATTGACTAATTGAGAAAGAGAGAAAAAAATAGAAGAATTAGAAACTTCTATGTTAAGGAAAAAATAATATTCATCATCCCCATAATCTCCTTCATACTTCATAGAGATAAAAGTAACATGCATTTACAAATGTTTTTCACTCATATTTCAACCTTAGGTAGTTGTCATATACTTTATGGACAGACTCATGTAACATTATTTAATAATAAATAACTTTCTTGTGGGAAAGGTATATGCTAAAGGTGTGTATTCAGAACTACTTTTAAGACTAAATAATTGTCATTTCAGTTCAACATGCACTGAGCACCAATTAAGTGTTTAATATGCCCTGTTAGATACCAGAATTACAAATATGGATCAGATTGCCATATGGTATAGATCATGTTATTTTATAATATTAAGAATGCAGGGGGTGAATAGAGGAAATAACATTATTCTGAGCATGAGTGAATAATTTTGCTCATCATTCCCTTTTCCCTGTCCTTCCCAACCCCCCATCCCTGAAATCTTCACTTAAAGCCCATTCAGGCCTTTTTCTATTTTGCTCCTGCAATTCCCTCACTCAATCCATCCCAACTCCACTTTACCTCTTCTTCCCCACCTAAAAAAATAGATAGATAGATAGATAGATAGATGGATATGTATATATATACATAATATAGGAAGAATACTCTGAATTAGGTGGTGTCTCTACCTAAACAGGTCTTTCATTCTCCAACTGGCAGAAAGATAAAAATTTCTCAAAACAGCCTCTGGCCAGAGTCAATGGTTCTGAAAATTTTCTTAGAGTAGTTAACCATGGGAAAGGATATTGAAGCCCCATAGACCAGCTATATCAGAGGCCATAGCAAATAGGTCAGCCACGAAGGAGGAAACTCAAGCCCAAAGAAACAACTACACTGATAGAGGCTAGAGAAATCAGACTGGTGTATTTCAAATGACTCTTTATTGTGGTACTTTAAAAATTCTGAAAACACTAAACCAAACCTTTGAAACTGACAAGAATAACTTTCTAGATGCTCTGGAATTCAATCAGACATCTACAGAAACCAAGCAAACACCCAACCAAGAAAAAACACATACAAAATAGTAACAAATTTCAGAAGGTTTTTTCTCACCCTTGTCTCCCCCAGGTTGGGGCAAGCAGCAGTCCAATCAGACTCCAGTTTCATTCAGTGACCTAAGGAGAACAGTGTGGGCCAAATTTGAAACTTTCTCTTTCAAATTTGAAACCTGGCTCTAAGCTGCCTGAGGCACTGGTCTATATGTCACCCAACTTAAAGCACAGATGGACAAAAGTGACTCAGATCACAGACTAGGAAGAGGTGCAGAAAGCCACAGCCATGACTTGTGAAAACTGCAAGGATTCTACAGACCCACAGACACATGGGATCAAGAGATTAAAGGTGGAGGAAACAAAACTTTTGGATCTGAAAAATATAACTGAATTGAAAGATATACAAGAGGGGTTCAACAGTAACTCAAACAAGTGGAAAAAAGATTCAGTGAACTTGAAGACAGCTCATTTGAAATTATTGAATCTGAAGAGAAAAATGAAATTATGAAAAGTGAGCAGATTCTAAAGGACTTATGGGAAACCATCAAATAGATCAGTACACACATTATGGGAGTCCTAAAAGGAGAAGAGAAAGAGAAAGGCATTTAGAGAGCTTACTTAAAGAAGTAATTGCTCAAAACCTCCAGATTTGACAAAAGACATGGATATACAAATATAAGAAACTCAATAAACTCCAAGTAGAGTACATTCAAAGAAACAACACCAAGACACATTCTAATCAAACTCTTAAAGACAAAGACAAACAGAGAATTTTGAAAGTAGCAAGAGGAAAGTGACTCAGCACATACAAGGGATCTTTAATAAAATTGTCAGAGATTTCTCAGTAGAAACCTTGCAGGCCAGAAGGCAGTGGAATGATACATTTAAAGTACTGAAAGAAAAAAAAAAATTAAAAAGGCAACCAAGAATTCTATATCTACCAAAACTCTCCTTAAAAATGAGAGGGAGATTTTGCCTGAATGGCTCAGTCAGATAAGCGTCCAACTCTTAATCTCAGCTCAGGTCTTGATTTCAGGGTCATGAGTTCAACCCCATGTTGGGCTTCAAAAGGTTGTGGAGCTTACTTTAAAAAAATAAATAAAGGAAAAATAAGACATTGCCAGATAAACAAAAGCTGAGGGAGGTCATTAACATCAGACCTGCCTCTAGAAATACTGAAAAGAGTCCTTTGGGTTGAAATGGAAGGATGCCAGACAGTAACTCAAAACCATATGAAAATATCAAGTTCTTTAGTAAAGGTAAATATATAGACAAATATAAAAACATCTGGAGATCAACATTAATGAAAAGTTACCAATTTGTAGTGAAATCACTTGTCAAATGAACATCATTTCCACTCAAAGAGTTACATACAGTGTTAAAATCACAAGTGATATAAAGGTACTCTCACTTAAAATTATTCTTCTACAATTTCACGATACCCTGGGTAAGTTAGAAAATGAGAGCAAACAAAGCAAAGTTGATATTGCACAGAGAACTTCTGAACAAATGTAATGCAAACATACCAGTATTAGTACTGATAAGATAACCCTGCATTGAATTTTCCATCCATCTGCAATCAAAAAAGAAAATGAAGTTGAACTAGAAATGCTTTCTTTGAAACAAAATTATATCACTATTAGTGAAATGACTGGATGAAATTCCAGAGAGAAAGATTACAATGCTCTCCTAAAGTTATCAAATAAAAATGATTTTATTTGATGATAATGTAATTAGAGTAATATATTTGGTTTTAGTTTATACCTATTTTCTTAATGTTTCTCCAACTAGTATAGTTTCAAAAATAATTATTTCAGCCATTGAAGAAAATTTCAAAAAAAAATACTTAAAACTCAAGAAATGAAACACAGTATTTTTATTTTTTAATTTTTTAAAAGGTTTTATTTATTTACTTGACAGAGAGAAAGAGAGCACAAGCACAAGCAGAGGAAGCTGTAGGCAGAGAGAGAAGCAAGGCTCATGAGGCCAATACGGGGCTCCATCCCAGGACCCTGGTCATGAACTGAGGCAAAGGCAGATGCCTAACCAACTGAGCCACCCATGCACCCCACATCATTATTTTTAAAAGATCAAATATTTTTAGTAATTTTATGTAGTTGTCTTCATTTGTATATTTTTTTATTTTTAAATGTATTTTTTGTATCATTTTAATTTTCTATGTTAGAGTAAGAATATATATATATAATATTTATAGTTTTATAAATTTTGATTTTACCTAATGCTTAGAGTGTTTGTATTTGAGATATATATATATTATTTAGTTTCACTAAATTTTTTTAGTTAAAATTTTGATTACTGAGCAGTTTGTTATACAAAATACAGTGAGAAAATTAAATCCTGGTATACGAGACTTTTACTCTAATTTGATTATTGCTATATCCTAGAAAAAGTGAAAAGAGACATGTGAGATAATTTCAGTATAAAATCTGAATGATCTGAGTGCTCAGAACCATATAGTAACACCACAAAGCCAAGGATATTCTATGATATTGGTAGCCTCGATGCACTATTACTTTTTGAGGTCCTAGTCCATATCATAGGGAACATACTAAAATGCTGCTACACATCACAGATGAATATAATTTTTATAGAACTCAAACAAAGAACATTTGTATTGAGTTGCAATAGCAGCTGATTGGTTGATATAATGACATGTGTTCTTAAGTAAGTAAACACATACTCATTCCAAGTTTGCAGGATTTTTCCCTCCTTCTGGTTGCTAAATTTTATAGTAGATCCTGATTAACCCCATGGGCTTTTTCCCTATGCCTATAATGTCTAGAAGTTAAAATCACCCTGGGAAAGATTCTTGAAAAAGGAGATAAAACACTTGAGATGACTTCTGAAGAATGAATGTTGGAACGGTGAGTCAAGATTGGGAGTGTTATTCCAGGTGAAAGGAATGAGCAGAAACACTGAGTGATATAAAAGTTGGATGTGCAGAGCCAAACTACAAACTTTTTCACGTTATTACAATGGGAAGTCTGTTGCAAAAGACAGAGATTAAGATGTAAAGGCGGTGGGGTGGGGGGAGGGGGATGTGAAAAGTTTTGTACAAGAGGGCTTGGACTTGGTCCTGGGAGAGGCTACCCCTGAATCGCTTTATGCAGCAGAATGACAAGGCCAAGTACACATTTTAAATGGATCACCTTGGCAGCTAAATAGAGATAAATTTTTTTTTTAAGATTTTATTTATTTATTTGACAGATAGAGATCACAAGTATGCAGAGAGGCAGGCAGAGACAGAGAGGAGGAAGCAGGCTCCCCGCTGAGCAGAGAGCCCGATGTGGGGCTCAATCCCAGGATCCTGAGGTCACGACCCGAGCCGAAGGCAGAGGCTTAACCCACTGAGCCACTCAGGCGCCCCAATAGAGATGAATTTAAGAGGACAAATTAAAAGACAAGAACATGGATTAAAATACTATTATTGCTCTATCTTAGGACAATAGACTCCAAAGTTGGGTGCATGGGATGTACTTCCCTTGAGGAGATACTGGGCAATTAATTTAGAAAGAAAAGGAACTGAAATTCTATTTCTTATTTTTTTTCCTTATCCTTCAAAAAGTCTCACCTTTTGGCATTCATTTTATAATGTATAAAATTATACATTTTCTAATGTATATAATAAAATGATAGAGCAGTCCACTTATAAAGATATAACTGAAGCTGATGTTTCAAAACATTTGAAAAACATTCAAAAATATTTATCAGTGGGAGTACTGAAAAACAAAAGCTGGGAAACCCCATTGTTCTGGATAAGAGTGACAAAAGTGTGTTGTTAGCCATGGAGAAATACAGATAAAATTGTGGAATGTTTCGGAGCAAACAGCATCAGAGTTGGCTACTCGTTTGGATGTAATGGTTACAGTTGTCACGTATATGTGTATGAACATTCCTACATGTTAGTCAGAAAGGAAGGCTAGAAGGGAATCCAGGATGACGAGGTGAGGCCGAGTAAAGCAGCTCTCTGTAAAACAGAAATTAGATCAGTGGAAGGCAGAGGTATTCTAGTAGCAAATTAAAAGCAGATGGGAAAATACTATGTGAAAATTCTTTCTGCTATGAATCAAAAAGTACTTTAAAAATATGGAAACAAGAAAAATGTTCCTGAGCTACAGCATAAAATATTCAGGTTAGCTAACAGAAAGAACTTTGGGAGTAGTCACTGTTAAAAACTATGTATTAACACAGAAGGTAATCGTTTCTGTTCACTGTGATATAAAGCTTCATCCTGCATCTGGGCAGAGAACCCACTGAAATACCTTCTCTTAGTTTCATGTTTTTCTCAGCTGTCAAAAAGTTTACATGGCGCATTTAATACCCTCTCAGTCAGAATCTTCCTTACTGTAGCTTATCACTCATGGACATCTTCATTAATTCTTTGATAATTCAGGCTTATATACCATAAGAAGTAAAAGATTATAGATACTTAGGAAGAACATATTTTTACCATTGCAGAATAAAGGACTAGACATCTTGCAGAAATCACACATATCTTTTGATCCAGTTATCAAAAACTCCAGTTTCTGTAGGAATTAGGGTATGTTCCCAAGCAATATTAAATACTCTGGTATCAGGGTGAAAACTGCAGGCTCACCTTGAAGTGATTAGGAGATGTGGCTGCCTTTGCTGTGATTCAGGGCTAACCAATGTAGTCACACACCCAAAATCCACTCCCCAGTGGTTTGTGCTTACATAGTCTAATATTCTCACCACCTAGGATATTTTCATTAGAAAACAAAAACAAGGTTCTCATCTTCTGAAGGTCACTGTTAAACTGTACATTACCCGGAAAGAGAAGGCAGGCCTTGGGAGCTATCTTCAGTCTTATCCCTTAACTTATCAACATGGGTACTTCATTCCCATCAGCCAGTGGTAAACTTGGGAGGCATAGGAGCCCAGCCTTGAGAAGATAAGATAACGGAGCATAGGTAAACCATGGAAAACTTTTGCCTCCTGTTTCACAATAGCCAACAGAACAGGCCTTGGGCAATTTACTGTAAGCCTGTCACTCAGGATATTCTAAGCTTATAAAGACCGTAAGACAGGTAAACCCATATAAGATGAAAGTTTGTATCATAGAAACTCAACTAAGAACACAGCTTTCCTATATGTTGTTTGTGTTTTGAAAGAATTCAAGACTACTCTAATCCTTTTTCATTAATAATTACTATAAGTAATAAGCATTAATAATAATATCATGAATGACATCATAATATGTTATAATTATATTTTAAGTATAGTACAGTTATGTTATAATATGATTATGGTATGTTATAACTATGTTTTGTTATACATATTATATTATTTTAGCAATATAACAAATATTGAGCATCTAGAGAGCAGAATCAGGATAAAGATTAATTTTCTTTAAAAGTGGGATCCAAAAAAGGTATGCAAATTTATTTGTATTTTGTGAAGTACATGCTGTTATGAAATATGCTTATGGGGAACTTGCAGTGTACAATAATAGTTAACATTATTTTCTATGAAATTAACTCTTGATACCATACATAGATGGCTAGCTGCACCAGAGACTGTGTTCACTACACTTTCTCATTTCATCCTCACAAAACCCACTTTACAGATGAGAAAACTGAGGCTCAAAGAGGCAGACATGGCCATGGTTGCACAAACAGGAAGCGGCACAGCTGGGATTTGAACCTAGATCTGAATGTTCAAACATTCTTCTTGGACTCATTATAGAATTATTAATTCTACATTTATTACTTGTCATGTTTCAAAAGTGTTAATGTCAGAAGGGAAAGCACAAATTGATATAAATTGGATACAACTGTCGCCTTCAAGAAGATTATAGGCTAACTGGAGAATTAAATTAATGTATATGAACATGTAGACATATTAAATAAATATGCTTATACAAAGGTACAAATTATAAGACTGAGTTGAGGGGTCCATGATTGTGGAAATGAATTTGAAACATTTATTTTCCTTCCCACATGAATTAACAGGTTCTTTCCTGGCAGAGATCAAAAGCATATTCTCTTCACTGAAGGGCACAGATTCCTGGATGTGAGGTGATGCAGTAGAATAGCTCCAGGATAGCATCCCTACGGAATGGAGCTCTATTTCCGGTATGATAACATATTACCAACTGTGTCAAAGCAGATCTTTTGAGAAGCCAAGGCAGAATTTGACATGTAAGATTCTAGGGGTTCAATTTTGCTCTTGGGTAAAGGAGAAAGGAACAGGACTAAATAGGACAGGATCTCAGATCACATGTCTGGTCTGATACCTATGAAAAGTCGGGGAGAGTAAAGTTGGGTAGGAAGCCTCCCAGACAGCACGGCAGTTCTGAGAAATTGTCAGCCAGGTCAGAGGAAGAAGTCTCAGTGAGCAGGTCTGCACTAGTGCTCTCACCATACTCAGCTACTGGTGGGAGCAACCAGGGAAAGCTTAGTCGTAGAGTTTGCAGTGGGAACAGCTGGGACAGCCTGGCAACTCTGCTCCAAGCAGTAAGTAGGCTCTTCTCTTGACAGAGACCTGAGCTGTGCATATCCATGGTCACCGCATCAAAAACTTGGGCAACAAGTTCCCCAGCGTATTTGACAGTTTTTCTGATGGGAGGTGAGTAGGCGTAAAGAATGACCCTGCCATCTATCTGAGCCTAGACCACTCAACCTGCTGTAGTATACGGTATGTGTTTTAACCAGAAGAATCCTGTGTGCATCCTTTGAGAAATAATCAAACTCTTTTCTGGGACTCAAAAGATATTTGGTAGCAAAAGTACTCACTGGCCAAGAGGGTGATTAAACAGTCCGTTGGCAGACCCATACCTTAAGGAATCAGCTTGTTCAGTGCTACCTGAAGCCTGGTGCCCTATCTACTCATTAGCATATGCAAAAGCAAACCTTTATTGGTCACCTACTGATTACCCAGCTTTTTCCCTACACCCACAAATCCAGTGAGATATTGGAAATAGACCCCATCCTAGATGCTATCATAAATGCCCACCCACTTTTGTGAAGTCTGCAGTTTACAGTACACATTTACGTTATTTTGAATAGGTGAAAATAGACATATGCACATTATATGTACATGATAGCTAAATTACTTGGAGCATTCAACTCTGTACAATGATCCTAGGATGTTATAGTGAGTATCATATTTAATCAACACAGCAGCATTTTGCAGTGCCATTATTCCTCCCATTTTACAGTTGAGGAAACTCATGATTAATCCAATTAAGTGACTCACCTAAGATCAAACAGCTAGCAAGAGAAAGAATAGGCTGGTATTTAGCTACCGTTTACTTAATAATTTCTAATTCCATACACTGTAGTAAGCTCTTTGGATAGAACGGAGAGAGAAATAGTCTCTCTATATACATTATATATAGATCATATCTATATATAGTCTCAATTATTTTATATATACATATGTATTTCAAAAAATAAAATATTTCAATATATAGATTCTTTCTCTATATATACATTCATTCATGTGTATACACACATATATATATATGAATATGGTCTCGATTACTCCTTAAAACCCATGGCTTGGGATCTATGTGCCATTAGACATATGTAGAACACTCAGAGAGACTAAGTAACTTGCCCAAGCTCAAGCCATAACTGTATCAGTCCAAAAACAAAATTCATTCTACTGCATGGCAATACCAAAGCTCATAAGCAATTTGTGAGTCCTCAACCACTACACAGGGTAGCAACCAAATGTCACATTGAACCATTTAGCAAAGAAAAGCGAACTTCTAAAGATAAATTGATGCTCTGGTATTATCCAGGTATATATCATTTTTAAGTCTAAAACATCCTCACGATCCTGATAGTTCAGTAGATGTTGTCATATAACAAAATTTAAGAGTCTTCATGTTTTAACCTGGGAAAATATTAATTGAATCTATAGAAAGTTCATCAAGGTTGTGTTTTCTTATAATTCACGTCTCTAACAAAAAGAAATAGTGTTCAGTTCTGTGAAATTTTTGGGAAGATGTCCCTGAATAAACCACCAGAATTCATACCTACAAATTATTGACAAAACCCAAGAGCTGTAAAATCTTTAGGCACGAATTGGCCAACTGTTCTTATTTACTAACTTTGGCTCACTGAAGTATGACTAAATATATTCACTGAATTCAATTCAACAAATATTTATTGAGCACTTACTGCATAGAATCTGTTGCCAAAATCCTAGGAGAAAGGAGCTCAAAGACTAATATGGTATAGCCTCCGACCCCAAGGAAATTTATAGTTGGATACGGGAGAAAAGTCATGTACAAATGGAAATGAAAGAAGGCAGAATTTGAAATGGGCCAAAATACCAGTATCCACAATGTATTCTAGGAACATGAAAGAGAGATATTACTTCTTACTAGAGGAATTATAGGTTTCAAGGATTTAAACACTACTTCTGGTTCCAAAATCTATTAGTTATTAATTACCATAGAATGACCCCCCAAATTTCATGGCTTAAGCAAAAATTATCATCTCAACGGTTTCTGTCACACATCCTGGTGGAACTTAGCTGGATGCCCCTGCCTGAAAATCTCTCCCAAGTTTGCCATCCAAGTGTCATCTGGGTTGTAGGGTCTTCTGAAGGCTCTTCAGTCTGCTTCTAACTGACCCTCATGGTGGCTGGCAGGCTTCAGTTCCTCAAAACCTACTATACTGAGGCCTCTGGTCCTTACTGGTCATTGGCTGAAGGCCTTCCTCAGATCTTGCCATCAGGGCCTTTCCATAGAACAGCTCCCAAGATGGCAGCTGGCTTCCCTCCAAGTGAAAGAAGGAGAGAGCAAGAATGAACAAGATCTAAATCACAGTCTTTGCATAATCCCATCTCACAAGTAACATCTCATCCTTTCTGCCCTACTACTTTGTTTAGAAAGGAGTCACTAGGTCCAGCCCACACTTAAGAAGAAGGGATTACACAGTCATGAATGCCAAGAGGCAAGATCGCTGGGGCCATATCAGAGGCTGCATGCTAGAATACACCTTGAAGGATTGGTAGAATTTCAACTGGCAGAACTGCAAAGAGTTAAGGAGTAAAGTTTCAGGAAGAGAAGGAGCACAAATGCAGAGATGCGTACCTACAGAGGTCTGCTTCAGAAGAACGGGTAATTCTTCCAGTTTGGTGCAAACCTGAATGCATGATTAGAAAATAATCTTTGAAGTAGGTCAGGGTTAAATAACGTGATGCATTTATTATTTTAAATTTGGGGAATTTTTTATTATTTTTCAACATCACCATAACAGAATCAGATGTGCCCCCCAGAAAATTAGTCTGGACGTCCTGTGAAAGACAGACTTGAAGTCCAAGATGTGGTGTGGAAGCAAAGGGGACCTTAAGGAAGTGCCCCTGAAAGACAAAGAGCGACTATTAGGTCTCAAACTTGAACAGGGGCAGGAGGAGGGGAGAGGAAGGCTTTATTGAAATAGCATAGCTATGCTTTACTGTGCATTTCCTATAAAGAAAATTTTTTCAACTTCTGATTCTCAAAATACCTAATATTATATGGATTTTCAAAGGTTTTTCAGTTTCTATTATTCTTTCCCCTAACTCTTTCATGCCCTGCTTCAGGGCAACTGTTACCTATTGAATGTCATGCTAGCAAAAACATTTGATCTGAACCTTGCCCATTTGCCCCTGCTGCCTCAAAGAAGGAAACATATGACCTGTCTTTGATCACACTTTTTTCCTAAAATGAAAACATCCTCCAATATGTGATTCTTATAAAAGGTGAGTGTTAAAATTCTGAGATAAACCACATTTAAGCCCAGGGACTCAGTTAAAGTTAATGAAAACATACTGGGATGAGAGAAGCTGTTGCAAGCCTTCATGGATATTTAATTCTTTTGCAAACATCAGAAAACCTGTCCAGCCTCAAAATAGACAAAAGCTGGAATGAGTGCTCAATTAGTAGCAGTTTCTCAGCATTTTGTCCAATTATCTAATAAAGAAAACGAGAACCTCGGTACATAAATTTGCTCCATTATGGAAGCAACCTTCAGTGAGTAAGCCAGTCAGCTTTATTATTCAAATCATCAATGTGATGCTTGTAAAATGAAACAAAGGCAGCTCTTTAATGATAAATATTACAATACAGCTACTTTTCACATGTCTCCACACACACACATTGTGAACCATTCGCTGAAGTATAAATAAGAGACAACCAAGTGACAACTCAGATATAAGAAAAAAGACAAAACCCAAAACAAAATGGATTATCCAGTTACTACTCTGACATTATTGCCGCTTTTAGGGAACAGCTGACTTTAGTCATCTATTTCCATCATCTGCTCTATTTTCTGTTGCAGACTTTTGCGGTATAACTTTTCACAAAAGATGCTGGGTAAAAATCAGAAATAGATAAAAGTCTAGAAGCAATCCTTCAAATTAGCCCCCCTTCTCTCTTTAATTTCAAGAAGGAAGGCAGTTCTTAGGAGGGTCCATCCTTTGACAGATCTCTCCGAGGCAGAGACATGGGACTCTAGGGCATCCACAAGGTCATTGCCACGTTCACCCCAGTCTGTTGGAGTGCTGCAGGTTGAGAGCAAATGGATGAAGGCCCAGAAACAGTTTAAGAGATAAGCTGGAAGGACTGAAGCCAGGGTCAGGGCTTCTCGAAATTTAAAAGCAGACACATATCACCAGAAGAATTACCATTAACACTACTCACACACATTTTCACATTAGTCTCCTTAACTTTAGACATTTTTTTTTCTCCTTAACACAAAGACTAAGCTCTACACATTCCAGCAACTTCCTGCAGCCAGATTTGCCTGATTTGAACAGATAGCTTTTACAGAATCCCTATCACCTTTGCAGACTCCCGGCTTCCAGCTCAGACACTCATCTCTCCCTGACTCCCTCTGATTCGCACCCAACAAACCCCTCATATGCCAGATATTATGATAAAAATCATGGACATCCATTTGCAGTCGCAGATGGTGGAAGACCTTCTGCTTCATTGCAAGGGGCATTCCCAAGATCCTTCAGATCTACTGTCTACCTGGCCTCAGCTGTCCTTATACCCACATTTTTAGATCACTCTCTTCTTTTACTTAGAAAGACCTCCCTGAGCACATTCTAAGTAGCATTGCTCAAAGGGACTCTACAAATATCACAAAAATGGCATGGTATCCAAAATTGCAGTATCTATTCTGAATCTCACAATGTATCAAGTTGCGATCCAGTGATAGTGAAACAGTTATCCTGCTTAAATAATGCTACTTTATTGTTAACTGCTTGAATGGCATTCTTTAAGCAATTGCACCCCCCAATTATCCGACAAACTACTATCTCACAGTCACTCACACCAGCCTAATGAATGCTGCAACCACTGAGAATGATTTTTAAGATGTGGCATAATTTCCCTAGATTTCAGAGTAAATCCACATCCTGGCACAATAGATATCCCTGATCCCCACTTTAAGAAAGACACATGTGATTTAGTTCTAGCTATTTTCAAGTGAAGGACAGTCCCCCATGGGCTTTCCACTCTCCATCCTCTAAAAAGGATGCTGGATATATCTGTTTTTATCTAGTCTATGAATCTGGTCATCTTAAGAGATAAATTAAAATACAGAGCCAAGAATCAGAGTCATGTGCAACGACTCCCTTATTTAATTCTCTGACTTGTCATCACGCAAATTTTTCCAGAAAGCCCATGCCACATTGTTTGTAAGCCACACTTTACAGTTAGCACATGATCCTCCTTCAAAATGTTCTCAGGTAATTCTACTCTTTAGCAAAGTAGTTGAAATAATAAAGATAGTTACTCACACATGAAGGATTTTCCTCAAGGGCAATCATCTTAACAAGGATTTTTTTTTTCAAAATTGACTAATCTGCAGTTCTATTAAAACATTGCGACTCTACCCCTGCTCTCCTCACCTCAGAGAGGGAAAGGAAAGACAGATTCCCATTAAAGAAAAAGCTTAAGAGGCTAAAAAAGTCCAGACAAAATTCTCAAGTATTCCAAAATGACATAAAGGTAAAACACACATTTGGCCCCCACTATATACCAAACTAAGATTGTGATTTAACTAATCATCCTGACATTTGTAATATGGACAATTATTTCAAAAATTTTTGTAGAGGGTGGGCATTTAATGAAGCTTCCTTGAAAAGTCTCCCAATTAGAAAATGTACCTGCTAGAAATGGATTATTTTTAATCAAATGACAACTGGTGGTTGGGAGCTGAATGTACAGTTAGCACTCAGCTGGTCACAGATAGATGTTCTCTTTTCACAAGATATACTGTTTCGGTATTAATGAATTTCGATTGCTTTTTAGTTGTAATTTAATATTTTAAGTTAGTTTTTGCACGAAATAACATCTAAAGTGGTGTTCCAAGACATGCTGTGAACAATCGTTCCTAAAGACCAGCACCAACGGCCAATTCACACTGTTCCCTGCAACAGTGATTGTTTTTAACTTTTTTCTCTCCTACTGAAATATCATATTACTTATTTATTTTTAAAATTTTTTTTTATTTTATTTGAGAGAGAGAATGAGAGAAAGGGCAGAGCAAGGGGGAGAGAGAGAAGTAGACTTCCTGTTGAGCAGGGAGCCCGATGTGGGGTTTGATTCCAGGACCCTGAGATCACAACCTGAGCTGAAGGCTGATGCTTAGTCGACTGAGCCACCCAGGGGCCTCACATATTGCTTATTTCTAACAGCACTGGCTAATATATACTTAGGTCTGGTTATGTGCCAAGATCTTTAGATTATACTATCTCCAATCTTCACAAGGTGGTATTATTGTCCTAAATCCTACAGATGACAAAGCGCAGGCTTGGAGAACTGGTAGGGAGCTGTGTTGGGATTCAGTCCCATCTGGTCACAAAGCTCATGCTCACTCTTCTATTCCACTCTGCCTACATGAAGAACACTTTTAAACTCAATCGGGCCTTTAAAGAAAGGGAAGTAGAATAGTGCCAAAGATTACATTTCCCTATGCTTATCTGCAAAGTACTTCAGAGTTAGCCAGTTTTTTCATCCCTTTTGCTAAGTCCAAATGAATTCTGGGCAGCAAACAGGTGACAACACAAACATACGTATGAATATACACATTCACACACGTCTCCATAGAAGTCAATTTTCAGAAACAATAAATGAGTCAATAGTTGTGTTATATAGCACAGGCATTTTTTTTTTAAAAAGTGATTTTCAAGTACATATGAAGTACTTAGTACTGTCTAGGTATTGTGGCAATTAAAAACAGATGTAGACACCACAATATGAAAATGATAACATTGACAGGGACACACAAAAAAATCAAAGGACATGCAGGCACATATGCAACTGTATCTTGAGCAAATACTAATCTTAGAGAAAGCACAAACTCATAGAGCACATGCATTTTGTTGTATTAGTAATGGATGCAATGTGAGTCACAGATGCTGCATATTTAAGCTGTGTGGAGCAATTAAAAAAAAATCACATTCTTTCCAGGTATGTGGGAACAATTTGGAGAGAGGGGTGTGACATTCAAGCATTCTTTAAATGGGAGGAGAGCTGCACCCTAGCACAGAAAGGGAAGCAGGTACAAAGTACGTTCTGAATGAAGACACTGAAGTTTGTGTGTTGAACATAGTGGGTGGTGAGGAAGTCTGCCTGTTAAGAAGTGGAGGAGGCATTTATTATAAGCAAAGGATATGTCAAAATTACCCTTTTTAAATAGATGAATTAATGTTTAAGCCCATAAAGGATCCAATTTACTGAAAATTATTGAGTCCCGTATGGAAAGCCAATAGTGATTACAGCGGAGAGAGCTGTCGTTCTCTAGCCTGGTACGTATGTGCCATATGTGTTTATCTTTCTCACTAGCCTACTTACATGCGATAATACTACAGCAGCTCTCAAGATGAACATTTGACAAGCCAGCTCACCGCCGACTGACACCTCCATTTCAGCTGGCCTGACATATATAAAAATAAATTGAATGTTTATCCGTGTGCTTTCCGGATTTGACATATGTGCCATGGAAGAGTCGCAGAAGGAAACTTCAGAAAAGAAATTAGGAATGTCCTTGTCAGTTTATTAATCAGAGTTTACCTGCTTCGCATTACACAGAGACAAATTAAGCTGGCTACTATGGTACTTCGAAAACATCTGCTAACAAAGTCAGAAGTAATGATAAACAAACGAGTTCCCTTTGTGGTTGATTTTCATCCAGCTGCATTTAATTATAATAACGCTATCAAAGAAAGCTCCCCATTAGCTGCTAATTCAGAATGACTTCAGAAGAAACTCCCAGAGCCTCCAGTGATATCCTTCCAACTCCAGCAACTTCCTAATCTCTGCCAGTGTTTGTGAAGAGCCGTATTAAAGAAGTTTGGTTATCAGTTCCGGCTGTTATTGACTGCCAAGGTGGTATGCGGGGTTTTTTTCCCCCAAGACTACCTTTGTAATAATGTGACCAATTAAACCTTAAAAATGACAAAATTTATGACATCCATATTCTGTTCCAGCTCTAGCATAAGATAACGAACCACCACAACACAGGAAGGGAAAATCTTCTTTTAATGCATATTTCAAGGAAAATGCAACCCCAGCCATGTGGATTTAAGGATCTCTAGCCACCACAGCCAAAACTGAAAGTGAGACTGGTTTTTTGGACTCGGTGAAATTAGTGCTCGAACAAAGAAATATCCAAGGCCTCTCGGGAGATCACTATTTCTATCCAACTCAGTAAGGAATCACCATCAAACCTTACTTGTTGATTGGCCTTGGTTCTCACCCATTCCCAGAGATATATTCTTCCTTCGAAAGTTCCTAACTTGAAAGCTCCACCCAGGTGGAAGGGTGGAAGTACCAATGTAGCACTGCTCTTCCTCAGGCTTTTCAAGTATAAGCATGAGGGATTCCTCACCCAAATCTGGCTTCTGCTTGTCCAGGAAGCAAACAGAATCAAAAGCTTACAGTGCAAACAGTGCACAGCTGTCTATGTGCCTTTGCCTACCCAACCTGAGAGCACACTGCATCTCTCTCTCTCTCTCTCTCTCTCTTTTTTTGTCTTGTGGTGACCTGGTGAGGTATAAGTTGCAAGTTGCAAGTAAAAATGTATAACTTGGGAAATAAATCCACATTCATCCAGTACTAACCTCTTTCACAAAGCACTGAACCACAAGTAGAGAAGTTTCATGAAGAAAATCATAAATGCAAAGTAGCCCAGATTGGGAATGGTAGGCATTTGCCAGAGTTGGATCTGGCCAACCTCCAAGGACCCATGTCATAATATATTTTCCTAACACCTGCAAGAACTTATTTAAACATGAAAGGTTCATGAGATTGAGAGAGAATGGAAGAAATTCCTGTTCGCTGTAAACGTTGGTACCTTTGGAGGGTTTTCTTTGTGTGTTTGTCTCTTTGTTTTTCAAGGAAGAACAAAATACCTCTAAATTAAAATAATTTTTAAACTTCTGAGCCTCCTTTGTTATTTCAAATCTTCAAGAAGCCACTATTATTTATGAGAGTTTCTTGACTTATCAGAAAGAAAAATGGAAGTGAGAGAGGACACCACTGCTTTTAAGTGTGCTTGGTGGAAACTTTAACTTCCAGTCATCCATCGGAATAAGCATATGACATTAATTTCATCCTTGGCACAAAGATCAAATGATGTTGCCAATGTCATTGTTCTGTTTATAACAATATTTGTGATGACTTGAACACTGCCCTCCTCCAATTGGCTTGAGAACAAGCATTATTCTGTGCTTGGTTTCACAAATCTGGGGTATGTCCTATTTCAAAAAGAATGTGCAGGAAGGAGCATGGTTTTTGGTGGTAGTCGATCAAAACTAAGGATTTTCCAAATGTTGTTTTGCCGGAAGTGCATCAATGCCTACGGCCATTCTTCTACTCTAAAATTCTCTGGGAGGAGCGCTTGAGCAAATGCAGGCATGGGACAATCTTTTCAAATCAGACTTCTTATAACTCTTTCTCTTTCTTTTAGATAACCTGACAAATGCTGCAGTGGAATAAACATTTGGGGCATAGAAGACCCTGTAGTTATAAATCTTACTAGCTTCTAGTATAAAGGGTCTTCCAAGTAAGCTAGCATGTCAGTTCAATTTCTCTAATTATTAAATCCATTGTCTTAATTTTAAAGAATATTTGGTACTGGAACTCATATTCTTCTATACAGTATATATCCACCTGCAGGTGTTGGCTAATCTTACAGCTTATATAAACCCGAGTATGCAAATATACTCGTAAAGTATTTCCATTTTAGAACATCAATGAAGTCCCTAAGACATCACCATTATATAAATACATGACTAAACTAAAAAAAAATATTCACAGAATTTTCAGAAAGTTCCAGCAGGCAAAAACAAAACAAAAGAAACAAAACAAAACAAACCTTAAGTACATTTGCAGATCCAGGATGGTAAGTGTGTCGGCTTGTGTCCCTGACCTTTTTGGGCTTCAGGTTCTATATCTTTAGCTCAGGAATTACACTTGCTTAAATCTCATTCTTGTTTTTCTATCAAATATTTAGTGAGAAAATTGACTGAAAAGTACATTTCAGGGGCACCTGGGTGGCTCAGTGGGTTAAGCCACTGCCTTCGGCTCGGGTCATGATCTCAGGGTCCTGGGATCGAGCCCTACATCGGGCTCCCTGCTCAGTGGGGAGCCTGCTTCCTCCCCCCTCTCTCTCTGTGCCTGCCTCTCTGCCTGCTTGTGACCTCTGTCTGTCAAATAAATGAATAAAATCTTTAAAAAAAAAAAAAAAGTACATTTCACTCTTCACATATAAGGAAATGGCCGTTGTAAAGCATAGACTCTGAATGCAGAAACAAATGGAAGAGGCGGTCCATACCAAAAGTCTTCTGCTTGTATTATGTGGATATGTAAATGTCTAGAATCAGTTGCAAATGCTTGACAGAAGCAGAAATTGCAGTCCAGAATCCCTGAGGCTCAATGCCCCATTCAACCACAGAGGCTCCAGTTTTATCTTTTTTTTTCTATTGCAATTCTGAATGAGAATTTATTTGGGAAAAAAATGTTTACTGCTAAAAAATAAATAAAGTCTACTCCTCCAATTTTATACTCTCAGGGAAAAAAAGGAAACTCAGACATAAGTGACTTGCTTGTATTCAGTACTACCAGCAAGCTAGAACATGAAAAAAATTAGTATGTCTTCTGTCTGCAAGTTCAATGCCACCTGTTTTGTGATAGCTAAAAAGAAAAAAAGTAACTTCTTCTTATATTTGACCCCACAACTAATTTGTATTCCTGCCTATTATCTTGTGTTTCTTTAATTGTTAGTCACCACCAACCATCCTGCTCGTCTTGTAAATTTTCTCAGCATCATAGCATTCTACATGTATTTCCAGTCGATCTGTTTTTGGACCTCACAAAATCAAAAGGTTGCAAGTTGCTCTCAGAGAATTGAGAACAATTTATTTAACTTATTCGGCATGCTGTTTATCAAATTGATAGAAAATGTGATTGCTTAATAAATACCACTTATTGATGTTGACTTCATGTGCAACTTCCTTTGCAGTTTAAAAAATCAGGCTTAAAATTATTCTAAGTTGTGAATTTATTCTCACAGTAGTATTCACCCTACAAATACTTCCTAAATACTTCCTGTGTATAAGGAACCGCAAACCCTCCTGATTTTCACATGCATATGGGAAATAGAGGAGCACAATTATATGTAAGTGTAAATGTCAACATGTTATTGGAGTCCAAGGGAAAAGAGATAATTTCCAGCCAGGGAATATAGGAAGAGGCAGGTAAGCATATTTTGTAGAGGTAGTGGCTTTATAACTATCCTAGGAGAATGGGTAGGAATTTCAGTGCCAGAAACAGAAAGTTTTCCAGGTGGTGTCCAAGATGGGTCAGCAGTCTTAACAGCTAAGGCTATTGGACTCAGTGTAAAATGTGTCTGCAGCAATGTTCCAGTAACCAGAACATCTCAATGTTCCATCTCCCTTCTCTTCTTTGGAACTTCTACAAGATCTGGTGTTGTCATTTCTCATCCTGTTGGCCTCTACTTGGACTCTGTCTCCCTTCCTTTAGTAATGATGCCTCATCTAAATTGAGTATCAGGCTTTCAATTTTAGTTCCACTCAAAAACATGGTCTGGCAGATCACCTTGAGTCTGGATTCCCCTAGCTATAGGCCAGTCCCCATTCATGCCAAGCCCAGGTCCTTCAGCCCACTTTCCTAGTGTCCTGTTCTTCAAATATTGTGGGAGAAAGACAATGGAATAGACTAATGTATTCAGGAATGGTCTCAATAAGAAAATTATTTATTTTTCCATTAATCATACGATCTAACCATACTTGGTAATCTTTCTTTCTCTGTACTTTGAAGGAAAATCCCCCAGAATGACTCCTTTCAGTATTTAAAACATAGTCTTGATCAAAATATTAATATCATATCCAAATTAAAGTACCTCTTGCCTCCAATCTGAATCTTGGCTTATGATGAGGTTCTTGCAATAGTGAAGGACAGCATAGTTTGCTTTTTCACTGCCCACCCTTTTTTTTTTTTTTTAATTCTCACTGCTTATTTGCCTTTCTGCTATTTCTGAATTTCTCTTGCATCTCAACATAGTTGGGCTGTCAAAGGGTATACATGTGAGGTGAAAGTGTGAGGGGCAGTTATCCAAATGCTGAGTCTTGAAGTTTTTGTGGGTTCCTCAGGGCTGCCATCTCCCAGAAGTTTCCTAAGATGGATGATGCATTCTACGGCTGACTTCTGTTCGCTCTCATCTCCTGCTCCTGGCTGTCTGCCCAGCAGTTTCTTACGGGTGCAGTTCCCATGACACAGGGGGCCTCTGAGGCCTCCACTTGAACCATGGGATACTCACACACCCTTGTCATACAAAACATTAATGATACAGGCTTCCCTGATTCTTCTGTCTCTTCTTCCTCTGCGTTACAGATACTCTATTTCTGTCTCAGAATTCTCTGTTTGCATAACTTCAAGCAAACTCCATAATATACATATGAAGCTCCCTTTCAGAACTTTTACCTTTATCAGAGTGAAACTTTGATGTCTGTGCCAGCAATGGCCTCATGAACTTCTAGGGCTCATCAAGCTTTCATCAGGAGAGGAAGATGTCAGTCTTTCTTTTGGTAGATACTCCAATGCCTATAAGAAATTTTCTCATTAAAAAAAAAAAAAGAAAAAGAAATTTTCTCATAGTCCTCAGTAGGTTTGGAATGAGAGGGAGGAGAGAAATCAAAATCTTCTCCCTCTGTGCCTGTAGCATACCACTCACTCAGTGCATTCCAATATCTACTCGTCTGCTTATGTCAGTTGGATGAGGAGGGGATTATGGCATATTTTGAAATATAGAGCCATTGTTGCCTCTTCTTCTCATCCTTTGC
The DNA here is from genome assembly GCF_963455335.1 of Martes martes. Taxonomy (NCBI): domain Eukaryota; kingdom Metazoa; phylum Chordata; class Mammalia; order Carnivora; family Mustelidae; genus Martes; species Martes martes. The sequence continues at coordinate 111,284,886 of NC_137890.1, read as the reverse complement.
TCCTCATACAGAATTCTGATGCAGCAGAAAAAATTCCATTCAATGTTATTTACAATAATAATTGTAATAATAAAGGCTGCAGGTAGGTGCCAGTTTCTATGGAGATGGAATTTTATTCAAGAAGCTATGAAGCAGAAACAAAGTTTTCTGAGCAAGGCAATGCTAACATTGTACTACAAAATTGAGTCTTTCATGTTTTACTTAAATATGTAGATTCTTAAAGTTGAAAAATCATTATTTTAATAGTTTTTTAAAATTTAAAAAATATTTTGCTTTCTTATAAATGTAGAGTCATTTTTGCCATTCACCAAATATTCCCAGTTTCTTTCACAGCAGAAGGTAGAGTTGGATTTTTCTGTCACCTTTGAAATAATACAGCCACACAACATACTTTAAACAATAAATGTTAATGCCAGCTAAATCATACTTAATGGTGAGAAACTTCAAGATTTTCCACTAAGATTAGACACAAAGTGAGGATGTCTCCTCCCACTGCTTCTTTTCAATATTGTACTAGAAGTTCTAGTTAATGTAATAGGACAAGAAAATTAAATGAAAGGGTATTCAGACAAAGAAGGAAGAAATAAAACTGCCCTTGTTCACAGATGATGTGTTCATCTATGTAAAAAATGCAGAAGAATAAAAAAAATTTTTTAAATCTGGAACTATTAAGAGATTATAGTAAGGTGGTAGGATAAAAGGTTAATATGCAAAAGTCAATCACCTTCCTATATATCAATAATTAATAAGTGAAATTTGAAATTAAAGCATAATACCGTTTACATTAGCACTCAAAAGAAATTAAACTATTTATTGGGGGAAATAATAGATAAATAGGTCAATGAAACAGAATAGAGAGGCCAGAAATAGCCCCACATGAATATAGTCAACTGATCTTTAACAAAGGAATAAAAATAAATGCAATGGGACAAAAATAGTCTTTTCAACAAATGGTGCTGGAACTATTAAACGAGGACATGCAAAATGAACCTAGACGCAGAGTTTACACCCTTCACAAAAAATAACTCAAAAGAGTCACAAACCTAAACATAAAATGCAAAACTATAAACCTCCCAGAAAATAAAAAAGGAGAAAACCTAGATTACCTTGGCTATGGTGATGAATTTTTAGATATAACAGCAATGTTACAATTTATGAAAAAAATAATAGATGCGTCACCTGACTAGCTCAGTCAATAGAGCATCTGACTCTTGATATCAGGGTCCTAAATTGGAGTTCCACATTGGGTATAGAGATTACTCAAAAAAAAAAATTTTTTTTACAAGAATTGATAAACTGGAAGGTGGACTCCATTAAAATTTAAACTTTTGCTCTGTGGAAGACAATATTAAGAGAATAAGAAGAAAAACCACCGACTGGGGTAAAATATTTGTAAAGGACACATCTGATAAAGAAAGGATTGTTGGGGCACCTGGTGGCTCAGTGGGTTAAGACCTCTGCCTTCAGCTCAGGTCATGATCCCAGGGTCCTGGGATCGAGCCCCACATCGGGCTCTTTGCTCAGCAGGGAGTCTTCTTCTCTCTCCTCTCTCTGCCTGCCCCTCTGCCTACTTGTGATCTTTCTCTGTCAAATAAATAAATAAAATCTTAAAAAAAAAAAAAAGAAAGAAAGGATTGTTATCCAAAATATACAAAGCATTCTTAAAACTCAACAATTTTTTTTAAAAATACCCAATTATAAAATTAGCCAAGTATCATAACAGGTACCTCACCAAAGAAGATATACAGATGGAAAATAAGTATATGAAAAGCATATGCAAGAAATAAGAGATACTACATAATATGTCATTAGGGAGAGGCAAATTAAGACAATAATGAGATACCACTACAAATCTATTAGGCAAAATGATGCAGCCACTTTGGAAGACTATTTGGCAGTTTCTTATGAAAATAAAAATATTCATACCATACTGTCCAGCAATTGTGCTCGTAAGCATTTACCAAAATGAATTCAAAACTTAAATCTCTACAAAAACTTGCACAGATATTAGTAGAAGCTTATGCTTAAATATATATATATGCTCTATTGACTGAGATAGTCAGGTGATGCATCTATTATTATATATATATTTATATATATAATATATATATATTATTTTTATATATTTATATATTGGCATAATTGCCAAAGATTGGAAACAAATCAAGATGTCCCTCAGTAGGTGAATGAAGAACAAACTGTGGTCCATCCATTTACTTACTGCTAAAAAATAAATGAACTATCAAGCCATGAAAAAACATGGAAGAACCTTAAATATATATTCTTAAGTGAAAGAAGCCAAACTGAAAAGTATGCTTCCAACTGTATGCTTCCAACCATATGACATTTTGGAAAAGGTGAAATTATGGAGACTGTGAAAAAATATGTGGTCACAGGGTTCAGAGGGGGAGGAATAAATGGGTGGAGCACAGAAGATGTTTAGGGCAGTGAAAATACTCTGCCCTATGGATGAATGATAGATACGTCATTAAATGATGGATAAATGTCATAATACGTTTGTCCAAACTCAGAATGTAAAACACCAAAGTGAACTGTAAACTATAGACTTTGGGTGATTATGATGTGTCAGCATAGGTTGATCTATTGTGACAAATACACAATTCTGGCGGGAGATGTCGATAATGGGGGGGGGGGCTACTTATGTTGGGTCAGGGCCTATGTGGTAAATCCCTGTACCTTCCTCTTAATTTTGCTATGAACCTAAAACTGCTCTAAAAAATGTCTTTAAAAAATAAAATTAAGAAAAAATGTGTTCTTCATGTATTGTGGATATTAACGTCTTATTGGATTTGTCATTTGCAAAAATCTTTTCCACTTAGTAGATTGTCTTTTCATTTTGTTGACGGTTTCCTTTGATGTGCAAAAGTTTTTTAGTATAGTATAATCCCAATAGTTTAGTTTTTTTGTTTCCCTAGCCTGAGGAAACATACAGAAAATGTTACTAAGGCTGATATCCAAGAGATCACTGCCTTTGTTTTTGTTTAGGAGTTTTATGGCTTCAGATCTTACATTTAGGTCTTTATTCTAACACCAAAATAATCACCACAACCATCATCATTATCATCAGCATCATCTCACTAAAAATGGGCAGACGACCTAAAGAGACATTTTTCCAAAGAAGACACAGAGATGGCCAACGGACAGACAAAAAGATGTTCAACATCACTAATCATCAAGGAAATGCAAACTGAAACTACCATGAGATATCTCCACACACTAGTCAGAATGGATAATATCAAAAAGATAAGAAATAACAAGTATTAGTGAACATGTGGAGAAAAACCAAACTCTTATACATTGTTGGTAGAAATATAAATTGGTGCAACAATTGCGGAAAACAGTAGGGATGTTCCTCAAAAATTTAAAAATAGAAATACCATATAACCTATTAACTCCACTACTGAGTATTTACTCAGAGAATATAGAAACACTTATTTAAAAAGATATATATTTATATTATATTATTATAATTATATTATATATTATATTTTTATTTTTATATATTTTTATAATTTTTATAATTTTATATAATTATATACATTATATATATTATATATTATATAATATATATTATTATATCATACTATATAATACAATAATATAATGATATAATAATAAAGTAATATAATATAATATAATATAATATATATTTTATATATAATATTATATATAATAAAATTTTATATAATTATATAATTATATAATTATATAATTATAATTTATAATTATATTATATATTATGTTTATATATATATTTATATATATTTATGGTAGCATTATTTACAATATCCAATATGAAATACAATATCCATATGAAAGTGTCCATTAATAGATGAATGGATAAAGATGTGGTATAAAGATGTGGTAATATGTACACAATGGAATATTGCTCATCTACAAAAAGGATAAAATCTTGCTGTTTGTGACAACATAGACAACATAGACTGACCTGAAGTTTATCATTCTAAGTAAAAAAGGTCAAACAGACAAAAACAAATACTATATGATTTCATTTATATGTGAAATCTAAAAAACAAAACAAATGAGCAAACAAAAAAACACAGAAACAGACTCATATATATATATACAGAGAACAAACTCATAGTTGCCAAAGGGAAGGTGATGGGGTATGAGTGAAACACATGATGGGAATTAAGAGGTACAAATTTCCAGTTATAAATAAGTCATGGAGATGAAAAGTACAGCATAGGACATATAATTTAAAATATTGTAATAATATTGCAGGGTGACAGGTGATAATTACATTTATCATGATGAGCATTGTATAACGTATAGAATTAATGAATATCTATGTTGTAGACCTGAAACTAATATAATATTGTATATCAATTATCTTCAAATAAATTTAAAAAGGACAAATAAATAAAATGCAAAAAAAAAAAAAAAATGACAATGGAAGTGACCCATGGGTGCTTTAAGGGCCAGTGTACAATGTGTAATGAACTCTGTGCTTTTATGCCTCAGTAACCAGAGTGTCCCAGATAATGGCTGCTATCTTACTCTGGTGATATAGACTGAGCATTTGTGCCCCTCCAATATTCATATGTTGAAACCTAATCCCTAATGTGTCTGTATTTAGTGGTGAGGACTTAGGGTGATGATTAGGTCATGACCGTGACACTCTCATGAATGAGAATAATACTATTGTAAAAGAGATGCCATAGCACTCCCTTACCATGTTAGGACACAGCAAGAAGACAGCCATGTATGAACTAGGAGTGGGTTCTCATCAGACACTGAATCTATCAATGTCTTGATTTTGAACCTCTGAGACTCCAGAAATGTGAGAAATAAATTTTTTTAAATGTTTATTTATTTATATTTGACAGACAGCGATCACAAGTAGGCAGAGTGGCAGGCAGAGAGAGAGGGAGGAAACAGGCTCCCTGCCGAGCAGAGAGCCTGATGCGGGGCTCCATCCCAGGACCCTGAGACCATGACCTAAGCCGAAGGCAGAGGCTTAACCCACTGAGCCACCCAGGCGCCCCAAGAAATAAATTTTTGTTTCAGCCACCCAGTCCATGGTATTTTTGTTACAGCAGCCAGACTAAAACCAAAGTGAAGACCACACAAAGCAGAATCTCTACCCATTCTAACATTCATAGTCAACAGGAATGAGAAAGAAACTGTGCTGTTTCAAGCCACTGAAATCTGGGGACGGTCTGCTCCTGTAGTACCACTCCCCTCTTCTTGCAGACGTAATATATATATATATAAATAATAGTGCACTATGGCTACATTCTCCAAATTCCTTCAACTTCTCCACAATATTTTCAGCCCTCGAAAAAAAATAGAAAAAATAGACCTACTCAGAAAAAATAGACCTCTCTCTGTATATCCTATCAAGAGTTTAAAATCATGCTGTAAATTAGTCTCAGTCTTCAGTTATATGTCTCATACAACTAATGCCTATTTTTTAAAGATTTTATTTATTTATTTATTTATTTTATTTGGGAGAGTATGGATGTGTGTTCACACTCAAATTGGGGGGAGGGGAAGAGGGAGAGAAGTCTAGGTGTGGGAGATGACATTTAAAAAAGCAAAGGTAGGTCTGTATGATTAAAATGAACATTTTATCATGAGAATAATATGAAGATCATGATGTATTAGTACTCCAATCAGGGGTATCTATTTTTTAATTTCAAAGGAACACGCATTTCTGGAAAAGCTATGTGTAACTTGCTGTGCTAGGCCTTGTTTCAAAATGCTTGTCATCATCTCAAATACCATGTATTCCCCAATTTATTCACAAATTCAGAGAAACTTCTTATGACTTAAAAAATCTTAAGCCTATCCTTCAATACTGTGTGGTAGATGAATCTTCCATGCCTCTCTATAGTCAACTATTATTATTTCACAGTGTGTTTTCTATACACTAATCAGAACAATTATAGCCCTTCCAGTAAGTTATCTGATGAACTCTACTTCCATGTTTCAGCTGCTGCTGGCCTTTGCTTAGCTTCACCTGGGAAACCCTCTTATTACTTTCTTTTCCCTCCACTAATCTTTTTCCCTAATATACTTCAAAACCATGTCCCAAACACGTGTCTACTGGGATGTCTTGCTTAATTAACCCAAGCCAACTCTGGTCACTGTTTCATTCTGGATTGCATCATTACTTAGAGAATTATCCAATTCTGTTGCTACAAAAAGACTTTTTTTTAGGTGAAGAAACTGAAGCCTACAGATGTGTAGAGGTTTCCCTAAAATCAAAGTTATTTAAGGGAAAGTCAAGGTTCAAATCTGTATCCCATGTTTCCATCCTACCTATGGCATAGTTTTGTACTCTTGATTGACTATAGGTTGGATATTTTTCTTAAGTTGATATAGAGTAATTTTTTCTTCTGACATGGAATATAGTAATTTTAGTTGTATTTTTAAAATAATAGCAATAACTATCATTTATCAGGAAATGTACATTAACACATGTGGTCCTCAAACAATCCAATGAAACAGGTATAATTAAAATTATTATTTTATAAATGGAAATCTTAAAAAAGAAGGGGCTTAAATAACTTTTCCAAGACCACACAGAGACTAACCTGGGATTCAAGCTTAAAGACCTATGCTCATAACCACATTGCTATGAAGAGATACTTTACACCCAAATAAACCAGATTATATCTCTCCAAATAAGTGTAGACTCTTTCAAGTCATTCAACTTGGAATACTACACATTAATGCCAGTGATACTGTTATTTTCCCAGAATATTTTCAGAGCTGAGCTTCTGGAATTAACAAGAAAATATTTTGTGCTCTCTTTTTTAATATCGTCAACAAGAGCAAACCCTTTTCCTTGTGTAGACAAATGCTATTTTGGAACTAGTCAAAAGTCAGTCACAGCAGAGCTAACAAGAGTGATGGCTAATTAAGTTTTATAAAATCTTATTCAATAAAAAATGTTCTGGGAATATAGAATAAGACTATTTTTGGAGGAATGATTGCTTCATAAGCTTTCCATACTAAGACAAGAGTTCCAGAAACATCTTGAATAAAGTTAGCCATAATGCCCAGACTTGCATAGTAAACATTTGCTTTATTAGCATTTACTTCCTCTTCTTCCAGCAACAGCCCCAATTCTCTTTGGAGACTTCATGTGGTTTGGCTGATGCTCATTCCTGGAATCCAACAACGAGCATGTGACCCAGCAGTAAACAAGGCAAGCAATCACTCAATGGCTCAGCAATTGGTTCATAGGTGGACATGTCACTGGCGCTTACATAGCTGGGGTGACTCTTAGCCTCAGGATTCTTGCAACGATTTCCAACATGGAGTTGTGAGGCACTGCAATTGTGGCGGGAGGAGACAGCCTGCTCCAAACTCAAACCTGAGCATGAAACCAAAACATGGAAAGGAGCAGAGTCCAACTAGGAAATTAAGAGAGACCAAGCCCTTAGAACTTGATTTGAGCCCCTGTGTGAAACTAAGCTTGAAACCAACTGTACCTTTGGACTTTTTGGTCATGATAGTGAATAGATTCTATTTTCTCTCACTTGCAAAAAGTTTTAACTTATGTGTATCTCAAGGTGACTACATAAAAAAACACCATTCACTGGCTGTTTCTATGACACTTCATCATTCTGTAGTCACCCCTAGTGTTATAGTATCGTTTTTATGCACAGCTGAGATTTAGTATAAGTCTATTATAATGTAATTCTGAAAAGTTTTTAGACCAAGATATTCTATTTTCACTCAAATCCCTGAAAAAACATCTGACTTTCAGGATTTTAATCTCAATGTCATATCCACACAGCGTTACCTTTATTCTATAAGACCAAAGTGGTAGAGGGAGAGCAGAAAATAAAATATTATTCATATAGATATTTTTCTGAATTATACACCAATAAATTAAGCTTGAATACAGGGATGCAATCACAATCTCTCTTTAAAACTATCTTTAAATTTATAAGTGAGGGCTGTAACAGAAATACTCAAATATCACAATTGTTCAATTTGAAAGTCAGTTTATGGGGATAATCTGAGACATAGTTGAGCATCTTAATCTGATTTTATGGATATGAATTGACATTCACCCACGACTGAGGTTGATCTTGTATCCTGTGAGACAAAATTATATACAACCAGTCATTTTAAAGAAACACAAATTGAAATTAAGTAAGGCAGATAAAATAACATATAATAACTAGAATTATTATGTGACATAAAATTTAAAATGTCAAAATAGCCAATATATCTCTGAGAAGGCTAGAAATATCACCCAATTGCTGCCCAAAATATACCAAATTTACCTAAGTATTCTATTGTTTCTTATTTAAACAGAACACTCCAACTTTTGTAGATGTCTTCATCACCACCATCACATTTCTTCACCACCTCTAGTGATGAAAATTGCACTGCCCTGTGATATTTAGGCTACATTAAATTTAATTTTCACACATCCACTTGAGTTATATTAACATAGATTTTTTTTCTGAATTTGGTTTCTATTTCTTTAAAAGAATGCATTGAGGACAGTAGCTTTCAAATGAGAAACAATTTGATCAAAAAACAAACTGATATATTATGAATAATTTAAAACTATTTTAATAAAGTGTGATATACTTTAGAATTGAGAATATATGCATATGTGAATATAATAAATATAATATGAAGCAGTGAGTAGGATTCTCAGCAAAAATAGGCAACTGAGATAAATAATTTTGCTAAGAAATATAATTTTTCTTGCCATTAATGCTATATTCTTTTTAAGCAAAACATAACAAAACAAAACAAACAAACAAAAAAAAAGGAACATAGGACAGGTAATTTTGGATATTCTGAATGTGTTAACTTTCCCTTTGCAATGTAAAATGTTGCTTATAGCCTCTAATTAAAATGATTAAACAACTTCTTATCTCTTTACTAACAGAACCAACACCTTCCAGTCATATATTTTGAGCACTATTATCCCAATCCATATTTCTAGTGAGGGGCCTTGAGTGATCTGAGCCAAGCAGAAGAACTAAGTAGACTGTCCTCGCTGGCTACAGGTTAGGCTCAAGGGGGTTGATATAACCAAGTCTAGGCCACTCATGTATGCATGCTTCCTGGACCACAGTAAAGCATTCATCAGCAGCAGGTGACTTAAATTGGTTCAATCAGAACACACTTGAGATTTTTGTTCAAGATTCACAAAACAGAGACACTTCTCTTCCTGGAATTGAACAAGAAAACTGCAATATCCACACAGGTTTACCGAATCCTGCACTGATTTGGATTTTGCTAGTATCTATACAGAAACTAGAAAAGTGAGCATTTGTTACTTCAAAGTAAATTTAAAATATAGATGCCCAGCCCAAATAATTAAATCTTAGTGAAATTTAAAAAAAAAAATTTTGCTCTCTACATTTGTTAAGAATGTATATACAGAGATCCAGTCAAAACATCAGAAAGAACCTTACTAGTCAAACCTGTAACAATTACAAAATTTAAAATGTCTTGCTGGTACTAAATATTTAAATAATTTGTCATATTTATAAACTATCTTTTGTGTATGTTTTAATACAGTAGAAAGCATATCCCATACAACAATAGACATATATTACTGTATGTACTATCAGCATTTACAAGTTCTGTGAAGATCCCTAAGAAGTCTGAAACACATGAATTCCAGTTCTATTCCCATGAAGTGAAATCCCTGGCTATCATAGGGAGGGACACAGTTTACAAAAGTAAACATTTCTTGGCAAAGATAGTACTTAAAAAATATAACCGTCAAGGTATCTATTAAATATGTTGTTTGGCAACAATAAGAATACTGGAAGCAATTTCAGATGTTCTGCTCTCAATACCCTAGTTTTTCGCTCACTTTGTACAAGATATACCACTCATGTCAGAACAGTATTTTACGTCGCCTTGATTTTTTCAAGATTATTCAACCACCTTTAAGATCACCTCCCCATCTCACAAAGCACAAAACCTATTAGCTTTTCCCCCAGACCTCTCTCATTTCTAGAATAATCTGTACTCTTGACAGATACAAACTACTTGAGAGTTTGTGTTAATAGGCACCTGACATCATTTTCATAAGGGGTTTTTTTTTTGACACTATCTTTTAATTAACAGGATGGAGACTGAATAAGCCTGTCGGATGTTTCAACAAAATAAAAAGGAATATATTATAAACCCACAAAAGTGCATTGATTGTGTCTACAAAGATATATAATTAAAAAGTATAAATCAAGGACTGCTATTTTACACTTGACTTCAGTTGTTTGGAACATTTGTGGTCTAGTAGTGCTCATTGTTCAGGATATGATTTTATGTGTTTAGAGTAAATCTGCAGTAAGCAATTTTATAGTTTAATGAAAATAATTATAGTTTGAGTAAGTAGTATGAAGTGTATCTGATGCTACTTTCCCCAAAATAAAGCTCTGATATAAATCATCATGATTTGTTATGGTTATTCTTCCGGTTATGTTTAGAGTGGATTCTAGCAAGTAATGATGATTCTAAAATTGTTAAAAGAAAAAAAAAAACATTTCAAGCTATTTTGCTCAGATTTCATCTTTAATTTCTCTATAAAATGGATACAATTTCCACTGTGATACAGTATGTGCTAATCTGAAGCTGGCATTAATGTGCTGTCAATTTGACAGCTTACTTTAACTTACACCATTTGGTGAAAGAATACATTTTTAAATCTTTTCTAATATATCATATGCCACTATTGCTACTTGCTCTTAATTTTTTAGACTCTCAAACACTAATGCTGTGCTCTAAAACTATGCATGTCCCTACTTGCACTCTTCACTGTGGTTTCAACTTCAGTCTCCTTTTTAGGTATGTTTTCAACATTGTATCAAAATCAATGTAATAGATATTTTTCTTTTCTTTTTGAAATTTAAAGTGCTTTTAGGCCTGCCCACAATTTACATGCACTTGAATAGACCCAAGTGTTCCTTTGAGGGATAAAAAGGGTTTTGATAGCTTATAGTCATTCTGTGAGCTACTAGGTGATTGGAAGCAAGGCCCCCATCACTCTACATGGAGTAAGGATCTGATTAGAAAAAATCACAGCTCAGTTCCACACTTTAAGCTCCTCATTCCACTAATCTCATCAATTCATTCTTCCAACAGCTACTTACTGGGAACCAACCAGATGTCTGACCCTGCATTCCACTGATGGAAATGATCGGGCCATGACAGAAGATATACAATTACGCAGACAATGATACTAGGACATAACTAGTGCTACAAGGGAGCAATGCACAAGATCCTACTGCAGTTCGTGGAAGGACATCTGACACACTACATAGGGGAAGTTAAAATCCCAATGCCACAAACCAAGTGTGTGCCTAAATAGATTCAAAGTGCCCCAGGGCTCCTGGGTGGCTCAGTGGGTTAAAACCTCTGCCTTCAGCTCAGGTCATGATCCCAGGGTCCTGGGATCAAGCCCCACATTGGGCTCTCTGCCCAGCGGGGAGCCTGCTTCCTCCTATCTCTCTCTCTGCCTGCCTCTCTGCCTACTTGTGATCTCTGTCTGTCAAATAAAAAAAAAAAAAAAAAAGTGTCCCAAAGACTAAATAAACACTGAGTAAAAAAATACATATTTTCAGATAACAAAACTGGTAAGATCACTCCTCATTACTTGGGGAATATTCTGCTCTTTGAATTTCATCATTAGAGCAAAGTAGGTCTATATTGTCTTAAGGTTATAGACACATTGTGGGTCGTTTGGATACCTTTCTCCTATTTTTTCCTAAATTTGACTCCAAGGCTTACCTAAAGGTTTAAATTGTTGCTCCTTAAGGACTTACCCAACCGTTACTTGCACTATTCTATTAAAGGAGTTAGATATTCTTCAATATGAAAGTCAATCTTAGTTTATTGTGATGATCCTATTCATTATAAACGCATGAAAATTATAAGCATGAGTATACAGAGCCTCTCAAACCCAACTGCTTAGAGAATATATATATATATATATGTGTGTATATAGATACACACACACATATATATTTTTTTAAGATTTTATTTATTTAGAAAGATCTCAAGAGCAGCAAGCAGAAGGAGAGGGAGAAGAAGGCTCGCAGCTGAGCGGAGAGCCCAAGGTGGGGCTCCATCCCAGCACTCTCCAGATGATGACCCAAGCTGAAGACAGAGGCTTCACTGCCTGAACCACGCAGGCACCCAGATAATAAATAATAAATAAATAAATAAATAAATAAATAAAATAAAGCAACTTTATTTTCTTGCTAATCAGACTTCACACATAACAAAAAAAAGTTTTTTTTTAATTTCTTAAAATGAAAACTTACCAAAAAATGTTAATATTTATTTATTTATTTATTTATTTATTTATTTGCAAGAGAGAGAGAGCAGGAGGAAGAACAGAGGGGAGAGGGACAAGCAGACTCCATGCCTAGCGCAAAGGACCTGAGATCATGACCTGAGCTGAGACCAAGAGTCAGACACTATTAACCAACTAAGTCACCCAGGCGCATTCACCCCCTATTTTTTTTTCTTTCTTTTTTTTTTTTTTTTGTCTGCCACTGATTATTGCTAGGAGTAATGTTTGTCAGGGTATTGATGCTCACTAGTGATAACAGAGGTTTGGAGTTAACAAACACCTGGATTCTACTTCAGTTTTCATTACTTTTCATTACTTTTACCAGCTATGTGGTTCCAACTATTTAACCATCTGAGGTTTTGGTTTCCTCATTTGTAAAATAATGGATTGTTTTGAGGATTAATTATACAAAAAGAGCCTAGAAATTGCTCTGTATTATTAACAAGTTGTTCATAACATTTGATCCTATTGGATGCCAAGTACTAAACAGGGGATAAGAAAAGTCATTTTGTGGACAAGTCATAGCCAGGGAAGGTCTATTTAGCTAACTATGTACCAAAGGGGGAAATATGCTGTTTTTCTTTATTATGTCAACATTTTCTAATTACTAACATTACCATCAGTTTTGCCACCCATTGGTACCTTGATTCACTACACACAGCGAACGATAGTGATATCATTAGGATTAATGGGAAGCTTTTAAGGAACTCAGGTTCCTGGGTCTCATCTTAAACCAACCAAATCAAAATCTTCTGAGGTGAGGCTAAGAAATCTGTTTGAAATTGCTCCCCAGGTGATTCTGATGCTCAGCTAAGTTTAGGAAACACTGCAATAAATGACCCAAGTCAAGGTTAAGTACAGTAATACAAAAAAATACCTTCCTGTTTAACCTACTTCTAAGATTTCGGTACAAAAGACTGACCTCGATCTAGCTGAAGAGCAATTAACTCCTATCTGTCTTTATTCATCCATATAAAAAAGGGCAGGGAAAGATAACACTGGGTCAGTTAAGCACCCTTTTCATAAAGCTCTTCTTAATGTGCTATTTTTATGTCAATTTGCCATCATCTAAAACCTTAGAAGCATTTTTCTAAAAAAAAAAAAAAATAGGATATAGGATTTAAACCTACCTAAGATCAGAGGTTCCCTGTCTTTTTTACATGCTGCTACCATGGGGTAGGGGGGAAGAAGGGGGTGGTTAAAATACCAATGTCTGGGACCCACCTTGAGCCAATTCTCATTTAATTGGCCTGGGTGCTCTCTGGGCATCCAGATGTTTACAGTTCCCTGATGACTCCAATGTAGGTTTCAGACAAATATCACTGCTATTGTGAGTAAAGGCTCATCTTGAGAATGATTGGCTTCACCAGCAGTACTCATCCTCTATCCACCGGTGGGGCTTCCAAACTCTACCCATCCTCAGATTCACTGGGGAATTTTACAAATGCTAGCAGTTCCCAAGAGGCCAATTCAGTTAATATGAAATAGAGTCAAGGAAAGTGTATTATTTAACATTTCCCCAGGTAACTTTAGTAATAATGATAATAATTACAATAAATAATATCCACTGGGCATTTATATGCTAGGGAATGTTCTAATCCCTTTGCATATATTAACTAAAATTATCAATAGAGCCCAGTGAGTAGAGGCTCATTGTCCTCCTTTCACACTTGATATTCCTGAGGAACAGAGAGAGTAACATGCCCCACATCACAAGAGATCCAAGGTTTGAGCCCAGGCTGTGAGGTATCAGAGGTATTCTTTTAATTTGTATATTTTTAATGAGGTAGATGCACATTATTCTTATTTTATTGTTGAGGAACTCCACATAGAAAAAGCATTTTTTTTTTTAATTTAGGGTTTTGTTTTATTTCATTTTCAGTGTTCCAAGATTCAATGTTTTTGCACCACACCCAGTGTTCCATGCAATACGTGCCCTCCTTAATACCTACCACCAGGCTCACCTAAACCCCCCTCCACCCCCCTCCCCTCCAAAACCCTCAGTTTATTTCTCAGAATCCACAGTCTCTCATGCTTCGTCTCTTCCTCCTATTTACCCCAGTTCACTTTTCCTTTCCTTCTCCTAATGTCCTCCATGTTATTCCTTATGCTCCACAAGTAAGTGAAACCATATGATAATTTGACTCTCTCTGCTTGACTTATTTCACTAACCATAATCTCCTCCAGTCCCGTCCATGCTGATACAAAACTTGGGTTTTCATTCTTTCTGATGGAGGCATAACACTCCATTGTATATATGGACCATATCTTCTTTATCCATTCATCTGTTGAAGGGCATCTTGGTTCTTTCACAGTTTGGTGACTATAGCCATTGCTGCTATGAACATTGGGGTACAGATGGCCCTTTTTTTCACTACATCTGTATCTTTGGGGTAAATACCCAGTAGTGCAATTGCAGGGTCATGGGATAGCTCTTTTTTTTTTAATTTCTTAAGGAATCTCCACACTTTTCCAAAGCGGCTGTGCCAACTTACATTGCCACCAACAGTGTAAGAGGGTTCCCCTTTCTCCACATCTTCTCCAACACTTGTTGTTTACTGTCTTGTAAATTTTGGCCATTCTAATTGGTGTAAGTTGGTATCTCAATGTGGTTTTGATTTGAATCTCCCTGATGGTTAATGATGATGAACATTTTTTCATGTGTCTGTTAGCTATTTGTATGTCTGTCTTTTTGGAGAAGTGTCTGTTCATGTCTTCTGCCCATTTTTTGACATGATTATCTGTTTTCTGTGTGTTGAGTTTGAGTTCTTTATAGATCTTGGATATCAGCCCTTGGTCTGCAATGTCATTTGCAAATATCATCTCCCATTCCATGGGTTGCCTCTTTGTTTTGTTGACTGTTTCCTTTGAAAAAGGTATTATTTGAAGAGAACTTCAAACCAATATACTTAAATTATCAGCAGAACTACTGATTAATTTCAGTAGCCATAAAGCACGTATTATCTTCTAAAAAGGTGAACTCATTTCACTGTAAATCCCTCTTCTCAGATTCTAAAATCTTCACAGTTACAAAGGCCAATTGTTCATAGTTGGACCTGGTCATTTTCTAGATCAACTTTTTTATTGTTTTCCTTTCCTGCATTGATTGCCTTTTATATACACACATAATATATCGGCATTGAGCGAGCTGGGATTGCTGGTTCTTCAATCCCTTTGAATATCTGTCAGTCTCCAGTTTTGGGGTCTCTTTTTGAGTATAATTGATACACAATGTTACATTAGTTTCAGGTGTATAAAATAATGACTGAACAAGTTTGTGTTATGTTCACACAAGTGTAGCTGCCTTCTGTCACCATACAACACTATTATAATGCCACTCAGTATATTCCCTATGTTGTGCTTTTATTCTTGTTACTTATTTATTCAAAATCTATAAGCCTGTATCTCTCACTCTCCTTCATTCATTTTGCCACTCCCCAACCTCTTCCCTTCTGGCAACCATTAGTTTGTTCTCTGTATTTATAATTTCTCTGTAGCTATTAACTCTGATTCTACACTTTGTTTATCTGTTGCTTCATTTATTTCATTTTTTAGTTTTCACCAATAAGTGAAATCATATGGCATTTGTCTTTCTCTGACTTATTTCACTTAGCGTAATACCCTGTACATCAGGGCACGTTATTGCAAATGTAAGATCTCATTTTTTCTATGGCTGAGTAATAGTCTGTTGTATGTACATATACTACATCTTTACCCATACATCTATTGACAGATACTTGGTATGTTCCATATCTTGACCATAATAAGTAAAAAAAATAACAATAATGTTGCAGTAAACATAGGGTGCATATGTCTTTTCAGTTTAGTGTTTTCATTTTCTTTGGGTAAATACCCTGTAGTGTTGATGTCCAGTTTTCAAAGAACTTGTCATTCTCTCTTTGAACATACGTGTAGACATATAATAGACCAATGGGCTCTTGGACCAATGGGCTCCACTGACACCATATTCATGATTTTATCTCTGAGTACATAATACAGTTCAGACAGTAGCATGTAACAATATTTATTTCTTGCAAATAAAACTATGAAGCCAGAAAACCATACCTCCATTATCTTCACCAACCAACAGACTTGAACATCCTTTCTATGTTATCCTGTGATCTAATTTATCTAAATAACATAGTCCCTTACAACACTTACATTCTTCCCTAATGAATCTGTCCCTTCACTATATGACCCCAAATTAATGTATGTCAGTAGGACCATTTTCTTTGGAATTTCTGGCCATTTTAATTACAATGGTTACTAGCCAATCAATCACAATTCCATGTGTGCTACTTTTGGATTCTCAAAGACTCTAATGTTATGTTGTCCCATATGGTAGTTACATCAAGCTCCTGAGAACCTCAAACATGACTAGCTTGAAAAGATATGTGCTGTAAGTGAAAATACATACTGAATTTGGACATTATGAATAAAATAATGTCACTTACATCTATAGTTATCTATAGTTATTTTAATTATTATATTTTGAAATAAAAATGGATACATTTAATAAAATACATTATTGAAATTAATCCTATTTGTTTCCTCGTGTTATTTAGAAAATGACTAGAAAACATAAAAGGTTGCATTTGTGGTTCACATACATCTATTGGACGACATTTCTCTGGAAGGCATTTCTCTACAATACCAGTGATTCTTCTGACAGCTCCTATATTGTCACTGTACCACTTACATAGCTGGTGACCTTAAACACATTCCCTAATTTCTCCATTCCACAGTTACCTAACATGCCCAATAATACTATTCACTAGGATTTTCTATAGGTATGACATGCCATTATGCTTTCAAATTCTCAATGATCTTTTCATACTACTCCCTCTCACCTACCCATCCCCAAATGTGGTCACAATTTCACAGCAAAAAATAATGCAGTCATTCCTCTCCATCAGAAAAGGGACAACTCATTTTCAATGAAAATGCATTTGAAAAATGTTCATTTTTCAACCTTTCCTGCCCACTTTCTACAGGGACCATTTATAAACCACTTAAAAGCTCCTTCAAAGATAAAAATTGGATATATGCCAGTTTACTCAAATTTCTAGTTAATAACTAGCCAGTGATCAGGTGATTCAATCAAAATGATTGAACCAAGTGTGTTGAAGAAGCATACATTAAATTGAAATCAATCAATCGATCAATTCCTTGCAGCATCTTTAGGTGGTGGAATTTAAAAGATACATATGAAAACTAAATTATCATACTAAAATTGTTAACTTCAAATTCTAAATAAACTTTCACCATCTTATAGTGTTTCATGTTAAATTTATAGCAGCAAAGATGTCATTACTTTTAATCAATTGACAGAACTAATTTTAGGATGAAATACAGTTGAGCACCTGACAAAAATAACTTAAATTTATTTATGATCTTACTCATGTGATGATTTTCTTTTTACCAGAAGTTTTCTCATCTGTATTACTCGAAGAATTTCATACTTTTGATAGGTTCTGTCACTTATAATGTTTGATATTAAAATCCAGAATGAGAATGTGTGAAATTCTGCATTTTTATAGTTTTTTTCACATTAACAGAAAATTAAATTACCATAAGCACACATACGTACTAAATATTTATTTATAAACACCTGAAAAATAGAACCCATATGTCCATAACCTTTAAAATGGATTTGGGTAAAATATCCATTAGTAGTAAAACTTTGTCATTAGTTGTCAGGTTATATGCTGGGAAGTGGGAGACAGTGGTGCAGGGCAGGAACTGGTGCAAAAAAATAATCATCTTGGAACTTTACCCGTGTTATTAGTAAGTAATTTTAAACCAAGACATTTATGGATGAGGAAATAATAAGGGAAGTGTGTACCTGCTCCTTGTATTCTCCACAAATAAGTACCTAAACTCTTCTAGGTTGTAGGATCTTAACACTCTTCATTTCAGTACTTGGTGCACAATGTGTTCACATGCTGGAAGGAGGAATTAATTGACTGGCATAGCTTTATAATGAAATAATGCAAAGATGATTTAGCAAACTCAGTTATTTCTATATTTATCAAAGATGGTCTCCATGTGTTATTCAGTTGCAGGCAATTATTACAGAAACGATAATTCATGTACCAAAACTGCCTGTCTGTTTAATTCAGAAAGGCAGCTATTTGGACTTTGTTAAAAAAGACACCTATGAACTTTTTAGGAACTGCATTTTGATAAATATTCAATGGAAATATGGTTTGCATGTGACTAAAGAGCAAAGAACAATCCTCATATTAGACTCTAGTACAAAATTGAATACCTAAAACATCAAATTAGCTTGAAAAATACCAGCAATGCTCTGAAATTACTGACCAAAAAAGGAAACAGACAGGAAAGACCTATATTTTCATTTTCTTTACATACAGGTAAAATAACCTGATCTACTTATTCAATGACTTTTGAATTGCCAATTTATTTTCTAATATGTATGTGATGACATCTTGAGAGCTATAAATTACTTTGTTAGTAATTGAAAGATCAAGACATGTCCCCTTAAATCTCATACACTATAGGGCATGTATATCTGCTAATTTCACAGGTTATTAGTGTGCAAACAGAAATAATTAAAATAGCATTCTAAATCCACAAGTCTCTGAACAAAAAATTGAGAGGAGGATATGAGCATAAGGGATAGTTCAGGGGTTTGGGATAACGAAAGAACATATCAAAACTTTTCCCTGCTCTAAAGAGTGTGATTAATACAATTGAAAGCACATTGGGCACCTCTGTATTGCCTGATATCAATCATGAAATCCCCAAATACTCCAAAGACTCTTCTAGCAGCACTGTCAACCCATCAGAAACTACCAAGTAATGGACTTTTCCAACAAAGCCTGTCTTCATGTGATTTCCAACTCTGTTTCAATACCAAATAGAACTGAATGCTTATCAGATCTAATCCAAACTGCCACGAGCTCAGAATTCTGCCCATCTGTCACCAGGTTATTGGTTCAAGACAATATTAAGACAAAGAATAAGAGACAAAATCAGTTGGAAAAATTTTTTTCAACTTCTCATCCTTTTCTTTATTGTCTTTTGAACAGCAAGCTATCTGCTTCCAAACTGACCTGAAGCTGAATCTGAGCTTGCACCACCACCAACTTCCCTCTGAAATGGCTTACCATACACAAAAATAGGCTGAACTACTCTGGGATATTCACTCAACTCTCTCCCTTTTTCTCTACTCTCCTATCTTCTCCCCTCCCCTTCCCACGCTTTTCCTCCTCTCCCATGACTTTGGTGTGAAAGAATTGCCAACAACAAACATAAGGGAGCTCGGGAACTCAAAGGAGTCTAAGATCTCTCCTGATGTAGGCTGTTTCACGGAAGGAAAAAGGCAGGGAATTTACATAAAGTTAAAACAAAGTTTTATATGAAGTGAGCCATTTGTATTTGCAGAATTAAAGGGCTTCTTTATTATATGTTCTTTCCTATCACTTCGTGTCATTAAAATATAGGACACCAGCAATGAAACTAAAAGTAAATATGCACATATCCTTATCCAAGCAGGGAAGCAATAAATCTCCTTCCCTGATAGCAGCTGTACTACAGCTATCATTTGAATAGTGCAGCTGCCACAACAGTATCACATTTTACAGTTAAAAAGCAGTCAAAACTTTAATGTTACAGTGGAGGTAGATATATAGTGCACTATAAATAAGCATTCTCTAATGAAGAAATGAAGCATGTTTATTTTTTTTCCTAGACATACCATTGAATAACATATATCTCACCTACTGCAATCTGTCATAATAGAACTCATTATACTTGAATGTCTATAATGCAAAACTCTGATTTATACTAATTAGGTTGGCTTTCATTGAGACATATGAGAACTTGAAAACACTTGGTCTGAGAGGCAAACTTTACTTCTTCTTTAAAAAAAAAAAAATACTTTTTTCCACTTGTTCCTTCAAAATGCAAACCTAATGGATCTTTGGAAGGATTTGGTGCTCTTTTCCCTCCATATATTTTAAACTTGTGGGTTTGATTGACAGAGGTGAGAGTTACTTGCAGTTTGGGGAAACTCAATTTGGCACAGGCTTAAACCTAAAATGACTAGCTGCACAGCAGACTTATTCAGAGCAATGTGATCTCAGTCTAAAGATGGCATCATGAGGATTCTCTGGGCTCTCCCCCAGTGCCTTGTGGAATGTAGTTTTTGAGCTGGTCACTAAGTACAAAAGTTGAGCTCTCCACACACATTTTGATGAGATCAGCTTCCTCTGAGGGAGTAAAAAGGGATGTGGATAAATATACAGTAGTCCCTCACCCCCTATGCACAGGGAATATGTTCCAAGTTCCCCAGTGGATGTCTGAAACAGTGGATAGTATGAAACTCTCTATTTATATACTATTTTTTCCCATATATACATACCTACAATAAGATTTAATTTATAAATTAGGCACAATAAGAGAGTAACAAGAATAATTGATAATAAAATAGAACAATTATAACAATCTACTGTAATAAAAGTGATATGAATGTGGTCTCTCTCTCTCTCAAAACATCCTATTGCACTATACTCACCCTTCTTGTGATAGGAGACAATAAAATGTGCAGATGATGAGATGAAGTGAGGTGAATGACACATAACGTTAGGCTGCTATTGACCTTCTGATGACTCCTCAGAAGGGGGATCATCTGTTTCCCAACCACAGTTGACTTTGGATAACTGAATCACTGAAATCACGGAAACTGAAACCATGGAAATGGAAAAGGAAAGAGTAATATACCCAAAAAATAAAAAAAAAATTTAAAAAGTTAAGAGGCATTTTTATACATATTTTTTTGAAAAGACAAAGTTGTTCCTATTGTTGCTCTTCCACTAGCTGGTCAGTTGATATCAAATAGGATGTTTAAGTAAATACGGAGAAAAACACGAAACTCTGCAACTCATCTTTTGGAATGTATCAAATCTCTCCATTAATAAGGAAAGACAGGGGTGCCTGGGTGGCTCAGTGGGTTAAAGCCTCTGACTTCGGCTCAGGTCATGATGTTGGGGTCCTGGGATCGAGCCCCGCATCAGGCTCTCTGCTCAGTGGGGAGCCTGCTTCCCCCTCTCTCTCTGCCTGCTTCTCTGCCTACTTGTGATCTCTGTCTGTCAAATAAATAAATAAATCATCTTTAAAAAAAAAAAAAAGTAAGGAAAGACAGTTTATCCTAGCCAGTCTTAAAACTCTGATAAAGGAGCCCACCACACCTTTGGAAGTCTCGCATTTCACAATTCTTTTGGGGGCCTGTCTCATCACGTTAATGTATATGTGGCCACACCACAGGGACCTACTTTAAAGGGGAGTGCTTCCCTCTTCCTCTGTGCCACATTGGGTACACTGGGCATCAGAGAGGCCTCTTGAAGTGCAGTGTCACTGGCACCGTGGAGGTTGACCCTTTGGCCCACAGCACTGCTGTCTGAAGTACAGCAAGCCAGCACCAAGACTGCTACAAAGAAAGCTGTTCATGTAAAATCTATAAGCTCCAGGAAAGCCAGTAAATGAAGTTCCATGTCTAGGTCTTTGTCAACTTGCCAACTGGACTGTGGTGCTGTTAAAACACCATGCAAAACCAAAACATGTTGTTGGTGTATTTCATATGGCAACCCTCTTCGGCAGAGTCTGTCCAAAGGTGGAAACTAAAAGCACTGGCGGTGTAGGACACGTTGCAGTAAGAATAAACTTGGTGAATGGAACTAATTTCAAATTCAATTTGGTCCTGGTCCAAACAATCCAAGAATATACACTGGGACGTTTGGCACATTGATAATTTGGGACAGGCCATCTTAACAAATATTTTTTAAGTTCCCACTAAGTCTGGAGTCTCAGATATAAGTATTATGTATTTATATAGATATAAATAATGCTCAGTGTTTCCATAAGACCTACAAGGTATAGAAAAAGATATTTCCATATGGATGCATAATCAGAGGCTGAGTGTTTTAAGTACAACATATTTCTGGTTCTCAGAGAAGTAATAATTAAAGAACACCAAGACATTTTACTAGAGAGTATCACACACACTCTCTCTCAGTGATTGTCATAGCTGCCATAAAAAGGGGCTGCTATATGTTCCCCAATTTGCACATGGAAAACTGAGGCTCATTTCTGCTACTTGGATTGGAGAAGGACTTCAAGATGAGTGGGTTCTCAATCCTCCAGGAGAGTGTAAGTGATTTCAGTCTTAGAGATCAGCACAAGCAGAAGTCTGTATCGTGAAAACCCCTGGCATATTTGAGCAAAAGTGAGTGGTCTTGTGTCCTGGTGCACAGCAGACGTGTAAGCAGCAGGTGCTGAGACACAGGGTAACTGCAACAGCAGAAGAAAGAGAACAGCACAGTAGACTAGAGCCCCAGGCTGTGACTTCATAGGTGGATTAATCCATTTGGAAATGGAGCCATGGTCTAAAGGGAAAATAAATCCAACTGAGGTCGGGGCAATGTTTTAGTCGGCTGAGGCAGCTCTTAACCATGTGCCACAGACTGGGTGGTTTAAACAACAAACGTTATTGCTCACATTTCTGGAAGCTGGAAGCTTCAAGTTGCGTGAAGAGCCCTCCTCCTGGCTTATAGATGACTGTCTTCTCATTGTGTCTTCACGTGGTGGAAAGAGAGATCATCTCTCCTGTATCTCTTCTTAAAAGGACACTAATCCCATTCGTGAGGGCTCCACCCTTGTGACCTAATTACTTCCCAAAGGCCTCACCTCCAAACACCATCAAGTTGGGGATTAGGACTTCAATATATGGATTCTGGGAGGATACAAACATTCAAGTCCATTGCATGGAGAAAGTAAGTATGAGACGTTAGGACCTATAGCTCAATAAATTTCAAAATACTTCTTTCTCTTCTGTCTTATTCCTGAGATCTTTTTCTACTTCTGCATATAAATTACTAGGTACAGCTGCATTTTCTATGAAGTGAGCTATGTGAAAAGGAAATGCTAATGTATGCATTAATATATGCATATAATACATATATGCATGCGTGTGTGCACGCGCGCGCGTGTGTGTGTGTGTATGTGTGTGTGTATTTTCTGTTATCTTAATTCCAGGGTAGGAGTGGCCCTTCTGAACCAGAGCACACTCTCCCACAAAGAATAAACTCAGAAATGAAAGACTATATGTTTTTCTGTACCGTCCTAAGATAATAAGCACCTTTGAGGGAGGATTCATAATTTTTCAGACCCTAGAGACCCCATGTACCACCAATAATATCCCCATTTATCCCCAGGATACCTGGGAGACTCTGATTCACTATGCGAAAATATTGTTGAGAGTTTTAGATAAAAAGGAGTAATAAACAACAAATCTACAGAGCAAAGAGCTCTCTGCAACCTCACAAACAAAAAAGACTCTGGCACAGGAAACAGTTTGCTTTCTGTATTTTGATAATTTAACAGTCAGCGTGGTCACAATTTTGAAATTAGTCTGATTTTCCAGGGACTGAAATGTTTATTTATAAACAGGGAGTTTCAGAGAGAACTTGATGGAGATAAGAATGAGTATGCTAGGGAAACACCTAGTTCTTGTGGGGTGACCAGTAGGGGGACTGTTTCTAACTTTGAAGAAATCATCTAATTAGAATTTTAAAAATTCAGGCCCATTATCAGAGAGCCTGATGTGATAAGTCTTTTCATTCCTTAACGTACTTTCATGGGAAATACCATGGCATGGCATGCAAATACACCCCATAAGCATTGCCAGATAATGCCAGCTCTCCACCCCTTTCTGTCACATTACAGTCTAGGTTGCTATTTTCATATTTACAAGCAAATTGTTACCTCAAAATATGAAACGCTGGCATTTGGAGAAATACAGAAATTACTCACTTCCCTGGAATTCTGCATGACAAATGAGTACTATGCCTTAACTCTAATAAATGTAGCTGTAACAGTTTTCATAAACATTCTTGAGATGTTCTTCTGGAGTAGCTTTATTTTGGCACCCTACTTTTCCTGCTTAAACAAATGAAAAGGTTGGCTGATATTGTCAAAATACAGCACTTCTGGTGAACCAAGAGCCATTTATTAAAATAATGTATTGATGCAGTGTCATAAAATACAAAATCATATTTCTGCAGGAAAAACCTATTATCCTAAGCCAAGATTATTTTATTTTAAAAGAAAAATTATTGGAGTTGTGGATTCTGAAAGTAATATGACATGGCTCAGACCTTGGCCTTTCATGGTGGCTTTGAATGCACCATCATATGTTATGTAAAAGAGATACCTGTATAATTAACAAGTCTTGTCTTTGTAGACTTGCATCAACTGAAAGTAGATTCTGAATATCATGTGACTTAAAATTATTAACTTCAGAACACAAATGTGATTCTCTCTAGCTGTAGTTAGGTTTTAAACTAACACATAGGCAAGTGTAACAACAACCAAAATACACACATACACACACACACACACACACACACACACACACCCCTCTTGGAGGGTCAGGGATCTCCAGAGCTGACCATTTTCCTGATATCATTTTAATCTCGTCCTTTGTCACAGCACTGCACTTTTTGCTCTAAAGGTTTCAGCACTAAAAAGTGGAGAGGTGAAGCCACAGTTCAATTCAATTTATTTTTATATTGCCTCTCATACAAAATCTCTCAAAACGCTTTACAGTAAGAGATAAAATAATCATATAACACTTGCCCATATTCGAAACAGCAGCGATCACCCAGACGGCAAGGGGGAAAGCTGTGCACAGTCATGGGTCAAAGTCTCTGGTGAAACACCCCTCATTGAGAAGCCATATAAATGAACATTGCAGCAGAGTGACGTGGCTATATAATATCATCCTAGGGCCCCACATTCTCCGGGGAGAAGAAAGAGGCTTCATTTTTCTATTCAAATAAAGCATTATCTCTCCTAAACCTGTGGTGATCACAACTAGTTGACCAGTTTCCCCTCATATGCAAAACTATAGAGCCAAAGCACAGGAACACGCTTTCTTTCTATTGTTGCCAATTACTTTAATCACACATGATTTATGGCTTCCTGGAAAGCAGTTGTTCTGGGGCACCTCTTTTCCTTGTCTGTGTTCCATATTTTGGCCCCAAGAGGTAAAGGAGAAAAGCTGGTGGAAAGACTAAAATGGGTGGTCTTTCTTTTAGTCAACCTAGAGTGCATGCGTGCGCGCGCGCACACACACACACAGGAAATGCTTGCACTTGAGACTTGAAAACTCAGAATGAATCAATGGCAGTCTGGGGCAGGAAGGAGAAATAAGGGAGGATGATGGAGAAAGAATTTTTGCAAGATAAGGCAGCCCAAATTAAATAATAATTCCCACTGGAAAAAAAAAAAAAAAGCCAAAACGAATGTCTGAAAAGGATAATGAAAAAGCCAATCCTGGCAAAAGGAAATTAGGTCAAATCAATATATCAAGTTTGTGTAGCACTTTTAATTTACAGAAGGGTTATTCTGGACTTGATGTAAGGAAATTGGAGATGTTACTATTCTCTGAGAGTGATAGAGTTATCCAGCATGGGAAGAAAGTGCAGTCAGCAGTTGAAAGCTACCATATTTACAAAGAGGTTCTGTTACAGAGCAAATAGCAGTTTGAAATCACCAGACCCAGTGAAAGTAATTCTCAAAAAAGAAACTTCTCTTCCAACCCCTTGCCACCAGCATCACATAGTTCTTCAAGTAGGGAGACACAGTGTTCTCTATCAAAAGAATCTTTTTTTTTTTTTTTTTTTTTTCAAAAAGTGCAAAAATCAAAAGAAGCCTCTGGCTTCAGGAGAATTTGCAGTATTTATTTCAGTAAATAATCCAAAATTTGTTTAGGAAGCATGTTTCTAGAAGGATATGAACGTTTTCTATCCTCTACTTCTTTAATGGAGTCATATCTCTATAATACATAATAGCAAACAGAATATATTGTAACTCATTTCTTGACCTTTTAATATTTCTGTCACTGATTGTCAGAGTTGAGAACTACTCTCTATCCTGAGGTGATGGATTATTTAATTAACCATTGACCTTTTCCCAACATTTGTTGACAATGAGCACAGTCCCATGAAAGTTGCCCGCTTTGGATATTGGTCAATTCTGTGTTGTTTATCAATAGGGGAATGCCATTTTTCATAACTTAGATCAAATAACCAGAATTACTTTTTGCCACTTATTTGTCCAAACCTATTTTCAAATGTATTTACGTCTCTTTCCTTTTAACTATCTATTGGGAAAGAACAATAGGTTTATTATACCTCTCCAAAACAAATCCCATGTCAACAAGCAAACATGTCTGATGGAATTTAATTTGGTCAACCTACCAAAAAAAAATCATGTTTTCTAGTTATGAATCTTTTGGGCAAAGTTGCAGCAGTGATTCATTGCTAATGATATACACCTTTCCAGGTTCCATTTTTTCCTAGAAAATAAGATCTCCCAAGAGAGTAAGGCAGACTCTTTGGAAAATTCATATAATTATTTACAAGTTCCATTCATTTGTAAGGGAAATGTTCCTGCATTTTTCCAAGAGCTATTTTTCTTCCTAGAAGGTCAAAAATTTTGTGGAAGATTTTGGCTAATTAAATACTAAAATTAGAATCTTTCATTCAGATGACTGACTTGTTTCTGTATTTGTAGTAAATAGCATCTTCTGGACCCTTTCCAACAGTCCCACACCTATTAACTTTTCTTTTAGAAAAGCTTTATATCTTGGATGCAGGGCTGAAATGAAAACATTGCAAGCCCAAGACAGAGTTTTCATGGAGAAAGTTCCAAGTCTGCATGGACTCCTCTAATCAATTTGACTTGTCTAAAAAGTGGTCATGAATTGTACTATAGGCTGAATGTTAGTTTTCAAGAAAAGTTTGAATTTTTTGCCCTAAAAACATATATTCCAAATATATATACAAAGAAGTGAAAGAAATAAGTAACAAAATCAGTTTATTGTACTAATTTCTTTCAAAGAATTAAAAAAAAAATGTTTTACAAGTTTTCTCATCTGTACTCCCACGATCAAGTAATAGTATAAGAAGGGGAAAGTTTTCAGAGGGTTCAGATTGGCCATTTTCTCTGTTGGCCTAATTACTATGTACTCAGCTCTCAAAGATTTGTTTCAGTCCTAGAAGTTTGATTGAGGGCATAACATAGTGCAAAGGAGTCTGGAGCCAAATAGTCCTGAGCTTCAAATTTTAGTTCTTTTCCTTTCCTGGTAATATTGTGCACCTCTTTTATTTTCTTGGTGCCTCCATGTCCACATCTATAAAATGGGAATAAACACAGCCACTTCCCTCACTCACTGTAAAATTGAATGAGATAATAAATGCAAAGCTCCTTGCAAATAATAAAAACCCAATAAAACAAGGTTGTTCTAATGCAATACTGAATTTTCCAGTTTGTCATGTAGACGTGGCCATTATCTCTGCAGAGTGGAATACGATATATTAGATATGTTTCAGCAACAACTAAAGTCCATTTTCATCTCCCTGGAGTCTACAGTGTTTAAAGACTTGACATTATGGAAGTATATTGTCTTCATTAATTTATGTTAATTTTTAATGTTAGTGTGGCAGTATGATATAATATATACAAAAGCCTGTGTGTATGTGTGTGTTTGCTTATATATATGAGCACACAGGCACACGCACAGATATTGCAGAGGGAAAGAGTTCTGACCCTAAGAAAGCAGACTTTCGTTAAAGCCTAAACCTAGGACATAATATAAAGCATTAATTGTAATAACAGCTATTTTTTTTTTTTTGCCTGACAAGAATAAGAATTCTTAAAATGAAAAATGTTTTGAAATTAGCAAAAGTCTATTGTATCTATTGATCTTTTATGAAAATGTTACCCAGAATTAAACTGTAGAGCTGTATAATTATGTCCAAGGAAACAGCACACACAAGCTACATTTGCGTTGCTTTCGTATATATCTGTTAATCGTGTTACTTCCCTCTGGCATCTATCAGTTTCCGTTCGACATCAAGAGCTTATCTCCTGTTAGAACAGAGCTATATGGGCCTATCTTCAGATATCTAGATGGCTCAGTTGTACGTTTGATACATGGGTGACGTTAATGTAATATTATGATGGATATCTATTAGCACGTACATCACGGAAATATAGACTCTCTAACGTCTCTGACAGTGGCTGCCCTTTCCACGTCAGTGTCAATCCACGCCAGAATCACAAGAATGAACAAATGTGACAGGAGAGGCTGTACCAATTATAGATGAAGGGATACTATCTACTCCCACCATTTGATGTGATTTATTTGGCGGTCCTTCTGCATTTGTAGGCAGCAGATTGTAGCTGTTTATGAAGTGACAAATGGTACTCAATGACACTGAATGACTCCTCTAATCAATTTGACTTGTCTAAAAAGTGGCCATGAATCGTACTATAGGATGAATGTTAGTTTTCAAGAAAAGTTTGAATTATTTGCCCTAAAAACATATATTCCAAATATATACACAAAGGAGTGAAAGAAATAAGTAACAAAATCAGTTTATTGTACTAATTTCTTTCAAAGAAGTTTAAAAAAAAAAAGTTTTACAAGTTTTTTCATCAAGGATTTTCCTTCAGAGAAGTTATTTTTTTTTAATTAATTTGAGAAAGATGCTCTTTATGTTGGTCAGTTTTGTTTTGGGGAAGGGGTAGCCCATGGTTGTCTACATAAATGCATAATTCTCTGGTGGAAAAGTAACACAATTTAACTGGAGTTTTCAGTGAAATAATTGAGGCTGTTATTATGTAAAAAGCCTTTGGGCCTATGAGTACAGATATTGACTAAAGTTCTCAATTATTATTTAGCTCTTTTGAACAAAACTATTTTGGTCTAAGTGATTTCATTGATAAGTTTATTGAATTAATTATAAAATTAAAAAAAAAATAATTACCTCTTCCTCACCAATTTGATCATACAAGCAGAAGTCATTTCCCTTAAACACTGGAGAAATACAGAGATACTTGCACTTTTAAACTTGCACAGGCTTTTGTCCACACATATAACTAGTATAATGAAATCAAGTAACAGGCTCAGCTAACCTCACCCAAGTGTATTTACATATTTATTTCAGTTTATTAGACGTAGGTAGTCTTTTACATACTTAATTCAAGCCACTACTACTATAAGCCAAGAATGATTTTTTTCCTATCTCTCTATTATTCAAATTTATTAAACAATATTTCACATTTGTTTGACACCATGTCAAACTCAGGACTCCTAAAGTACGGCTGCAGCTTTGGAACTGTTATGCTTTCTCGGACTTTAATCATTTTTGGCAAGGCTCCACTTCCTGTCAGAAAGTGAAACAGCTTTGGAATGTCATTTTCACGAAAGAAAACAGAGAGAATCCGAGAGGAAGTTCTCCTCCACTCCAGATCCCCTAAGATACTCAAACACGCTCGCAGGAGGGCTGGAATACATCAAACATGAGCAGAGGGAAAAGGACACAATTTTCCCACATTAAAAATACATGGATAAAGTTGAACTTCTGCTAAAAATAGTTCCCATGACTAATCCTATTAAGTTTAAAAAATTGGGCAGTATCTTCCTTGAAGCAGAATTCCTCTCTGCCATCACACTGTGCTGCTGCCCGCACCCCCAAAGCCAGCACCCCTCAGTGTTAGGCCCTCATCTTTCCCTTTGTAATCACATTAGGGGAATGAGGGAGAGAGAAAGAGATCAGACAGTGCCTTTTATTCAGGTCTCAGATATCAAAGGAAACCAAAAAGGAGATATACAGCTCAAAATTATCTCAAGATACCAAAACTTCTGACGAGCAATAGACAGTCCTTATACATCTGCAATGTTTTCCCACTCACTCTTGGATGCCCTGAGAGTCCCCCGGGACCAATGAGATTGCAGAAAGCAAATTAAGATCGCTTTGAGTTATGCCACTGAGGCCTAGACAATGTTGGATGCAAACATTGAGCAGCAACTGGTGAAAAGTCTGTACCATTTTAGAAGCGCAAGTCCCTGGTTTTGGCCTGATGTGGCAAACAGCATTCGTGAGACAGGGAGCGGAGAGGATGAACACGGGTCACAGGAAATGCCTGACAAAGCTGCAAGATTCTAAACCAAGCACGAGAGAGGAAGCCATCAATGCTCCCACTGTCCCGCAGTTCACACTGATAATCAATGCTACTTTGGGGTTTTAGAGGGGAGGTATGGGAATATAAAGTAGTCACTGCAGAAGGCGTCATCACATGCCGTGATATTGGCATATGGTAGCTAAGTGATTAGCAATGGTGAGGTTCAGCTGCAATGAAACCTAAACCCAGCTGACGCCATTAACACGGTGGATCTAATGAACCCCACAGACCACAGGAAAGCAGAGAAAGCAAAACGACCATTGGAGAAGGGCTTTTAATGAAATCATCAATCCAAAAAAGAGGGGGGGATAGATGTCATTTAAGAAGCCTTTGTAGAACCACTGGACCATCACTTACTCGAGAACTGGTTTTAAAGGCCAGCAGGTAAACTACTCCTGATGGGTCAGGAGATACTTTGGAAATCTTTTTTTAAAACAACTGGTCCATCTTTTTAGCTTTGCATTTGCAGCAGAAAATGAATTGCCCAGCTGATTTAGATTTTTTTCTACATTGTTGCCATAATGTACAAAGGCCTATAGCTACATAAGTCATAAAGAAAAGATCCTTTGTTATAAGTTCCTAACCGAATTGTACAGGGGTAAGTTCATCCATATCTCATAGGCCCTTACACATCGGATATTTCCCTGTATAGATGATGTTCTTTGAAAACCAGGATCTACAACTCCATCTATGTGTAGTTCTGCCCAGAAAGGATTCATTCACCTTCAAGCTAACCATTTTTCAGTTTGCCTCACACATACAAAAGGTTCTAGCTTAATAACTACCAAAGAAATTAAGAGGAAATTTTTGTGAAGTTTCCCAAAGGAAAGTAATTGTCAGGCTAACAAGCAGAACAGTGAGTAGTAGAGAACGTGGGTGCCAGAGCCACGCGGCCTGGATTTCACTCTCAGCTCTGCTACTTACTAATTTTAAAGTTGTAATTTCTGGGGCAATGTTGGGCCAGCAGAAAAAGCAAAAAAAGTACATAAGGAATTAAGACAGGGAACAACCGAGAGTAGCAAAAAGTGGTTTTTCTTCCTCTTTTGAGCATCAACCCTATAATTTCCACAACGCTGAACTTAATATCATTAGTTACTTACTTACTTAGTGAGTTTATGAGTTAATGAGTTTTAACCACGGCCTTCAATGGATATGCATGGTTTGTCCTCTGCCTAAACCATCTAACAACAAATCTGCATCACTGTCCCCCCTCCCCTGCCCCTGGGGCCAGCAAGATACAGAAGGCTATGAATTCAAACTTTCAGAAACTGTGTACAAAGCTTATATGTCAACAAACAGCAACAATTAGCAAGGATAACCCATTATGTTTTAAAGCAGAAACATTCCACATCTAGAAAGTTGCAATTTTATAAGCCATTTATAAAGTTTCAGGGCAGCATGACCCAAACTCAGAGAACTCCAGTTTCCTATTTAAGGAGACGAGTTACAATAGATATTTTAATTTTAAAATTTTAAATAGACAAAGGAATTTTCATTTTGCAACAAAGAATATAATCTCGGCACGTGTGGTTTCAAGGTTTCTCTGTGCCATGTGAAAATATAACCCTATTTCTCTAGATTTAGGGGTTCAAGTTGTGATTCAGATTCTTATGTTCTAATTCTACTTGGCCATTAACTATGTAGCTACTTAATCTCTCTCTGCTTCAGTTTTTCTTCCCCCATGTAAAATCCGGACAGTAATCATGGCTACCCCATGAAGTTATTATAAGAACCAAATGAGATCATACACATTGAGCATGTAAAACACTGCCTCCTTCACACAAAACCCACAATAAACATCAGCTGCTGTAATTTGTTGTGCTAGATAATACTGTACATGTTTATCATGTTATGTGAAACACACTCAATTCCAGATTCCTAGGAATCAATTCTCCTTCCTTTGTGCCTATACCCACATCAGCTAAACTCTGTTGCAAATTCCAGCATGAAATATTCTTCTCCTGGGACCCTTCCCAATTCCTCTGCCTCAGTAATGGCCCTGAATCTTAAGAAGCCAGTGAAACCATCCTCTCTTGTTCTTCTCTTTCCTACTTGATCTGTCCTAATTCTCTTCTAATTTCTTTGGTGACTGACTCTGAGTCTTGGTGGTCCCTAAACTCAACAGGCCTTACAACCTAGGAGAACGTTTCCCACACGATGAACTTGCCCAACTGAGTCCACCAACAGGTGATTCCAATGGTACCCTTAATTTTTCATGGTTGTTTTAGTGTTGGCTTCTCTACAAGCCCAGTACCACGGCCTAATCCCAGATTGCTGAAGAATGCCTGTAGGGGAACAGTCACCAAAGATGACTCTGATGAACAGCTTGCTGCAGCTCTAATGGTGAGACATATAAAATACATCATACATTAAATTTAATGTTGCCTCATTAGTCTTAATTAGATTCCTACATTACACCAGGATTATGGTTTCTCTGTGTTTATGTTTTCTCCTAAAAATGAGTCTACCCTGGATAATACTTCAGTGTACTTTTTAAACCTTTGAATAAAAATGTCCAATAATGGATTAATATCAATAATACCCTTGATCTTAAAAACATAATATCAAAAGAAAGGCAAACTAAATTATTATGTGTCTAAGGAGTTTCATGTCATTCATAAAGCCTATAAAAGAAGTCTTGTAACTCAGGAATAAACCTAAAAACTGCAAACATTTGTTCACTAAGAAAAGTAATTGGTCTATTATTTCCTTTATTCCCCTTTCTATCATTACGCATAATATGGAATATGGTTTTTTTTCAGTCAAAGAATAGTTGTCTCCCTCCTCCTCTTCCCCCATTTCATAGTTTAGTTTCTTCTTTTATTGGTATCTACTGTGAAGACATAGAACACTCGGCATCATCAAATAGCTATTAAAGAAGAAAGGGACCTGAAAAACCATAGAGTGCAACCATTTTTAATAATAAAGAAGTTGTGGCTTAGAAGTTTGGAAGACTTGTGGTGGCATAGAGATAATGGTAGTTCCATGGCCAGAAGTCAGGTTTCCTGGCCCACAATTCATCATATTTGTGATCAGCTCCATAAGGCATCTGAGAATATACTCTGCTACCATGGTTCCAATGTAGCCTGCAGTGCAGGCCTCCCAATTCCTGACTCCAAGTTCTTATGGTCATGTAGCTGCACACCTGAACAGACTATGAAATGCCTGTTGTTTGGGTGTATCTTACCAGTAATCACACACGCATAAGATGAAAAACCAAGGGAAATACAATGTAAGTCAGGTCTGTCAAAAATTCTTCAGTTCTCTGCCACTGGATAGTGAAGGGGTTGGTGGTATGGAAGTCTTAAAAGACCACATCTCATCGCATCTATAAGGAAGTAATTTAAGGATTTTAACTGACATTAAACAATGGATTAAGAAATCTAGTCCTGCTGTAGTTTTGCTTCCTGTTGGACATGGACAACATTGTGTCTCATCTTGCTCTTATCCTTGTGTCTTTGGGTTACCCGCTACCACTCTCCAACAACTGCTGAGATCTGGTCAATGCCACTGCACAGTGAGGTTTCATCTGGGAGGGAAATATCAAGCGAGGAAAGTATTAAGATTCCAGGGCTGAAGAAGGAAATGAGAGAGTGATGAGAAGAATTGGGAACCAAACAATATTCTTGTACAACCTGAAAACACTCAGCTTAGCATGGAAAACATGTAAAGTTTGCTAGTCCCTTGAAACTGTGAGCATGAGGAACAGACAACCATGGAGAGAGCTGGGAGGCTTGGAAAGAACCAGTGAGCAAAGCACATTTTAGGCCAAATAGCTTTCAGATCATATCTTTATATTCATTTCTGTAATCTACAAAATTTGGAAATAAAGACCTATTTGCAAAATTAACAAAGTTACCTATATGTTTGTCCAGGAATTATACTTGACCATCATGGGTCACTTTCCATCATTTTATGCTAACTAGTTAATTTAATGACTCTTATAATAGCCCCCTGGATACAATTCTAAATCCTAGAGTTCCTTAAAGTTTGGGTATTTTTTTTAAGATTTTTAATTGATTTATTTCACAGAAAGAGAGAGAGAGAGAGTACAAGCAGGTGAAGCAGGAGGCAGAGGGAGAAGCAGATTCCCCACTGAGCAAGAAGCCCAATGCAGAACTCAATCCCAGGACTCTGGGATCATGACCTGACCTGAAGTGAGATGCCTAACCCACTGAGGCACCCAGGCACCCCAATCCTGGAGTTCCTAAAAGGATTTTAAAACTACTTCCAAATCAGTGTCAACATTTTCAAGTTAAATAAACAAATTGTATTTTGGTGAATAAATCTACTGATTAGATAGTGGAATATGAAGGTAAAGGATATCTGAATGTTTTCTGAAATATAGAAATTTAAAGATGAGGACATATGTGGTAACCACTCATGATCCAAAATTATGTCATTCATTCTATAGTCCTAACACTTTTATTGTTCATATTCTACAATACAATTAAAAAGTTAATTCTTAAATGCTCAGAGAAAAAAGTCTCATGAACATTGAACAAATTTATACTAGGAGAGCCAATTCTATAGTCATGCAATGAAATGGACAGTAGCTCTGCTATTAAACTTTTGGTTTAGTAGCAAGCTATCAAGCCATCCACAAAATGTCAAAATATTCTATACACCTCCGAGGTAGAGATGTCTGACTCTCTATGATTTATGGAAACATTATTTAAAATGTATTTTCTGTTCATTTCTGTCCAGTGCTGCACCTTTTATAAACCTACTGATTAATATCAAACAGTGAACAAATCTGACAAGCAGGATTACCAATCTAACAAAACTGTTTATAGTGTGAATGAAAAAAGCACACCATTTCCAGGCAGTGTACTTAATAATAAAATCCTGTTGTACTTAAGTGGTGAAGGGATTACTTAACCGTCAGAGTTCCTTTAACTGTTAAGAGTTGCCATATTAAAGACACACTATTCTAAAGCACCAGAAGAATATTTCATGCCAGTTTATTCATTATTATATTTTTATATTTAAATATAACATAATTGATGTGTATAGAAATAAAATAAATTCAACTCGTTGAAGTTAAATTAGCTTCCCCTAAGACATTTTTTTATGGTAGAGAATAAAAAAAGAATTTTCTTACACAGATTTAAACTTACTTTTTATAAATATTATACAATTTTTGTCAAATAGTATGATATCAGTATATATTATGGTTTATGTTTGAACATTTTTCCTTAAAAAAGGGCTTTTATATCATAAACCTCATAACTTCTGTGAGATATTTCACAAAACCTTTTCTTTAATTTTGAAAAAACATTCTAGTCTACTTCTTTAGTGACTTAGATAGAATTATAGAACATCAGTTTATAGAAAAAAATAAAGTTTTTAACTCAAAAATCATTAAGAACTATTGGTAAGCAATAAATAATTTGTATGACTAAAATCAATTATCAGAAACAAACAAGTCTGATAGATAAATGAAGAGTTTAATGATACTAGATTAAAACTCTCTAATACTATAAAATTCCCAAAATAACAAGCAGAAAATCATCACCCTATAATAATTTCAATAACATGATAATTTCAAATTTTGTTTTTGTTAGTATAAGACTAGACATTTTTAAATTTCATTTTAACATGACAATTCCTGTTAAATTATTTATTTGCTTGTTTGTTTGTTTGACAGAGAAAGAAAGAGAGTACAAACAGGGGGACTACCAGGCAGAGGGAGAGGGAGAAGCAGGCTTTCCACTGAGCAGAGAGCCCGATGTGGGGCTTGATCCCAGTACCCCAGGATCATGACCTGAGCTGAAGGCAGATGCTTAACCAACTGAGCCACACTGGTGCCCTGTTAAATTATTTTTAATGAACTTAAATGTTAAGTCTGTGGAAGTAAATGAAGCTATAGGAGATTTAAGAGGTCAAAGCATTAACTATTATTTCACAACTACATGTGGATCTTGAGCCTATGCACATGGGAATCACAAGAGAAAAGATTTCTATAAACTGCTACAGTAAGAGCAAAAAGGATGTGTGAAGAAATAAAATCTTAGGGCTTAATTAATTTTCCCTTAAAGTGAATAAAATAACAGCTGGCAAGGAGGAACATCACTAAAAATGGTGGAGTAAGGCACTCCACAGATCCAACCCCTGTGGAAGCAAGCATTAAGCTGGCAAAAAGTTTCAGAATCAAATCTTCTGAAACTCTGAATACTAATACAAAATCTTACAACAACCAGGGAATACTTAATGAACACAGAATCTGCTAAATTTTGGCATTTAAGGAAATCCCTGTTAGGTCACTGGTGGATGGCTGAGATAATGAGACAAAGACTTCAATTACCACACATGACAAAGGATACAGTCTTACAAGAGTAATTTTGAAATTTACTAAACAAATAGACAACTGTGGCCCACAACAAGATATAATAGCAAACTCTGGGGAGAGGGTAAAATCTGATTTCCAGAGTTGCCATATTTTAATATGCAATGTTCAGTTTTAAGCCAAAAGTTATGAAACATGCAAAGAAATAGGCAAGTATGGCTTACTCACAGGATAAAAAGAATTATGCAGAAACCATACCTGATGAAGCCCAAAGGTTAAACATACTAGACAGACAACTGTCTTCAATGTGCTGAAGGAGTTAAAGAAGCCCATGGACAAACAACTAAAGGAAACCAGGAGAATGATATCTCAACACACAGAAAATATCAACAATGAGATAAACATTCAAATAGAATTCAAATAGAAATTCTGAAACTGTGAAATATAATAGCTGAAATATAAAATTTGCTAGAGTGATTCAACACAGATTTGAGCAGGAAGAAGAATCAATTAACTTGGAAATATGTCAATTAAAATGTACTAGTCTGATGAACAGAAGGCAAAAAGAATGAAGAAATACCTGTGGGGTGTCAACAAGTACAATATATACAATATGGGATTCCCAAAAGAAGAAGAGAGAGAGAAAGGGGCAGAAAAAATACTTGAAGAAATAATGGCTGAAAACAGCCCCAGTTTGATGAAAGATGTGAAACTATACATCTAAGAAGTTCTACCAATTCTAAGTAGGATAAATGCAAGGAGATCCACACAGAAACACTTTATAATCAAACTATTGAAAGGCAAAGAGAGACTTCTGAAAGCGTCAAGGGAGGGATATGACTTGTCAGGTACAAGGGATCCTCAATAAGAGAAGGAGCCAATTCTCATCAGAAACCATGGGGGCCAGAAGGCAGGGGAATGACTACTAAATGGCTGAAGGGAAAAACAAAACAAAACAAAAAACCCCTGCCAGTCAAGAATTCTATGTCTGGCAAAACTATTCTTGAAAAATAAAGGAGAAATGAAGACATTCCCAGTTAAACAGAAGTCAAGATGGTTCATCACTAGTAAATACTTGCTGAAAGAAAAGTTAAAGGAAGATTTTCAGACTGAAATTAAAAATCATTAGAGAGTAACTGAAAACCATATGAAGATTTTTTTTTAAAACATCAGTAAAAGAATGGTCAAGTTTCATTCTTCTACACATAGCTGTCCAATTTTCCCAGCACCATTTATTGAAGAGACTGCCTTTTTTCCACTGTATATTTTTTCCTGTTTTGTTGAAGATTATTTGACCACAGATTTGAGGGTCCATATCTGAGCTCTCTACTCTGTTCCACTGGTCTATGTGTCTGTTTTTGTGCCAGTACCATGCTGTCTTGGTCATCACACAAAGATAAGCTCAAAATGGATAAAAGACCTCAATGTGAGGCAGGAATCTATCAAAATCCTAGAGGAGAACATAGGCAGTAACCTCTTCTACATCGGCCACAGCAATTTCTTTCAAGATATGTCACCAAAGGCAAAAGAAACAAAAGTGAAAATGAACTTTTGGGACTTCATCAAGATCAAAAGTTTCTGCACAGAAAAGGAAACAGTCAACAAAACAAAGAGGCAACCCACGGAATGGGAGAAGATATTCGCAAATGACACTACAGACAAAGGGCTGATATCCAAAATGTATAAAGAACTCCTCAAACTCAATACACACAAAACAGATAATCACATCAAGAAATGGACAGAGGACACAAACAGGCAATTCTCCAAAGAAGACATACAAATGGCTAACAGACACATGAAAAAATGTTCATCATCACTAGCCATCAGGGAAATTCAAATCAAAACCACATTGAGATACCACCTTACACCAGTTAGAATGGCCAAAACCAACAAGACAATAAACAAGAAGTGTTGGAGAGGATGTGGAGAAAGGGGAACCCTCTTACACTGTTGGTGGGAATGCAAGTTGGCACAGCTGCTTTGGAAAACAGTGTGGAGATTCCTTAAGAAATTAAAAATAGAGCTACCCTATGACCCTGCAATTGCAGCACTGGGTATTTACCCCAAAGATACAGATGTAGTGAAAAAAAGGGCCATCTGTACCCCAATGTTCATAGCAGCAATGCCACAGTTGCCAAACTGTGGAAAGAACCATGATGTCCTTCAACAGACAAATGCATAAAGAAGATATGGTCCATATGTACAATGGAATATTATGCCTCCATCAGAAAGGATGAATACCCAAGTTTTGTATCAACATGGACGGGACTGGAAGAGATTATGCTGAGTGAAATAAGTCAAGCAAAGAGAGTCAATTATCATATGGTTTCACTTACTTGTGGAGCATAAGGAATAACACGGAAGACATTGGGAGATGGAGAGGAGAAATGAGCTGGGGGAAATTGGAGGAGGAGAAAAGCCATGAGATACTGTGGACTCTGAGAAATAAATTGAGGGTTTGGAGGGGAGAGGGTGAGGGGTTGGATGAGCCTAAGGAGGGCACATATTGCATGGAGCACTGGGTGTGGTGTATAAACAATGAATTTTGGAACACTGAAAAAAAAAAATTAAATTAAATTTTAAAAAAAATCAATAAAGGTAATAACATAGGAAAATATAAAAGCCAGAATTATTATATTTTTGGTTTGCAATGCCTTTTTTCCTATGTGATTTAAAAGACAAATACATAAAATAATAATTTCAAATCCATATGAATGGGCATACTATGTAAGAAGACTTAATTTTGTGATAATAACAACATAAAATGAAAAGGAACAGTACTATAAAGGAACAGAGATTTTATACGTTATTGAGGCTAAGTTAGTATTAATGCCAACTAAATTATTAAATATGTAAAAGGTTAAAGGTGTTCTCAAGAGTAATCACTAAGAAAGTCACAAAAAGAAACAAAGAAAAGAAAGTGAGAAGAAAATCAAAAGAGGACACTAGAAAAAAAATCAACAAGAAACAAGGCAATAATGGAGATATTGAGGAACAAAGAACATGTAAGGCATGTGAAAATCAACTTAAAAGTGGCAGAAATAAGTCCCTCCTTAGAAATAATCACTTTAAATGTAAATGGATGAAACTCATCACTTAAAAGGCAGAGATCAACATAATGGATGTTTTTAAAAAGGAAGCATGATCCAACTATCTGCTATTTACAACAGACTCACTTTAAATACAAAGAGACAAGTGTTTTGAAAGCAGAAGGTTAGAAAAAGATATCCCATACAAACAGTAACCAAAAGAGCCGGAATGGCTATATCAATGTCAGACAAAGAAGATAAGTCAAATATTGTTACAAGAGACAAAGAAGGACTTTACATACTCATAAAAATTTTAATACATCAAAAAGATAAAACAACTGTGGACATTGCTACAAGAAAGCAGAACTTACAAGACCCACATTTCTCTATTTAAAATGCAATATTAGCTACCATTTTCTTGATGGCAGCCCCTAAATTGCCAATGTGTATCATTTAGGAATGTTTTTCTGTTTGTGTAGATCTGAAAGAGGAAGATCATTTAAAGAAACAGCATTTCTGCTTGCTTTTTTTTTTTTTTTTTTGTTTCTCAAGACTTATACCCCAATTTATTCCCAAAGGTATCACCCAGCCCCACATAATCCTCTAGTCTAGAATTCCTTGGTAAATCTACCCAAAGAGTTGACTGATTGTGACAATTGAGGTTTCATTTAATTTATTTCATGATTTTTAAAAAAAATGTTCTACTTAAAAAATGTGTTATAATATTTGCCATATTTACTAATTTTGATCTTTGTACTTATACATTGATAACCATAGAACTAACCTTCATACAATTTTTAGCATAATTTGTCTAGTAAGTCATTCTATACTTATTAGTAGAATACTCACAAGTGGATTAATCTGAATCAAATATACGTAAAGTAGAGGATGTAATTAAGTTGTTGATGAAATATTACATCTCAGTTGAATTGCCAATTAAAGGAGTAACTTAGTATTCTTTCAATGATGTTTACCTTCAGTCAAATTTGAAGTTTGCTTCATTGTTGCTCATCATTTTATAATAGATTCATGAACATTATATTACTTGATTTTGTCAAATTTCTTGGACAAGTTACCTGGCATTTTGTTTCATTTTTTCTTCTTTAAGCATACTCATTAAAAGCCTCTTGTAGATGATTAAAAGAAGAATAAAATCAATCCCCACCCAAAAAAAGAATCATATTGCTTTAGGAAATATTATAATTTAAATTTGAAAGAAAGACTAAATTTTTCAGTTTTAACTCTCAAATGTTTGGACTACCTCTCCTTTTCAATGGAATATATAAATGGCATTTATAGTTTGCCAGGTTCAGGGGGTGGCAAATATTATATTTTAATTAGTTCTTAAACTTGTCTTAAATAACCTCAATTTTATAACTTTGAACACCTCAGTAATGTAGATTATACTACTCAGTAATATATATACAGTAATATGCAGTAGCTAAAACCACTTGAAAATCAGATCACACAAGATTAGAGAGAGAATGTGGCAGAATTACAAAGGGGATTGACGAACTTATCTACCACAAAACAAACTGTAACTCCACACAAAATGATTCAATTACATTAGGAAAAAACAATCCAATTAGGAAACAAGTTACTGAATTTCAAAATTTAACACAAAAACTGAAAGTGGATATGTTACTGAAATTTGAAAAAATTGTCTTGAGAGATTAATTACAGGAAATATCTCACAACACAGAAAAAAGTCAAAGACATGGAAATCCTAAAGAAAACTCCAGCAAACTTAGAGGATTTCCCCAAGAGATAAAACATACAGATAATGCTATAAAATATATTCCCTATGAATTAGAAATTTAAGTGTAAAAATAAAACAATAAAAGTCATAGAAAAATTGAGAATGCTATGCATTTTACATAATGTTAGGTCAAAAGGTTAAAGGGGGTTTAGAATTTGACTCTGGAAACTTACCTTAGGTTACATAGCAAAAGATAGCATAATGAAAGCCAATATTCCTCTCTGTTAGAGTTGGAAAACTATCTGCAAATAATATGAAAGTTTATAAATAACCAAAATGTAGTAGTTATTAATTAATGAGAAAAATGTAAAAACCCTACATATAGCAATTATTTATTGTTGCATAACAAATTGCCCCCCCCCCACCAAATTAAGCTTAAAATAACTTTCACGTTTTTTAGTTTTTGTGGGTCAGGCATCAAGCAGTGCCTTAGTTGGATTCCTCTTGCTCTAAACGTCTCATAAAGTTGCAATAAAGCTGTTGCCTATTACAGGCTCTTGAATTCTCAGTTAGGGAGGATAGCCCTGCTTTCAGGCTCATTCACATGGTGTTTCGCAGGTTTCATTCCCTTGCTACATAGGCTACTCCATAGGGCTGCCTCCTGGCATTACAGCTGACTTCCCACAGTCAATACAAAGTGAGCAAAAGAGAGCACTCAGAATGAAGACTGCAGCCTTTCGTAACCCAATCTCAGAAGTGACATCCCATTGCTTCATCAGTATTCTATTTGTTAGATGCTAATAACTAAATCCAGCCTGTATTTAAAGGGTGAAGTATACATGAGGATGTAAATATCATGAGGCAGGAATCATGCAACCCATCCTAGAGGATACCTTCCACGCTGTGGAAAGATGGGCAAAGGAATCATGGGCAATTTACAGAAAAGTGAATCCAAATTGGAAATAAATAAATAAATATATATATTGTATTACAGATATATAAAGATTTTCAAAGTGCTAATAAAAGAACTGTATATTAAAGTGTTTAATAATGAGTTATCACTTTGCACCCATAAAATGGCAAACATTTTAAAAAAGAAGTGTAGTTCCTACTAGAAATTTGAATTTTTATAATTAAATATTTTTAAAACCTATATGTATATATCTATCTTCCAAACAGAAAGTCCACTTCTTATATTCTATCTTGTAGAAATAAAATCAACAGTATTTAGAGGAGTATGTACAAAGACATTATTTGTAATAGCTCAAACCTAAGGTTGTTTGAACCGGGAAGAATGATTATTTATAGGAGCAATGGCTAAATAAATTGTGATGCATCTTTTCCATAGACTATTAGGCAGTCTTTTAAAATAATTAGTTAGGGGGTATCTGGGTGGCTTAGTCAGTTAAGTATTCTATTCTT
The DNA here is from genome assembly GCF_963455335.1 of Martes martes. Lineage (NCBI taxonomy): Eukaryota > Metazoa > Chordata > Mammalia > Carnivora > Mustelidae > Martes > Martes martes. The sequence goes on along the minus strand of NC_137890.1, from coordinate 111,242,056 downwards.
CATTTCAGCTCAATTCATGATCTCAGGGTCCTGAGATCAAGCCTTGTATCAGGCTCCATGCTCAGTGGAGAGTCTGCCTGAGAGTCTCCCTCTCCCTCTTCCTCTGCCCCCCGCTTCCTCTGAAACAATCAATGAATAAATAAATAGTTAGATATGTACCAGTTTACCAGTTGTCTTGGAGAGATTTCTAATAAAATGTTATACAAACAAGTAAACATAATGTGATTTCATTGTTATAAAATAAAATGCAATAATATCTATTATTATATAATTATATAAAATTACACATATAATCATATATAATTATATTATACGTAAATTATATAATAACATAATTGTATTATAAATTGCACTATCATATAATTATCATATATTATATAATTACATATATTTTTATATATATTTATTATATGAAAAGGGAGAAGTATATGGATGGATAAATACTAGGTTGTCTACACTGGTAACTCTGGGCCAAAAAAAAAGTTTGATTTGGAAAAGAGTGGGGTAAAAGCCAAAAAAATAGCTGATTTTATATGTATATTTAAAGTCAATAGAAATTTTATATGCATGTAAGTATGTACATATTTAACAATATATATTTAAAGTTAACAGAAATTTTAAAGGTATGTCTGTGGTTACATTTATCTAAAAATAGAGAGGCACAGATAGATGTCCATGTATTTATGCATATATTTGAATGTGTACATGTACATAGAGAAATAGGTGAAAGGATGGACAAAAATAAAACAAGAACATGTCACACTTACAAGCTCCTTAGAACCTAAAAAAGAAAAAGGAAAGAAAGTTGCTGTGTCTACCACATTGTCAGTCCAGCAGTCCTTTGTGACAACACCTTAAGCAGAGGAGTTCAACCATGAATCACATGTGCACACTCCATCAGAGCTAGTACGTATTGAGTGGGCAAATCATATCCAGGTAATGTGGCTGAGACACGTGCAGCACAGATCTAAGCACACTGCCCTTTTAGCAGACGAGAGTTACCCACAGTTTTCTGCTTTCCTTTATGCAAAAACACTCCAGTGTGTTTTGGCTTATGAGCCGACTAATGATACGGTTTTTAGAATAAACCAGACTTTGATAAACAAGAAAATTGTAATAGCCAGAAAAGGTATGACGGTATTAGGCAAGCAAGAAAAGAAAACACAAACAAAAATATTTCAAATCTGTATTGTTGCTTTTTTTCTGGAGAAGTAAATTGTTTTTAAATCATGGGTAAAAGGAACCAAGATTATCCACACTATATAGCGTAGGTCTTCAAAGCCCAGCCACAAGTAAAAAAGACCTAACTTCCTTGTGTTTCATATGAATTAGCAAATAAACTTGAGCCACTTAAGGGATAACTCCAAAAATTTATTTACAAAGCATGTGAAAACTTAAAAATAAACAAGTAAAAGTGAAGGCTGTTTCTAAATAGCAATCTAACCTCAGAAAAGTTTCCCTGGACACATCGCCTTCAGATCATCTCAGCCATCTTTGGAGAGAGGCTTTGAAAACCACAATGCTGTAAAACACCGAGAAGTAAATAATATTTTAGCATCCAGCTTGCCATTAAAAAAGAAGATTTCCATCTTAACATATGTCAAACTCCCATCGACTCAACTGAAAAGGGCCCTTTTACTGGTGCTATTGTGGAAGCAATTCCTGGGTCTCAATTCATTCTTGAGCAGTCTGCTCTTACGTGCTTTTACATTATGCTATCTTCTTTCAACACAGCCTATTTACAATAGAGACAGAGCATGGTAACCAATTCCTGAATCTTTCTCAGAGACAAAACACTCTCTCTACACAGCTTCCCCTGCACTTGACACTTCATCACACCGCCACCATTAAGGACAGGCCGCACCTAACCCTTTCCCATAGATTGCGGTTCCATTTGAATTACTGTTACTCACACTGTGGATGAATGGAACAGCTAAAATGTATACGCATTCTAGACATCACTTCCTATGCATCCATTCTTCAGGAAGGCTTCCAGAGTTGTTAAGAAAGTCTAAAATGAGTAAGTATTGACCATGTAAAAAACTTCATTACATAGGTCATGCACTAATAAAAGAAAAGTTCTAGGAGATAAGTATAACCCTGAGAAAAATATTTCCTAAGTAAATGGAAAGACGAGTAATTCCTAAAGACCTTGCAAACTCAGAAGAATGAATAGCCTGATTCCCAGCCCAGAGCTCATACCTCTCATTAAAAAATAGACTTTTAGGGCGCCTGGGTGGCTCAGTGGGTTAAAGCCTCTGCCTTCGGCTCAGGTCATGATCCCGGAGTCCTGGGATCGAGCCCCACATCGGGCTCTCTGCTCAGCAGGGAGCCTGCTTCCTCCTCTCTCTCTGCCTGCCTCTCTGCCTACTTGTGATCTCTATCTGTCAAATAAACAAATAAAATCTTAAAAAAAAATAGACTTTTATAGAAATTTCCAACCAAGATGCTTTCTCTATTCTCTAAAATATGCTATAAATTTGGAAAACAGGAATATAAAAAGCAAGAGGATGGCACCAATTTTGTTTTATGAAAAACTCTTATAATATTAATTCCGTAATAATGAATACTTAATAAAATAAACAGAAAATAGAAATTAATAGATAACTGTATAGTATCCAGTGGTTCCATCCTTAGTAATATCATAGAAATACAAAGAACACAAAAGATACAGATTAAGTGGGCTCAATATTTCATACATGTATTTAGTAAAGTCATGAAAGTTTATATACATCCAAAACTAATATTCTCCACCTTTGTAACCATTGACTCTCACAATGACCTATTATTTTTTCTGGATAATAAATTTTTATATGGAGAACTGCATTACTTTAAAGAAATTTAGTATTATGTGTAAAGATAGAAAACCACCAAAAAAGCACATATGTCACCGATTTAAGTATATTTTTGTCTTTCAGGGAAACTTTAATTCATTTTAACTTTCTTTAACTCAAAGTGGTTTAGTATTCTTTCCTTCAACATATGCTTTTTTGAATTAGTAAAGTGAAAGCAATAGAAAAAGAGCTTGATATGGTTAAGTATTTTGAAAGTAATAGCATTGACCATTTTAGCAATTAATAACCTACATTTCAACTTATATTATCATATTGCTTTCCAGAAACAACTCAATCTCTAGAGACTTAGAATGTAAAGGACACTGAGGAATTAAACTATAGTATAAAACAAAAAAATATTTCAAGAGTACATTTAAAATGTGTTTGAGGGGCTTGATAACTAATCTATACTGTTAATTCCCCATATTTGGAATTTCCCCCATACACACACATATGCCTACACATTTTTGATAAGTCTTTACTATGATTATTGCACAATAGAAATTGTAAGAAACAAAACAGTAATATCAGCGAGAGAGAATTTCACAGAAAATACTGATTACATTTGATATGGTTTGAAAACTGGCTTTGAGTGAGTATCTGCTTAGAGAAATGCTTGGAGAAAGAATGTCCTTGGGAACAATCATAAACAGAAAACTCTATAGACTGGATTTACAAAGAAATAAATATATACATAGTCTATAAAGGCAATGTCTTGAGAGCTATGCTGGCAATTTTCCAGGAGCTCTGGGAACATGCCTAATTTCCATCTAAATTTGCACACATCTTTATTGCAATCTCATACCCTGTGAAGATTTACTCACTCTTATGTCCTTTGGCACAAGGGGAGAAATGAGATGTTTCTCTCTTTCTCTCTCTCTCTCAGAACAGTCAAATCAGTGATGTCCTTGTAGACCATCAGGAGTCTAAATTGCATTCCTTAAGACCTCTCCTCGGCATCACTAATATTTAAAAAATGGAAAAAATTCAGTCACTGCACAACTGGGAATGACAACAAATAATCTCCATCCTGGGAATTGAACTGTACAAATGAAATACTGAATGAGACTACATCCATTGTAATCTCTCTGTAACTCATCCCACCTGTGCATGAAAAACCCATATTATCAAATAATTTTGTTATGAGGTTGCTAAAGTCGACATCCCTTCAAAATGATCACTTCTTGCATGTCCACTTGAAAGTGCATTCCATTCAGTTATTCCTATCCTCTCTTCTTCTGTTTTCTTCCTCTCAGAGTCAAATGCCCAATTCTAGAAAAACCCTCCTGGACTAATCACCATTGTGTCACAGCTCTCTGTTCTCACATTTACTGCTAAGTTTTTGAGAAAAACTTCAGGGTTTCTTTCTCTACTTCTTTGACTCCTCCCACCCTCTTGTAATCTGTTCCTGTCCCATAAAGGATGGAAACTACTACTTAAATGTCACCAAAAACTTATGAGTCATCATTCAACTCTTATCAACAATGATGATGGTGAAGATCATGATGATGATGATCACAATGACACTGATGGCTGACCTCACTGAACAGGAACTGAATGCCTGCCACCGCACTCAGCATTTCCTATGTGTTAGCAAGTTTGTTCCCACAATAACCTTTCCTTTAACAACATTTTTTTAAGCAGCATCTTGAAAAAAATTTCACCTTCAAGAAATGGACTGATTTTCCCCGGGGTTGTCCAGTGAGTAAGTACTTGACTGCTTTGCAGCATTTTGTACAGTTTCCATTTTCATGAATAATTCATACTTTCTTCCTTGTTGCCCTCTTACCCCGTCCTGCCTGGCTGTCCTCCTGGCTCATTCTCCCTCTGTTAATTCCCTTTTTCCACGCATCCTTCTCATGTAGGCTCATCCACCCCTTGATATGATCATTTCATACCATATCAATCATCTACTCCAGATGACTTCCAGGTTTTGGATTCTGGCCTAGACTTTCCTCCTATCTGAGGGCATATGCGGCAATGGTGCCCTTTTTCTTTTCCCTTCCCTCCATAGATCTCTTGCTCTCTCTCATCATTCAATCCAGTCAATCTTGGAAACACACAGTTTCTGTATAAACACAGTTTACACTATGTCTTATGTCCTTCTACCTCCCTTTTCATTTCAGCTGTCCCATTGAAGAATCGCAGTTCCTACATGATAAGAGAAAAAAATTAAAACCAAGAACTTAGAATCAGAAAGTCCTAAGTATGAACGATGGCTTGGGAACTTACTGTGTGTTCTTGAACAAATTATTTTACCCTTGTATATCTTGGTTTTCCCCTCGGTAAAATGCAAATAATACGGTGTTGTTGTGTGGATTAAATGAAATCATAGATGGAGCTCAATAATATAATGACTCCAAAAAAAAGGCTTTATTATATTATTAACCTCAATTCTTGACCCCAGATTCTTCCCCAACCCACTTGTCATAAAGCAATTCAAAAAATTTTCATGATCTCTTTTCATGACTAACTTCCCTTAAGCTTTCATGATTTTATCCCGGCCTTCTTCTCTAGGTTTACTTTCCATTATAGTGTCTCTCATTTCTCCATCCCACCAGCAATGCTTAATCCCTATGGCTCATTTGACACGACTTCTCTTATCGCTCCCAGCCTTTTCTTAAATATTTCTCTCCCCTCAATAGTTCCTTCAATATACTTTGAACTTAATATTTACAAATCAAAATTCAATCCTTCTTTTAGGATAGAGATAAAATTTCAGACAATCGAAATTATTGTTTCCTGGAATCACCCAGGTAAGATGAATGTGTCCTCTATGTCCACATACCAGCGTAAGTTCTATTTATCAAAATCTGCCCTTTATTGGTATTGCTTATTTAAGTGTCTGTCTTGCCACAGGCAGGAGGACCCAGGCCCTGATGGTCCTGTTTCGGTTCTCTCATTTTCCCTATCCAATGCTCTGCACAGAGTCAGCCCTTGATAAATATTAGATATGTTTAAATAACTCAAATCCTTTCAGACTTAATATCCTCTACAAGTAATAACAGGGAAAAGTTTCAATTTTCTTAATATCAGAGTCTCCTCCAGGAAGACCTTGGTCTTTCTGGAAGGTCTACTTTGCTGTGCTTATTGGGATGAGGCATCCATACAAGGAATATGAGACCCATAAGGGGGCATATTTGAAAAAACAAACAGATGGTCTAAAAAGTGCTTTCTAAAGATAGTTGGTTCAGCTAATTGCAGCCTTTGTCAGTGACTGAGGCATATGAACTTGAAAAGGGAGCTGAATTTCTTAGGACAAGAGAGTAGACTTGAAGGAAAGATGGTTTGATGTTGAGGGAAGACAAGGAATCTATGTCTCTGGGAAAAACAAAGATGTCTAATGGGCATTTTCTTCACATGTTGCCTGGTGCAGTCAAATATAAACTACCTTTCCAACATGCCCCCTACCCTCCTACCATGAAATTGTCAGTTAAATTCTACGTTGCCTTCAAAGCACTGTAAAGTTCAAACTGGTTCAGGAAGGATGTGTTGAACTGAAGCCTTCTTCAAAATGGACACAAGATAAGAACTTGAATGGATCAACCATTTGGGGATGATATTTATATAATCTATAAATATACTGTGTTTCCAGGAGATGGGGATACAATAATTTAGTGTGATGACCATCATCTGGTTTCTTTTATTTTACTTTATGCCCCAAATCCTATGTATGCCTGAGTAAGTATCATCACCACTCAACCAAACATTTATGGAGAGCCAACAGAAGATAGTATTCTATTAAGTAGAAAAGAAAAAAAAAAAAACCTACTGTTTTTACCAATAATATCTCCCACTGACAATATCCCAGGTACTGTTCTAAAAGTTTATTATCTCATTTAATCCTACCTATAGCTCAATATTACTAGTATTCCCATTTTAAAGGCTTAGAGGCTTAGAGCAATTGAGTAATTTGCCAATAATCCCACAGCTAGTAAGAAACAGGGTGAGAGGTTAAGTCTGTTTTCATCTACTTTAATGCAGATGTTTTCAACCACAGTATTTACAGCTATTAAGGGGTCCCAAAGGTGTATAACATATAAAATGGTTACAACTTATTTAGGCAGATTAAATAAATACTCCTTGAATGATAACCCAGAATGTTTGGATTTGAGTTCCTAATTTCAATTTTCAGAAATAAAAAATAGACATTTGAGACTTAAAAATTCAAATTGTCTCAAAGTCCACATGTAGCATTTTCAACCAAGCCTGGTGGGCATGACCATCTTTAGACAAAAGGAATGCCAGATTGACCACTGTGCTGAAAAGCACTAAATAAACCAAACAGATTGGTTGCTTTGGTGAACCAGGTAAAGACAATCCGAACAGGTATCCATAAATATTACTAAAAAACATTCTTTGAATCTTTAAAAATTGTCTACTTTATTTTCTTGGCCTTCTAGTAGCCTTTTAATTAACATCTTACTTGATTTAGAATACTTTTTCCCCATTGCCTACAAGCAAATACACTATATAGTCTAATATAATTTTTAATTTCCTCTGCTGTTCTGGGTTAAATGGCTATTATATTTTCACAATTTCATTTCGAGGTAGTCCTAAATTGTAAGCCAGTAAATTGTTGTGTTTCTACATTATGAATTTCCTAAGACAAACATCATAATTGTGTTCCTTTTCCTACTAAAAAAAAAATCACAGTTTATTCTTGGGAATCATTTTGATGAGAGAAAATCCCTAGGAATTATGCAGTAGTGAAGTTAAATTTGATGTTGTTCAAGTAAAGAAAAAATCAGAAATTTTGATTGGGAATGAACACAAGAATTGTTGTCTCAATAGAGACTTATAAGTTATATAAATAAATAAATATTCATTTGAATAAGGCTCAGAGTTCCAGGAGAACACATAGCAAGAAGTTCAAAGTTAATGTAGACATTAAATACTGCTTCAGGAATAACACAAAGGCCAAATGATCTGAGATAAAGGAATGGAATGCCAGTCATATATTGAATTTAAAAACAAATAATGTCCTCTTATTCAATCTGTGCCAACCGTAATTACATAACAGGATTTAAATTTGTGTGACAGACATAAGTGAATTCACATTTTTTTACCCTGTCACTTTATTCCATAAGTTAATATGGGCTTCACCTGAAGGAAAGAAAGTTACCAGAATGCACTATTGGAGAATGCAGTCCTTTACGTGAGAAATCTTAGTAGTTTATATTAGGTTCTCGGTATGTTGGTATGGTATATAATTACATGATTAGGTAGGTTTGTTCTTAATCTTCTTCTATGTGCCCAGTGGACCAGAATGTCTCTTTTGGAGGTTAAGATACAAATTACCTAATTAAGACTTACACTCTGTATAATAAAAATCACATATATGAAATTTATGCAGTACATAGATGGTTATCCTGTGTATTCCATTGTTTTGTTTTGTTTTTTATAGAAGGAACAATAAAGTAACATTCTGAGAGCTATCCTATCAAATTTTGCTTTTTATTTTGAACTTTAATTTAGTTTACTTAAAAATATATATTTTTATGTAGGAGACATGCACCTTAAATATATATTACATAGGAGACCATTTCAAGAGCATTTGTATGAATGCTAAATATGTAAGGAGAATGTTTATATGGGTATGAGAATGAAGAAAAAGGATTTGCTTTATGTTACCATAAAAATTTATTTCCTCCTTTATTTGAAAGAGAGAACTAAATACTTTATAAAGGTGACATTTTTATTGTAATCTGCTTCTGAAAAACATTCTAGCTCTTTATCCCAGTCTCTCATCCTACTCTTCTCATCATACCTTCTCCATCTATTTCCTCTTCCAAAACTCTAACAAATAGCCTTCAATTTAAACTTTGAGCCAAGCATTCAGCTAGTGTCTTTTTGCTTGGTGAGATACTTCGGGTCCACAATTCTGTCAAAAATGAATCTATTTAACAGAAGTCATTATTCCATTCAGCTATTAATAGCACAAATAAATGCACATCTGCCATATATCAGATTCTGTTCTAGGTTCTAGAGAGATAGCAGTGCATATCGGATAGAAAGATCCTTGTCCTCACCCATCCTGATTTCTCATTAGGAATTATTTCCTTTGAGTTGATCACATAAGCAAGCCAAACCCACATCTACACTCCCGGTTCTCAGGCCAGTCCTAACTCTGTCAACATAAAGTAAACTTTACGCTTTTCAGGGTCATTTGAAGGACCTCTATTCATTTTGAAAATACATGAGAAAGATATAAGAAAACATGTGCTTTCTTTGGATGGCTTAAGGACAGTAGAGTACTGGTGTGGAAGTGGAATGAAGGGCGGACAAGCTCAAGGACCTTCTGACTGTGGGAGCCTGCTGCCCCATTACTGAAGCCTCCCAGCTGAAGAAAAAGGGGACTGGGCCCAATATCTAGAGAAAGTGATGCCAATAACCACAAGAGAGACTTCTCCAGGAATAAGGTAGAAGACTGGATTGGTGGTTCTAGCTCTATGAGTGAGCCTCACGGATTCTGGAGGAGGATTGATTCTGACAGAAGACAGAAAGAGAACTGAGAGCTTGTCATGGGCCAACCCCAATAGTAGGGAGTTTTGCCCTGGGAAACAATGACTGAGGATATATGTGTGAGGACATATGAAGTCAGACAAGGAATGCTCTGGAATCCCATCATGTAGCACTAGTGTAGGCTTTGCAGAGGTCCTGACAAATGGGGCCTAACAAAATGGCAGGTAGAAGCCTCAGGCTTTTCTCTCAGCAAAACTTTGGGAGGCAGAACACCGAATGCACACCACTTTTCTATCAGCCAAGCCCCTGGAGTTCATGAACAATTCAGAAGGTAGGAGGAGGCCTCTCCCTATAGTAGACTTCCTGTTAATAAGCATGTGTGGGGGTGGAGTGATGTACTGAAATAAGGAAATTATTACCAGACTTGTACTTTGGGATATTGAAGAAGTACATTCAGGTTGCATTAAGTTAATATCTAATTAGTATTTGTCATTTGTTTGACTTCTTTATATTTACCCTTTATACTGAGGAGGAGGAAAGTTTGAACAACAACAAAAAGATGCTTAAACTCTGAATTGAAAGGGGACATCCGATTTTTGTAACAACTCTTCTTCCTGACCCTATAAATATAAACCAAGACAGAAAAAGTTGAAAAAAAAATGTGCTGCTTCCTGGCTCTACTCAACTTTCTGCTGAATTTTACAACTACTCCCCACTGTGCTATCCTCAGAGGAGATAAAGGAAAGCTGTTTATTACCAGACTTTTCCCAACCTCCATCTTCTTATTCCCTTGGGTCCATATACTTGAAGACTGTAATTGTGTCCTAACTGAAATAAATCTTATATGGAATATCTAACTTCAATAAGGAAGCTAAAACACCACCACACCACTTTTTGATAGAGTGGACAAAATAACTTTTGCCTCTGAGGACTTCTAAATGGCAAACAAGTAAGAACATCTAAGACAACAAACTCATTAACCTTGCTTTCAAGGCCCACAGGATCAGGTCCCTACCCACCTGCAACCTAGCTCACTCCTTTCCCTGCACATCCTTGACTTTGGGTGCTTTGTTCTTCTTTCAGGTCCTTGTACACATTATGCTGCTATATTCCACAAAACCTTTCTCCACTATCGCCTCTGCACAGAAACCTCCCTTCACCTTTTCCACTAGTTAATTCGTCTTTCAGAGCTTAAAGCAATTGTCCTGTTTTAGAGACAGATCAGACTCCCTACTACATGTTCCTATGATGGGAGAAGCTTCCAACACAGTTACTATTTTGCATTATGATTACATTTTAATGCCCTCTCTTCCCTCAATATTGGAAGTTCCAATAGAGCTGCATTCCAATAGAACTGCTAAGATCCTTATTTTCTCATTCTCCATTGTATATCTATTCCTTGTACAGGGTAGTTATTTAATTAGCATTTACTCAATGACCGAATGAATGGAGGAAGTGAAGATCTCAATACCCTGTAATAGTTGTGTCAGCAGTAACAAAATCATATGTTAAATGAGTAAATTCAAATTCCAACATTTATAACCATAGAACCAACAACACAAGCATGGAAGCGGGAGCATGAAACATAAGGGTAGCTCATACAAAATCTGTTTCAGGGTTCTAATTAATTATAATTCCCTATGAATCAACAGTATGACAAACAAAATCACTGGCAGTATAGTGCCCAAAATCATAAGAGATTTTACCTTTATAGTCCAAATTGATCTCCATGTATCAAGAAAACTGTGGAATGATATTTTTATAGGAATGCCAATAAATTGGAGCATATTCAGAGAAAAGAAATTGCCATGAGGGAAGATGGGAAGCCATTGCAGTCACTGAAAAAAACTATCTTGTATTTTTTAATTCATTCATTTACGGATTGAATTCATTAAATGAACATGATATCATAACCTATCATACAAGGCACAAATCTGGGTAGTTGGATATAACAGCAAGCAAAGGAGACAATGATCCCTGCCTCATGTAGCTTGTGTTCTTTAATATAATAAACAAGGGAAGTAGAAATGTGAACAATTAAAGTGATCCAGCTTGCTAGTGTGGGAAAAGGGTGGGGTGACATGTTAAAGCATTAGTACCGTAAAGAGAGGTGATACTGGATCAAAGAATGGAAGGAAGGAAGAGAGGCAACCACAGGGATATTTAGGGAAGAATGTTTTAGCCAAAGGAAACAATCAAGTGGAAGTCTTACTTTAAGACAGACATTGCCTGGCATGTTGGAGGGCCAGTCACAAGGCCAGTGTGGCTGAGGCAGAGCAAGTCAATGGGAGAGTTCAGGAGAGGCTGCCTGAGAAGTAGCCAGAAGCAGGATCACAGAAAACTTTGTAGGCCGTGGCGTGGTATCAATGTTTTCTGTGAGATGAATCACCCAATGAGACTGGGTAAAAATCTATGTAAAATGGACCAAAGCATGGAAAGTATAAGACGGTAAAATGTAACTCCATTTTAAAAGCATCACTAAGAATTAACATCATGAATAATGGAATGAGCTATCTCACCCATGGGCAAAATTATTATTTTTTAATTCATAACTTTAATAAAATAGGTCTTGAATGTATATCCTTTAACCCATGTCCAGCTTATTTGTGGAAAAATGGGAAAAATGGAGGCAAAAGAAGAAATACAAGTGGAATGATATTTCAGGACCTCATAAATTCTATGTAATTTTTCATTTTATCATATTCCAATGCAAATATTCCCTCATGGTGAATCCGAACTTAGGGGAAAAGTCCCCAAATAACAGAATTTTAATGCAGTTAGCATGTTTTAAATAACATGTAATACTACATAATATTTTTAAATATTATGCTAAAATACATAATATAGGCTTATAACACAGGAATATATACACTATATGAGAATGTATAAAAAGAGAAATATTACATAAATATTAAATATTGTAATATTAGTACATAATATAATGAACCCTGTGTCACAAAATGTGAATATGTCATTTAAGACGGAGCATGATTTGCTTCTTACCATTTTTATCCCCCTGGGGCAGGTCTGTTATATAATGAAAGCAGTAAGATTTCCTTTTTCAATCAGAAGATTTTACAAAGTGAGATTTTAAAAATATATCTTTTGAAAACATTTTTAAATAATTTCTAAGTGTTACATAGTTTCTATTTGTTATCCTAGTTGAAAATAACTAGAGGAATTTAACTTGACAAAAATGCACCTCAATACACCATTCAGCTTTTTAAAAATAAAGCTACTTCCTATATTTAAGCTGTGTATCCATCCTGTGAATTCTTTATGAGGGAAAAAAAATATACAAAAGAACACGCGCGCGCACACACACACTATACCATGCCTCTGCCCCCCCATACACACTTTCTTAAAAATGTTTCCATTTGCTCCTCAGAAGTCACCAAGTAGCAAACCTAAGTGATTAGACTAACTCATCCAGCTCACTAGTCAATTTAGAAAGAGAAGAAGGTCTTCAGAGTGAAGTAAGTGGACAGATTGAAGAACAAGGAGGGGGGTAATGTTTTCTGGAAGTAGCTCTTAGAAATCCTGTTCACAGCCTGGAACTGCATAAATTTTCTCTGCATATGTTATTGCTACCTTGGGGGCCATGATAGCATATGCATTTTGGTTTTTTCAAAAAATAGATATATGTACATGAATATGTGTGTTTAATGCATAAATATTATGATGATTTTTCTTTCATGGGACTCTGTAGTCCCTTCAGACTGTACTATAGTATATACAGTAAATAAACAGTAATCCATTGAGAATGCATATATTTTTTAAGAAACAACAATGTAGGGTTGAAATGGGGGCTGAATATTATTGCCCAATTTAGAATATCTCAGAAGTGAAAAATTATCAAGCAAAATAAACTCAGCAAGACAATACAGACATTTGGTGGCAACACTGACTCCAGCAGAAGAATAAATATGAATATATAAACTGGAACACACAATCTCGGAAAAGCAAGAAAATCACACTTACGCATCAGTGTAACAGCTAGGAAAGTTAAAAAAGCAAATTAATGTATTATTACATGACATTATGTAATATGCTTAGAAGAAAATGTAACTGCTGGTCAGGTGATTTTAATAAAACCAGTAAGTTTAGTTTCTTGAACACCTGTAGGTTATTATTGTAAAAAGAATGTTATTATTTGAATGTAAATTTAGTCCTTGATGTATTTTGTTTTTTCACGAAAGGTATATGTTCAACATACTTAGTCTTACTATTCTTTGTATACATGATAGAACAAGATGATAAAAGCAAACGATTGTAATATATTTGGTTTCTCAGTAAGTTTCCTCAAACACAGACTGACAAATCTAATATGAATTCCCAGAAATTCAGTTACTTCTAAGCGTCAGTACTCTGGAATACATAAAATAAATATATGATCAATGAAATGAAATATGACAAAATGTTTCATATTGATGTTTTCTTCCTTCAAAAAATGCCTTTTGGTTAATGCCCCAAGTCACTTTTACCATACATTTCTTTTTCACAATGTATAGATTTCCTAGTTCTGATCTCAAGTTCAGGGAGCCTGGGGAGAAGTGGGAGATTTCTTCAAACCAGGGCTGTTCCTCAGCCTTTCACATGAGAAAATTGTTAGGAGCATTAAAGTATTTCTGACTATGCTGCATTCCTTTGTTCAGAGTGAGTTTTGGGAACACATCCTTTTCTCATTATATTTCCATAAAATATATTTGATCTATTCTATTCTTAGAATACCTCTGATGTGGTCTGTGAGTGGAGTGCAGTATAAAAATATTTCTTTTTTATATGAAACAAAATGTTTCCATTTCTTAGACACATAAAAAAAAATTCACTATATAGCACTCTAAGAAAGTAAAACTTGTCCAATACATTTTCGTAGTACTCAAAACAGACCACAGAGGCCCCCTCTTCCTCTATTGTAGTTCAGAACCTCACCCAAGGCATGGAGCCCTCTGCAGAACAAAAGGAAATTGGGAAGAAAAGAGGAGCCAGAAGAACCGGGAAAGATTCTGGATAATCTGACTAGGAAAGCAAGTTTATATTTAGAAGAAACGAAGTAAGTTAACCCTCTTCCTTTAAGACTAAATGAGCTCAACTAAATTTGTATTAAGAACTAAAACATTGTCAAAAATTTTAAGTTTAATGTGAACAGTTAACGTTTCCAACTGGCGGCAAATAGTTGAAATGTTTGCTTGGTTAATTCAATTTAGAAACCACTAGAAGCCAAACAAGTCTTTCTTGCAGTTTTCTACCACACGCCCTGGGTACACAGCACCAGGCCACACATCTACAACATGGCCTGGTTAGGGCTGTTGATCGTTCATTCCAGGAGCAAGCCATTCTTTTTGAGAACATTTTCTTCAAATACTTGTCTTTGGCATTGCCTTCCTAAGAGAACAACTATCTAGATCTAGTTTGTCAGGGTCCATTTGAAACGAAACGTTAATCCTGAAGGAGTGCCACCCACAAACTCACTCCAAAACCAAAGACTCAAGAAATCTACCGCTAACTTTCTTTGATTACTCATGTGATTGCACATGTACAATGTTTACAGTAAATATAAAGGTCTGTTTAAGGCAAGACTTTGGTGTCTCTCACCACAACATCCAGCATGTGCCGATCAGTGAATGATATGGTAGTTACCCAATAAATAGTTGCCAAAAACATGAATAACTGGACCTCATTCTCTAGTCCCTTAATCACTGAAAGGAAAATATTCAAAGTGACAATAATTGGCCCAGTTAGACTGAGAACTTGCTGATTATCCAAGAAGACCCTATCCTTCCCAGATGAGATGATTGACTATGTATTTGAGAAACAATGGCTCCTTGCAAAAGATACTAACATTGCAAAAGTTACAGACATGTCTGAATTCTTTTTGTAAGAGATAAGTGCAATGTTTCAAAAAGTCTAAATATTTCTGTACTGGAGTAAAATAGTGAATATTGCTATAGTGTTAGGCTTCCATATAGCCTCCCATGTATCACAGATTCAATGTCATTGATATTATTGCTATTGATATTAGACCAAAATAAACAGACACATGAACAGTGAGTTCTGCTAAATTGAGATAGATGCAAAATCATGCAATAACATAACAGACCTATGAAGAAAATGGCATTGGGGCAAAATGCCCAAAAAACTTATGAGGGACTCAGAAATCTAATGAAAATGGTAGCATAGTTTAGACATTATAAATGGTTAAGAAATGCATAAATACTATAACAAATGTCAATTTACCTTGAAAAAGACCTGAATTTTGCTTGCGGAAGTGAGTCTCACAAGGGTTTAGCTCATGTCTTATTGTGGGGACGTGAAAGAAGGGCTACATGAAATGAGACAGAAGGGTGTGGCTCCGACTGCATGAAGCAAACAAGGTGGCTAGCAGGCAAATGAGATGTGTGTGGGTGTGTGGGTGTGTGGGTGTTGTGTGTGTTCCTAAGCAACTTGATTCTACGGCCTGTGGTTTTCTGTGTTTATTCACCTTTTATTTCTCATAGACAAAATTGTGCATCAGCGAGAGCAAAATTTGCATTATGCAAATTGTTCCCTAATATATTAATCACATTGGAACAAATTCATGTCTTCAAAATGAGTGTTACAGCAGAAATTCCTCTACCATATTCCAACCAAATGAAAGAGAAACTCTGACATAAATCTCAGCCTAATCAACACAGGATTATTCCAGCATAGTTTGCATTTGATTCTTACATCCTAAATAAAATCTATTCTATCTAGATTTTAAACTCTTTAAGAGCAACAGATATTCAGTTGTATAGCCAAGAGATCTTTCTCCAACTTCATTTAATATACTTAGATTCAATAAAATATTGTTTAGTGAAAAAGCCAGAAAAATCATTGCAATATACTACTCCAATCTGACTGCAAAGGTAGCAGAGGTAAAACATAGAAATTACAGCATAAAACAAAGACATTGTAAGGTCACTGTGGTTTTAAATGGAGTTTGGCCCTTGAGACCTCAAAACTGATATACACACATATGTATTCAATAAATTACACCCCAGTTATGAATCTAATAAGAAAATAGGTAATGCTAAGTTCCCACCATTCTATATAATACTGAAATTTACTGAATCTTAATTCTGAAATTCTTTTGAAAGTTGATTAACCTAAACTGATACTTTGCTTCTCTGCTTGTTGTAAGTTAAATGGATATACAGATCTTGACATAGTTTCATGTTCTGATTATTTTGACTTTTTAAACATAGGTCTGCAGAAGGGATTGCCCGAGAATTAACCACTTATTGAAACCTCCAGTATGTGAATCATTGTTCAAAATCATACCTAGTATATTGTTTCAAAATCTGCTCCTCCTTTTATGTTACCTATGTTAGTTAATTAAGCCATTCTCCGCTAATATTGAAAAGATGAAAGTCATCTTTTCTCTTTCTTCTACCCTAACCACTGTTTCTTCCATTTTCACTGAAAATATATTTACTTATTTAAGTAGAAAGTATCCGATTCTCCCTCATCCTGACAAAGTTGACAAAAAGAAAAATGTTATGTAATTAAGACAAAATAAATTTTATCCACATGCATACAAAATAAATGTCAAATGAAAACAATATTCAGAGACTTCAGATTAAAGAATGCAATAATAGAAAAGGTACTTGTAGTCAGAAATCCCAATATTTCATAGAGAATACTCTTGAAATTAGTTTACACCAGCATTGTTTAAATAGATTATTAAATTTGAAAGTACGAAGTTCAAATCAGGTCATATAAGGTCAGTAAAATCGTGGATATTTTCTTTTTTCCGTTATATTCAGAGACATTTTTTCTAGTTATATGTGATATTCAGTATTCCAGTATGACAAACTGTGCATTTTTGCCCAGTTGAGAGCTTACCAGTTTCTTTTTAATGCATGTTAAAGAAGTGTGTTTTGCTAACACAATTATATAGAAATTAATAGAATAAATAAATATTTAATTCTTTAGAATTTCTATTTTTTTACAAAAAGGGAGGAAATAGAGTTGGTTCTTCTACATGGTAAAATTTGTTTCCCCAGCTTCAGTTATTTTTACCTCCCCTCTCATGTTTCCTTCAAACCCACAGACCACTGTGTATTGTTTTCACAAATGTTTCCACATCTGCCCATCACCCACCTTGTTACTTACTTAATGCTTTTCTTTAACTATTGGTTCTTAAGTAGATTCTAAAAGCAAACTTCATATGACTATGACAATGGATAACCAGAATCATACCTCATATAAAGGGAGTCACTGTAAAATTTGCCTCAATGAAACCAAAAAATCTTATTAAATTCCATCTAGAAATGGTGACCATCTAGAATGCCTTAGTGCCTGAGTCCTGATGGCTCGTTTGATTTTCTTTCAAAAAGGGTACTTGCAATTGCTAGACAGGAGCTAAAAATATGGAGTTGAAGACACAGTAGCACCAAACAGAGAACTTTTTCTTCTGCAACCAAAAGGAATGAAAGAGAATTAGACAGAGATTAATTTTCTCTCTGTGTGAGTCTTTAGATTTAAGGTAATAGTCACATCACACCTAAAATCACCTCACAATTGCCATCGGTACACATTCCAAATTTGGGAAATCAACAGTGTAGGACAAAGAATATACTATTCCAGGTAGCAGCTACGGACTCTGGAATCAACTCTGTCTACTTCATCTGAGACCACATGCAAGTACTATGACTTCCATGGGCCACAAATTTCTCAGTAAAATTGAGAATTTGGATTTTGTGGGCTAGGCTAGGCTATGACAACAACCCCCCCTACCCCCGCCATCTCACTGGCTATATTGGTATTTGTTGGTTGTATTTGCACTTCTTGTTCAAACAACAGATTTATTTTTCCTTTCCTCTTCTAGTTCTGTGCAAGTCCATGGGGGTCACTTTCCTACCACTATCTGGAATAGCACTGGTTGTAGTGACAAAGAGAAATCACGCACAGCCTCTTAAAGTTTTGTCCAGGAATAACATTTGTTACTCTGCTCACATTTCATTGGTGAAAGCATATTTTGTGGCCACACTGAGTTCAAAGTCCATAGGGAATCTGACCATCTCCTATGGTCTGAGAAGGTGGAAGTGCCAAAATATTTGTGACTAGTAATAGCAGTGCCCATCAACTTAATGTTCTCTACAGTCCTTGGTATTGATTAAATTCTGTAGTGACAAAAAAAGCTTATTTTGCATTTAATGTATGAGATTTCTGAAATTAGTCAGATTACTTAGTTTGAAGGTTTTTTAAAACATAAAATTGAGGGGTGCCTGGGTGGCTCAGTGGGTTAAGCCTCTGCCTTTGGTTCAGGTCATGATCTCAGGGTCCTGGGATCGAGACCCACATCAGGCTCTCTGCTCAACAGGGAGCCTGCTTCCCCCTTTCTCTCTCCCTGCCTCTCTGCCTACTTGTGATCTCTCTCTCTCTCTCTGTCAAATAAATAAATAAAATCTTTTTTAAAAAAATAAAAATAAAACATGAAGTTGATATTATAGTAATGGACCACATATTATTCTTCAAAGATCCACTATTAATCACAGTAAAATTAGCAGGAGATTAAAATCTGATAGAAACTATCCAACCAGGATTTTAATGATTAGAAGTGGAAAAAAAAAAAAAAAGGGATTTTTTTTTTTGGTTTTTGAATGCTATTTAGATAACACAAAAACACATGACCCAAATCAG
Source organism: Martes martes (assembly GCF_963455335.1). Lineage (NCBI taxonomy): Eukaryota > Metazoa > Chordata > Mammalia > Carnivora > Mustelidae > Martes > Martes martes. The sequence continues at coordinate 111,223,091 of NC_137890.1, read as the reverse complement.
TTTGATGCTAGTAGGAGTTATGCAGAATAAAAGAAAATGAATGTGTTTAAAAACTGGTAAACATTAGGAAAGTTTTATAATCATTAAATAGCTAAGGTCTGAGGTTAGCGGAAAAACATGGTATGATCTCCATTAACGTGCCCTCGTTCTAAATGTACAGGCTCACATGTCAGCCATGGGCTTGCCATGCCTGGTTAGATTTGTCTTCTTCAGTTACCACTCAGTTACTAACATAACCAGGCTCAGTGCCTCCTCCCCAGCATGGCTTGGCCGTCACATGTAAAAGTGATCTGGTTTGTTTAAACAGAATATTTTCTTACTGTTCTCTTTGCTATTATATATCATAGCAGAAGGCTTTGAGTTAATAAACCACTGCCCACATGTCAAAATAGGTCACAGAACCTTCAAGGGAACATCAAATCAAAAGATCGATAGTATCACCATAGCTTGTGCCATACACTTCGGAATGTGACCACTTTGCCTTTTGGTCCATTGCCAATATATTCAGTCTTTTGTGAGTCTCATATTCTTTGAGTATTGGTCTTCTCTCTCCAACTTGATTAAAAACTTCTTGAGCACAGAAACCAAGCTGTGCACTTCTTTTTGGGTCAACCACAATACCTAAAACAGCATTGAGCACATAGTTAAGGTCCCCAAAGCTTTTTTTTTTTTTTTTTTTTCCTTTCTTTTCCTGGTGACACCTATTTAAAACACAGGGAGGACAGAGGATTTTTATGTCTTCATTCAAAAAAATATCTTTGAGCAGCAACCACATAGCCTGGACTGTGTAAAGTTTGGGTAAACAACAGAAAACAAGCTACAAACCCTAGAGCAGCAGTTCCAGTCAGGGTCCGTTTTGTCTCCTACGAGACGTTAGACAGTGTCTGGACATAGTTTTGGTTGTCAAAGTTGAGGTGGGGGTGCTGCTGGCATCTAGTGGGCAGAGGGCATAGAAGGTTGCTAAGCGGCTTCCAATGCACAGGGCAAGCCCTGCACCCAACAGTTCCCCAGCCCAGGATGGCAATTGTGCCCATGTCGGGGAAGTCTGGCCGCAGTAGGCTAGTGTGGCAGTCAAGAGTGGAAAACAATTTTAATACAAGCTTACTAATAATGGTACTGCCTTTCCCCCTAAAGTTCTTAGTAGCGGCAATTTTAACACTTGTATCTCATTAAATAACGCGACCCTGATAAGGACAACTCCAGAGGCAGACACATGACAAAAACTGTATAGAGGAGTCAGTAAGAAGAGTTTTGTTATTGAGAAGACTTTTGTGGATGGAGATGTAAACAGTTGTTTCCAGCATTTCCATAGAGTAGAATTAGCATCTTCCTCATTAATAGAAAAAAAAAAAAAAGATAATAGTACGTGAGGTAAAGTGTAGAAAAGCTGTATTTATACTACAGTTGTATTTCTGAATCCCTGATAACTACTGTGGCTACATCACAGCTACCAATGTAGTTAATGGTCTAAGACTCAAATTCTCTCTGCTCAAGGGTTTTGAGAAGAAAAATAAGTTCCTATGTAATAGTGAATATATAATACAATAATAACGTTTCAAATGGGTAAGCAATATCCAGTTCACGTACCGGGATTTTTTTTTTTTTTTAACCAGATAAAGAGGAATCATCATAAAGCAGAATCATTGGAATTCCGCAGCCTCACCTTCTTGCCTGTACTCCAAAGTTCAGTTTCAAAATCATGGGCTCGGTAGTTCGATGCAAACTCACATTTGTTTGACAGTAGAATCTCCACTAGGAGAGGGCTAGCCAAGAGTTAAGGAATGTCCTGTACATGACCTATTTGTATCTAACCTGTAGGGCAAATGCCAAAAGCTAATGCCCCATTTATAACCATTACCGCAAAACTTCAATAAAATGTTAACTCTTCCCCATCTGAGTTCCAAAGAATTTTAACAATAAAAAGTTTCAAAGATATCCATCATACCTTCTTTCCCATATGAGAGATGCTAGGAAACCTGTTTTTCTTTGCATGTTGGTGTCTGCTTCTTCTCTCTCTCTCCTCTCACCTCTCGTTTTTCAAGTGTCTTCGAGAATATAGTAGAGGGCACAATCTGCTGTTTGTATCTCTTTTTCTTTTCTACACCACCTAGAGCAGAATTAGAAAACTCTTCATCCCTCTGTATTTATATTTGTTGATCTGTTATTGCATTTTACCTTTTTTTTGGTCTGAAGCTATATGTCTCTTTCATTCAATCGACCATTCTAAAGAACTAAAGAGATGCCTTCCTCGTTTTAGTAACTGAATTGCCTTTCATTTTAAAAGTTCATGCATTTATTTACACAATTCTTTAACATTATAATTATTGAATACCTAATTATATTCCTGGTTCATGTTAGGAACTGAGAATATGATAATTAAAATATACATTTCTTCTTCTTTTTTCATTGCTTCTACCCTCATGTGTCTTACAGTCTTTGGAGAAGATACACAAATAACCGGACAATGATATCACAGTGTGATAAGCTCTTTGACAGCATATGCAGATTTCTATGAGAGAAAACCAGAAGCAGCAACTAAATTGGTCCTAAATGAGCTAAGTCTTGGGGAAAATCTGCTGGAGTTTTTGACATCTATGCTAAAATGTGAGGGATTAGGCAAAATTACATTACTGGCAATGGAAGAGTAGTCATTCCAAATGGTGGGAACAGTACACAGACCGTGACATGATCAGGTGTATATTTTCAAAATATCATTCTCTATCCCATTCAATACTAAAGTAGGGGCAGGATTGGAGATGGAAGACCAGCCAGGAGCCTGTTGTCATTGTCCCGTTAAGAGTAATATTGGCTTGAGAGAAGAGAGATAGCAAAAATTTAAAGAGATGGTTATAATTATTGTTAGTTGAGGATAAGGATGAGAGAGGTAAGGCTCATGTCAAGGTCTCTGACTTGGTCAACTAGTAGATGCTGGTAATGTTCCTTGACCTGGAGAACCAACAAAAGGAGCAGGAGTGCAGAAGCTTAAAGGGAGATAGAATAAATTGAGTTTAATTGTAGCCACATTCCACATTCCATTTGAGTTACCTAGGAGGCATCCTCATGGGGGGGAATTAGGGTGCAGTTGGCTATTTGAGTCTGAAACACAAGAGCAAAGCAAGCATGGTAAATAAACTTTGGAGATAAGATTTTTTCCTTAATGGAATGAATATACTGTGCATATAATAAGGCCATCATTTCCAATATAGATAGAGAAGTAGAGGATCTCTAGTCCAGTTCTTGGTAACTATCATCAAAGGCTTCGGCCTTTTTCACTTATCGTCATACACCTGCTTTCCTTATTGGTGTCTTTGTCAAAACGTTGGATCAAAATAATTTTATTGATCTTTTATATTTGTATAGACTTTCACAGTTTACTAAAGTTCTTTCCCATACAGCTCTGGACAAAGTCTCAAGTCTGCGAGCTGGCATTGGCTAAACAGCCCAGGGCCAGGAAATCAGGATGGAACCACAGAGCAGGAGTTCTAATGAGGTTGCTGCAACTATTTATTCTGGGGTCACAGCCAGTGTTCAGAACCAGAAGTCACAGAGTTAACCAAGCCAAGGCCCAAGTTCCAAGCCAAGAGTCAGAGCCAAGGCTATGGGCAAAGCCAAGAAGCAGTCATAGGATTAGCACATCGGAACAAGCCCCAGAACTGCTGTTGAACCCATGGTCCTCCCTCAGGCCCTGTGTCCTTTGGAGGCATTCTCTTGCCACAGACTGGCACTCTCAGAGGAATTCCGTGGATTAAGTGGAAATGGGACCACTGAGGATTTCCCCAGCTTTTATAGGAACTTCACTTTGGAGAACACAACCAGAATCCCATCAAAACCATCTTAACTACCTTTTGCACATTCTCTTAAGACAGGTAAGGTTATTCAAAACAAAACAAAAGCTTTAAGTATTATTTACGAATTTATTAAAATTCCCAGATGCCCAAAAACCCACATTATTTTACATTAAATTAAAATCAACAGGAGAAAATAATCTAAGTTTGGTTGGATTTCTTTCAGAGAATCTTAAAAATAGAAAATCCCAAACTTCAGTTTCAATAATTCCCCATGACATCTTATGCTAGGTCTTCCTGTATTTGCCCTCTTCTGAAGAAATTCAGTCATAATCCCTAGATTATTTCCTTTATGTTTCTCTCAACTTTGATGTAACCAAAAGATCCTGTGATACACCCAGGTAAGAAATCTAAACTATTACTAAACCTGCATTCTCAGTAATAAACTCAACAAAATAGATGTCTTTTTAAACATAATTTTAAATAGATAATATAGTTAGATGGGTCAACGATTTGAAAACTAAATTTTAAAAGTATACAGTGAAACTTCCATTGTCAGTTTGCCTCCTCTGTTTAGTTGCACACCACTGTCCGCAAAGGTAATCATTGTCTTTAATTTCTGGTTATTTCTTTAGAACTTTGTTATGTACACATAAGCACAAATAGACACATGTTCTCATTTCTCCCCCTTATAAGCAAAACACAGCACATTAAGCACATTGCTGTGAACTCTGTTATTTTTCCATGTAAAGTCGGAAGTTTCTCATTTCTTTTTAGAATTGTGTAGTATTCTATTGTACAGATGTACCATAATTAATTTAATTAATTTAGTTCAGTTATTTAACCTAGACAATTAACATAGACACTTGTTTCCAGTCTTTTATTATTACAAGTAATACAACAATGAATAATCTGCTGCCTACATCATTTTGCATATATGCAAATACATATGTAGAAAAAATTACCAGAAGTGAAATTGATTAATTTTAATAGATATAGCTAAATAGCATTCTATTGCATCATAATTTTCACTTTTCTAAAGCCTCACCAACACACTTTTAGACTTTTGCCAATCTGTAAGTGAAACACTGTGGTCTTGATACGGTTTAGTTTTTCTTTTACTGTGGACATTATTGAGCTTCTTTTCAAATATATAAGAGCCAACGGTATTTTTCATTTTCACAACTTTTGCCCACATATAAGTTGTTGGTATTTTTTAATCATTGATTTGTACAATGTTTTTAATTAAGGTATAATTGACATATAACATTATATTAGGTGCAGGTATACAACATAATTCAGTGAATATATATATTGGGAAATGATCACCACAATAAGTTCAGTTAACACTCAGGACTACATATAGCCACACTTTTTTTCTTGTGACAAGAACTTTAAAGATCTAGAATATGTTTGTGGCATTTGCCTTTTCCCCACAGTGTGAGTACTTTTCCCAGAGTATCATCTTTCAACATTTTTATATTGTTTTTGGACATGCACAAATTTTAAAATTTTTTGTGCCAAATATATCAATTTGTTTTTGGCTTTTAAAATAAAATTGGAATAAAAGTATACCTTAACATTATAAAGATATATCTATCTCTTCTCCCAATCTAGCATCATACTTGTGTTTTCTAGTGAATACACAAGATCTGGGCACAAAACAAGAATGCCCAATCAATACCACCATGATTAACATTGTATGAAATGTACTGACCAACAAAGTAAAAAAGAGAATAATGAAAGTGAAAGTTAAAGACATACCTGGACATAACCAAAAAATAATTTTTAAGACTCATATGAAGAAATCTTGTAAATGCTACTGAATGACAAAGAAAAGAAGACTTGAGCTAATGGAAAGAGATACCATGCCCTTGGACTGAAGACCCAACCTCATAAAGACACCAATTTGCCTAAGTTAACTCATATATTTTTATGTATAACCCTCCCCAAAATAACAACTGGGTGTTTTTGTGTTTGTCTTTGTTTGTTTGTTTGGTTGGTTCTATCTTGCTTTTTCCTGTTTTAAGAAATAGACAAGATAACTATAATATTCATATGGAAAAATAAATACATTAGAATATCCAGGAAGCCTTCAATACAGAAGATCAGTAAAGATAAATTAGCTCTACAATATATTAAAATATATTCTAAATCTTCGATGATGAAAAGAGTATATTAGTATTACATGAATACTAACAGAGTAGTAAAATAGTGTAGTAAACTGAAAATAAACCTAATATATGCAGACATGTAGATTCTGATAGAAGGGCATCTCAAATTAGTGGATACAGGTGAATTATTCCAAAAAGGCTGCTGGGACTCATGGAGAGTCATCTAAAAGAACACACTGGACCTATACTTCATATACTCCAAGCACCAGGTAAATTCAAAAATATTCTTCAAAAGAAGAAAAAGGAGGAGGAGGAGGAGGAGAAAGGAAAGAAGAGAGGGAGAGAGGGAGGATTAAAGCACTAAAAGTACATCCTGGGTGAGTTCTTTAGCAACCTTGAAGTGGAAAAGACTTCTATCTATGAAACAAACATACATTTCCTAAATTTTGTGAAGTTTTTTTCTAGAAATGTTTCTAAAGTTTTTTTCCTAAGGTTTCTGTACAATTTTCCTAAAGTTTCTGTACAATTCAAAAACCTTAGGGAGACTTTTTTTCTTACATAATGTCAACTGATGTCAAACCCTAGGCAGACATTTTTGAGAAAACAATGAATAATCTCTTTTTTTCCAAGCAGAAAGATATATACTGGACTATCAAAGGACTATAAATGCAGGGAATAAGACTTTAAGGCTGAAATGCAGAAAAAAATTTCTAAGTGATCTTTCAAGTTAAGTATGTTAAGCCCATATATATTTTTTTTAAATAAACTCTTTTTTTTAAACAGACTTTTAATTATAAAGATTATTTATTTATTTGACAGAGAGAGAGCGATCACAAGTAGGCAGAGAGGCAGGCAGAGAGATACGGGGTAGCAGGCTTCCTGCTGAGCAGAGAGCCTGATGTGGGACTCGATCCCAAGACCCTGAGATCATGACCTGAGCTGAAGGCAGAGGCTTAACGCACTGAGCTACCCAGCTGCCCCAAGCCCTTGTATATTTTTGAAAGAACATGGACAATAGTGGTTTAGAGTCAGAAGATACAGTGTTAAGTTTCTATTCTTTTTCTTACCAACCATATGACCTTGGAAAAATTACTTAATCTTTCTGAAATTTAATTTTTTAAATAAAAAATGGCATTAATAAAGTAATTCCATCAAATTCATCAAGTTACTGCTTGGATCAAATAATCTTATCTGAAAATACTCCATAATCTGTAAAAATGATATAAATGTTCATTGTTACTTAATATGTTATATATTTAAGCACCGCAGATGTATATCTATTTTAATATAAGAAATTCTGAGTAATCAAGCATATGGAGATACTCTATACAGCATCCTAGCAATCTTGGAATTTACAGGGTACAAGTTAGAACAAGTTTATTACTGTCTATGAAACTCCACTTTATTGATTTGAGCTTTACTATTTAAAACTAAATTGGAAGAATATGTAGAAAAATCATTATTCCAAATGGCATACTGTCTTCTGCCAGAGGTCAATGGATAGAAGCAATAGCAGGTGTCATGAGGAATTGTGGCAGAAGCAAATGCTTAATGCCCATCACTGAAGTCAGTCACATACCAGAGCACATAGCAGAGTCTTGGCAAGGACACCCAAGCTCCAGAAGCAAAGAAGACAGCATCTCATCTCATTCTGAACTACCACCCTTGTACCAAGCCTTTCTATCAACAGCATCCAAAGGGTCATGTTAATGGCAAAACAGAAAATGATGGCTTCTTCTTCTAACTGTTTTTGTTACACAGAGGATAGAACTTTTAGATACAATGTGTGACTTGCATTTCTGACAAGAAAAAAAAAAAAAACCATTTTTAAGTAAGGATACTGGGAACGGGGAGTGGCTTTGATTTTACTTCAGAATCTTAATCTAATTGGCAGGCAGCGCCAATTTAATCCAAGAAGCCTTATGTACAAATACCCAGAAGGAGTCCTGTATTTTAGAAAAAAAAACACGATTTGCTGAGAATGATTAATGATGAAAACGATTAATGATGAAAAAGATATATAGGTAGCTAGAAACACTTATATACTATAAAGGACAGATAGTATATTCTGATCTCATTGTCGGTTCTCAAGAACAAAATAAATTAAAAATTAAATAAATAAATAAATAAATAAAAACTTTTCCTTCCCCCCCTGCCCCGTAAAGAAAGAAAATAGAAGAGAATCTTTTGTGATCAAGAAAAAATATTTGGAAGGCAGGGGGGGCACCTGGGTGGCTCAGTGGGTTAAGCATCCAACTCTTGATTTCAGCTTAAGTTCATGATCTCACGGTCCTGGGATCAAGCCTTGCTTGAGAACCTGCACTCAGTGAGGAGTCTGCTTAAGGTTCTCTCTCTCCCTCTGCCCTTCCCCTTGCTCATGCTCTCTGTCTCTCTTCCTGTGTGTGTGTGTGTGTGTGTGTGCGTGTGTGTGTAAAATAAATAAATCTTATATTGTAGGAGGGAAGGAAGGAAGGGATGGAGGGAGGGAGGAAAACTTTTTGGCCAAACTAGTCTGAGTCACTGTTTCTCAGCTTTCACATCACACAGATTGTGCCTTTCTTTTTGGTCTACATTACAACCTAGAAAATTCTTCCATGTTTATTTTCCCAAAGAAAGCTTTCATCAAGTGTATTAATTGAGTGGTCCTCAGCAAAATGCTGTATGACATTAAGCTCCTCTGAATATACTCTACAGGTTGTTTATGCCTATGTTTCCACCTAGAATGATTAGATGGAGACCTGACCTGAGCATTCTGCTTCTTGGTCCCACCTACTGCCAGTGGTATCCTGGAGCTGGCTTGCACTACTTGCTAGAGCTGATTATGTACATCTCTTCAGAGCCCTGAAACCAGGGATGCCATGGAAGTGGCTTGAAATTGGCTATGGCAGGAATATTTACACCATGAAATTAGCCAACTCTCCTCTACCTCAAGAAAGCCACCATTAGACATTTTCTAACACACCAGACTATCTACTATGTTCTTTCCAGGAGACCATTGTTCTCTGACCAGTGTGATGAAAGAGGGACCTTAACCACATTTTGGTAGAATGATTTGCATCCTACTCACAATACAAACTGAAAATGAGTGCCTACTCATACTGAAACACAGGAACCATGCTGAGCCAGGTATAATACCATTTGAAGTCCCCCAGAAGCAGGACCTTGAGTGGTTAACTATATATTCACTTCACGGCACTATTAAGAACCTATTCTTGACAGGCATTCATATTTCTTGCTGACACAAATTGACTCCAGTCTTTTTTGTAGTGAGTGGTTTGGATTTTTAAAACTTCTCCAGTGCACTAAGATCACCAGGATTTAATGGTAGCTTGCTTAGGCTGAAGTGGATCAACTAAGTTAGTACAGCCACATATGAGAAAGTGGCATAGTGTGACTATTTTCCATGCCCCATTACTTTCAACAAACCAAAAGATTAAATTATAACTTTCAAGACTTAGAGTGTGGAGGGTGAGGAAAGGGAGGTGGTAGAAGAAAGACCACTGGTGTTTAGTGATCAGCTCATGAATTAGGAACCACCACTCTGGGACAACAGTATAGGGGAAGTGGTGATACAGAGATTCTTTTTTTTTCATACCTTACCTCCTTTATCTGCTTCTGGCTTTCAGTAAATATGGTGTTAGGATGGCCCAAAACACTTCCCCCCCAGATGCCAGACAATATAAAATCTTCTTTAAATAGTTGTCTCATAGCATTGTCATGAACTGAATTTTGGAGCCCTGAAAATTTATATATTGAAGCCCTAATCCCTAATGTGACTACATTTGAAGATAAGGGCTTTAGGAAGATAATTCAGCTTAAAAGAAGTCACAAGGAGGAAGCCCCAATCTGATAGAACTGGGATCATAAAAAGAGGAAGAGACACCAGCAATTTCTTTCTGAGCACATGTGAGGATACAGTGAGAAGGTACTATCTATAAGCCAGGAAGAGAAATCTCATCAGCACCTTGCCAACAACTTGATCTTGGTCTCCCAGCCTCCAGAGCCATGAGAAAATAAATTTCCATTTTTAAGCCACTCAGTGTGTTGCAGGTTATTATGGTAGCCCTCTCAAATTAATATACTCTTTCTTTGCATGTTTAATGTTCAATAGTTATCAGAGCGTCCGTAAGTGAATGCAGTTCCCTGTGAGCCTCAATCAAAAATGAAATTGGTATGGCGCCTGGGTGTCTCAGTCAGTTAAGCCTCTGACTCCTGATTTCAACTCAGGTCATGATCTCCGTATCAGGCTCCATGATCAGCAGGGAGTCTCTCCCTCTCCCTCTGACTCTTCCACCTTTCTCTTTCCCTCCCTCTAAAACAAATAATTTTTTTTTAATTGAATTGGTGGGACACCTGAGTGACACAGTGGGTTAGGCATCCAATTCTTGCATCCAGCTTGGGTCATGATCTCAGGGTCATGGGATACAGCCCCACACATGGCACCATGCTGTGTGTGAAATCTGCTTAGGACTTTCTCTCCCTCTCCCTCTGCCCCCTCCCCCCGTAACCATATTCTCTTTCTCTCTTAAAAAAAAAAAAAAAGTAACAATTAAAAAAGGAACCAGAGAAGAAAATAATGCCAGTTTGTATTCCCAAAACTTCAAGTCTATTTCAAATAAGAAATGAATACAAAAAAGTTACATATAATACTTCACTACCCTATGGTTTTCAGCTTCTAAAGCCTTCATTCCCCAAATTAGAAACATAAAGATTAGAGGGACATTTAGTTCCTGGTAGACAGTGACCCTAAAAGAGGCTGCTTATTCTGCTCATGAGGCATAATTCTTCACTTAAGTCACCCAGCAACACAGTTATTTAGGGGAAAACACGAACACTTCTTGACCACTAGGTTATCATGTGGTCTACCAATGTCAGAGTCATCCAAATGTATGGTGAGTCCCTATGATGCCCCCCTCAGACTCTACACTCTCGAAGACCCTCTGCTGGATCAGGCCTAGCACTGTGAAAGAAACTGGAAGGAGAGCTTTACTGGCTCTGTATTCTTAGCCCTCCTATTTCTACCCTCCCCCTTTTCAATCCTGCCTATACCTTGGGAAGTGACCAGTGTGTGAATGGCATCAACAAATTACCTTCGCCCTCCAGCTTCAGGTTTACCAGCAGAGTTTATCTAAGGACTAGAGGAGAGTGAAGCTAAGGCATTTAGTCCTTTACCCCACCTTCCAGATCACTGAGGATGAACTGTGTTCCTTTATTGCAGACCACACCTCCAGTGGACAGCACTCTCCACTTAAGTAGCCTTGCTGAGCTCTTTAACCTCTCTTTCTAGAAGCCCAGTTATAAGGGCTCCCTCTTCTTCCTAGTGACTAGGTATTACATCAGTCCTTGTTTGTTTCCCTAAATAGTGCCCACAGGTTTGTAAACAACCTCCTAATTAAATTAGTGAACCAACTTTTTTCTGCCAGAACTCTGACAGGTGGCAGAGCCAGGGGAGGTCAAGGACATAGTTGAGCCAGATTAAAGCATCAGCAACAATAACAAAAAAAAACAAACAAACTTCTGCACAACCCCATCCCAAATGACTATGCTCTAATACAATCCCACCCCTCAAGTCTTGGTGCTTAGTGTTTTTTCTTCTGAAGAGCTTTTTTCCTTTTTCTTCACATGGTTGGCTCCATCTCATAATTTCAGAGAATCTTTTCCTATATAAAAGAAGTCCCTTAATGTCTTTGTCATTGTTCTATTTCATTTCCTTCTAGCATTTATCAGAATCAGAATGGATCTTTAATTATTGTCTCTTACTCACCTCTATTCCACAGGCTCCAGGAGATTAGAGATCATGGCTGTGTTACAATATCTCTCATGCCACAACTGTATGGGATATAGTAGGCTCTCCATAATTACACCAACCACTTATCAATAACTCCCAATCCCTTTTTCTCTTCATGCACACAAATACACACATCTACACATAAACTTTTGTGATTATTCATAATCCATTTTTTAAAAGATTTTATTTATTTACTTGACAGAGAGAGAGATCACAAGTAGGCAGAGAGTCAGGCAGAGAGAGAGGGGGAAGCAGGCTCTCTGCTCAGCAGGGATGCTGAGGCAGATGTGGGGCTCGATCCCAGGACCCTGAGATCATGACCTGAGCCGAAGGCAGCGGCTTAATCCACTGAGCCACCCAGGCGCCCCTCATAACCCATTTTTGATAGCTAATTTCTACAGACTGCCTTGGATATCTTGTTAATTGGATTGTGTATAGAAGAACTGTTGAGGATACCACATGATTGCACTAAATCTAGGTCTTTTAGGCTCCTTAGAAATATCCTTTGACTAAGGTAAAGAGCAATACATTGTTACTAACATGAAGTGCTTTGCTCCCAGGAAGGGACTTGGGCACTGGGGAAAATAGTCTCAATCATTGCCTCATTCAGCCAATTTCTATTTCTTTAAATAAAAACTGGTACATCAATAGAAAGTTTAAGGATAATGATAGAATACTTAATATTAAATGAAAAAAAAAAAACTGAGGAGATGTGGATGAGATTTGAAAGACTTAGAAGTCCACATGAGGAGGGATCTGGTCTTTTGCCTTCCACCTAGAATACATAATTAAAATGACTTTGGCTCCAAGGGGGCACCGGGGGACTGTAGAAGGATTGAGCATTTTAAGGATTTAGAACGTGTCTACATTTGTCTCTGCCTTAATTACATAAGGGGAAAGCTTTTATTTTAACTCAGTCCAAGGAAACCCTAGTCATAAAACTGTTTTTATTTGACGAAATGTTTACTCTCACAGGAAAGAGGCAGAGCTGTGCACAGTCGATGAGCCAACCCTGCAGTGGTTATACATGAGCAAAGAGAGAGTTCCAAGGAATGGGCATGGAAAAGTTGCCAAACTTATTATGACATCAGGGTCATAGATCAAATCCATGACCTTCTTGCAAATCCTGGGAAATTCGTGTTTACAAAATACATGGCATAGTCATGAAACTTCCAAAGACTATTCTCCAAACAGTCATATATTCTAAAATGCCGAAGCGTACATCCCAATGAATAAAATGTAAATGTTGCAATGACTTTGAAAGCAAACATGCTTCCATATGCAGATTTCAGTTACAGAAAAACTCTTGTCCTAAATCAACTCTGCAGTCCTTTTCTGGTACAAATTTTGCCCCATAAATTGCAGCCAGGCAGCTGAGAGATAAAGACAAACACTGAGAACAAAGCACAGCACCAGAGCTAAGAGTGACGGGATTCATGTTCAGAGGGTCCATGCCACTTCTGACCGCTCTGGGGTGTTTACTGTACATGAAGGACAGAGGGAGTGCACATTGATTATGAGCTCTTTTAAAAGCCTCTCACACCCAATAAACTGTGTTGCATTTAGAAGATCTGAATGGGGATGACTGAAACCTTCCTATCAGTATGACTCCTCTGGAACTTCTAAAAGAATCTTGCATGGTCACAAATATTATTACTTGATCAATAAAAACCTCATTTTGCAATGCTAGATTGATGAAGATAAATAATACATGCACAGTTAATGACCACGGCAAAGGACTGGCATTCAACAGCCTTGAAGTCTAGTCTCAGTCCGCCTTGTTTTACTCTGAAATCCAGGACACTTAAGCTCTTTCCCTCCATTGACTGATTCAACTTCCTTTACCACCATGTACCAGACATTTTGCTAGAAGACGAGAGATACCAAGAAAAATAAGAAAGTCACCATGCAATGAAAACTGTAGCCCAGTCACAGTAATACAAGTGTATACCTACAGAATGGGAAACATTAGGATTAACTATGTAAGGAGTCACCAAGTTTTCAAGCTAAGTGAAAACAAAGGATTCATTTGTCCAAATACCCTGTGTTGAGCTCATGGGAGACAGTACAAGCTAAACATTTGTTCTTGCTCTTGATTTGTATTAATTGATTTCTCACATACGCTTGACCCTTTCATGAGAACTGAGTTTTTCTCCTTACGGAAATGTAGCTCTAAAAAAAAAAAGAAAGAAAAGAAAAGAAAGAAATGTAGCTCTACAGAAGACCAACTTGGATTTCCAAGAGGTATAAGCCATATCATTTCAAGAGGAAATAAAACATGATTGAAAATGTACAGCAACCAACACACTTAATGCAACCTTGTCAATTGCTACTATGATAATTTGTGCTTCTTTCTCTTATGTCCCCAAATATAAGTTCTTAGAAGACAAAAGTCTGAGATTTACCCTGGTGGGTTATTAACATCCAGCACTGAAAATTAAACAATCTGCCCGCTCTAAAACCCGTTGGGTTCTCCTGTGAGCATACACACACCAGTGCAATCTCTGATTAAGGTAAAGCCAAGAGAAAGTGTTAAAGCAAGTCAAAAGAAACTGAATGAATGTAGAAGGGGAAATTAATTAAATATTAAGAAACAAGAATAAAAACCCTGACCAATATTTATATGCACATCACTGGGTCTTCAGCACCTAGAAGAGTGGTACCCTTTAAGTATTTATTCAGTGAGGTAATGAATCGTTAGCCTCCCTCTATGACAAAATGGTGAACACAAGGGGCCTCAGATAGATACCAAGTAGTTTGGCCACATCCCATGAGAGGAATCACATGATCTGTTTGGCTCAAAATGACAATATGAAGTCATCCAGCCCTCACTCACATATCTAGAACAGAGGGTGAGTGATGAGGGGAAGCAAATGGGGGGAAAGAACAAACTTTATGGAGGGAGAACTTTTGCGTCAAGCAGTATGCAAGGCCCTTTATACAAAAGGTCTTACTTAATCCTTAAAACATCCTATAAATTAGATACTATTCTTCATTCTATAGATAAAAGACTTCAGGATTAAGTATCATAAGCAGACTCATTCAAGACAAAAAGGGAAAAATAAAACACAGTGCCTTTCAGGTCAAGGATATAAAGCATCAGAAATTAAATTCTTTTTTCTAAGTATTGAAATATTCACACTTCTATTAAAATAATAAAATAAACCCTTACTTAAGAAATGTATGCGTGTGTTTGCATACATATGTACATTTCCACTGGATGATAAAACTAAAGGAACCCCTTGGAAAAAACAGAACGAACAAATCCAGAAAACTGTTTTACCAAAACCCTCTATAAATGATCTCAGTTCTGTTTTGGAAGGAACTGCTCTCTAAGGAGAAATGAAATAAGTTTTAGATATTCACTGTCTTTTGGTGCTGTTCATGAATAAATTGGGCTAATTGTTGGATGAGAGAAGGGACGGTTTTATGATACATACTACTGCCCCCAAATTATTGGTTGCTAAATTCTTCATCTTTAACCAACCAGTTAGGCTGAATCTAGAAGACAGAGATAATCCTTAACGTGCAGTCCCCGATGCAATTTGCAACCCCCCATGTATCTGCAGCAGGTAACCCCGTTATCAAGCACACAAACTTAAAACACTGAAGGAATTTCCTACATCACATAGCATTTCAGTGTTTAATATGTATTTTCAGCATATCAATTTCTGCATATAAAGAGTGACCGGCACATCATGCATTATGTTGTCATACTAGTTCCAAGGAACAACGGCTTTCAATTTAAAGAATAAAACACCCTCCAGCTGAAGAAAATTCTCACATTACAATATGTTTAAAGGAATCTATTCCAGTTGTGGTTGGTTGTCTATGAGAAATCTTTTTCACAGGGGGAAAAATTGAACATTCCCATGTGAAAGTCTTTCTTGCAAGAGAAAAGAACTCTACGTTGCATTTTACACAAACTAGGTGAATTCAAAATGATGGATCATTTCAAAAATATTCATTATACTATTTACTTACATAAATGTGGTTGTATAAAAAGTAAAACAGGAATGCATTCACAATTGGTTTAAGTAATTTTCTCTTGGCAAACCACCATAGCAAACAGGGGCGTCATGGCGCCACAGAATTCTGAATTGTGGTGGAGCATCATCAGTACACATGGCATTAATCTTTGTCTCGTTGCAGGAGACACCCTTGCTTGCATTAGCAGGCTGCCTCTTAAATGTAAGATGGTGTAATGTAACTCAGGTTTAAATAACACAATAAATAAGGTCTATTTCTCTTTAGTCCTTCTCACCAATCGCTTCCAAGTCCTCTTTGTTAAAGTGCTTCAATTGTTTACAGATTTTAATGTAAATAACAATGGTGGGGGGGGAACTCTTCCAAAAGAGCACGGTAAAGGAAGGAGCTCAAGGTGTTAATATCAATTCTTTTAATTTAATACGGTAAGTAATTAAAAGATATTTTTTTAAAATCAACATATGTATGTGAACATAGCATAATTATTTACCCTACTTTCTTACTTGTCTTTTAGCAAACTGACAGTTCCAATATTTTGGAAATCTCACTGTTTTGTATCACTTCATGCTCCCCATGACAAGGGGAACATTTAGCTGTCTTTAATGTCTTCTAATTAAATATTCAAAGCATTCTTAAAGTCTTCTTTTTCCAAATATAGATATATTTTAAAATAACAGACTTTTCCAAATGCATTTTTCTATTGAACTGAGAAGCTTTCAGAAACTGTCCCCACTGAATATAATGACTATTTAAGGAAACAAGCTATTTATGTGGAAATATTAAGAGGGATGATTTTGATAACCCACACTCAAGGCCAAAATAAGGATCATTGGGACTTTTACTGAAGAAGTTAATGGAGGCCAGGCCATTGGCAAATGACCTTGAAATCCCTCGATGTAGCCTCAAATTGGCTTCAACACAAGCTTATTATTAATGCAGACAGCTAGTTTATACCATGAAAAGCACATGGTATCTCTTTTTGAAACCATAGCTGTCACTCAGACACCCCCAGATAAAATGGGAGCCTCACTGTGACAGCAGTTCTACAAGTTTTTAAGTGAATATCATAAATTTATTAATCAGTGCTTTATGTTAAGAAAATTAGACTCATCTGCTTAATTGCAGCCTTACATATACATTAATGAATTATTATATAAAGGTATTTAAACAAAACATATTATAGTACTTGAATCAGAGTCTAAATGGCATTTTCCTCTCAGTTTGTAATGCCCCAGAGACACATATCCAAAAACCTTTTATTTTAGATATCTCAACATGTTAAAAAGTGTTTTCCCTAATGTTTTTGAAAATTGATATGATATAGTTGAGAACTTGCACACACACACTCACTCTACCCAGCCAGAAAGGAACTGTTCGCCTGGTTTGCAGATATGAAATCATTAGGGACCGGCTTTTACTTTGGGAAATTTGAGTACCATGTATTGTTAATGTAAAATAAAGAAATAAAGCCTGGGAAGTTAGAGGATTATTTTTTTTTTGGAAATACATGTTTAGAACTTAAAAAAAAATCTAATGGTAAAGCATTAACAAATACTTTTTCATATGAATAAAATCTGTAATCAGTTAGATAAGAGCAATGTGCCTTTTTTTGGCATTTAATCAAACAATGAAATCATATACACATTTCCTGACACAAAAGACAAATGATGTAATAATCTGAAGGAGTTTCTCTATCTCCTTGGAACTTTGCATACTTGACTTGTTTTCCATATTTTGTGACTTTAAATGGTGGGAAAATTATATTAAAATGCTTGTAGCAGTTCCTCTAAACTAGCATCCTTTTTGTTTTATTGTATTTAATATAAAAGCAGCAATTATTTGATTTCAAAGTTATGAAAATATGTACCTTATGAGAAAACAAGCAATTTAAGCTTTAATTGGTGTCATTTTTCACAGAACTGGCAAGATTCTTGCATCCCCGGCACGTTGTTTTTCTATAAAAGTGCAGAGCTGCCTTCAATGAATGTTTTACGAACGCAAAAGTTGTTATATGAAGGTATACGCATAGATGCCTGGAAATATAAGATTTCTGGTGGGAGTTATTTACAAAAGATGTATTTCATTTGTTACTGTGCGTGTAACAACTCCTATTATTCTAAATGTTTCTCTCTTCTCAATAAGACTGTTCTCAGCTCATGCCTATGCAACGTGGCGGCTTGTGTCAAAAGTAGAATAAAAGCAAGGCTTTGATGAAGGGAAAAATAATGCTTGTGAGAAAAGTAAAAAGAAATGATCATTTTTAATTGAAAAGAAACCAAACTGTAATATATCGAAAGGCTAATTCTGGTTTTAATCAAAAGAAAAATGATACAGAATATACAGTGGGAGGCTTGCCTTATATAAGTTACATATATGAACCACAAAACTTTCTATTTTCTGAAACGTTGGCTTACCATAAATACTTGGACTTACTCTGCTCAGATTATACATCTCCCACATTTTTCAAAATTATGGTTTACTCTGAAGGACAGCAGTTTTATACATATTTTTGAGATTTTACCTACCTTTTCTAAGGATGTTCATAGTTTTCACACCTGGGAAGGTGTCTGTCTGTCTGTTTGTTGTGTTCAGTGCAAATTCCCAGAGCTATAGCCAAGGTTTTCCGAAGATCAGAAGAAAGATAAAGATCTGTATTAAAAGACAAAAAAAAAAAAAAAAGGTCTAAATGGTTCCTATGATCACCCAGATGTTCAGGAAAATGGCAGGTTAGTGTACTTCATGCAGGAAGTCCTTTCTGGGTAACTGGAGATTAGAATAGACAAATATTATTTATATTCTATTTACATCTTTGACTTTTGTTTTATATTGCCAATATTTACTGATAATAGTAGCTAACATATACTCAGTGGTACTATCTGCCAGGTACCGTGCTAAGCTAACCACCTTAAATGCCTGCATCCCAACAGCCCTAATGGAACAGAGGTAACCATTCTCTTTACAGATGAAGGAATTATGGTCGGGGAGTGATTTAGTATGGTATGTGAACTAGTAAGGACAAGTAGTGAACATGAAGGTACTAGAATCCAGGTCTGTGTGACCCTAAAGGTCATTTTTCTAACCACTGGTCTATGGTTAGATATAACCATAGACATAAACAGGACCCTGAGTGTTTTGAAAGCCTTTTTATGTTGGCAACCCGAGTTAAGTATTAATGCCAATAGGGCTGATGTGACCCACACTATTGACATCCTTCTCATTATTATCATTATTGGTTTGGTTCAATTTTTATTCAAAATGAACCACCCAACGTGGGTTGAATTGCATCAGAACAAGCCTTCCATTGCTGTGACTTTCTAGGAATATCAGTATTAAAAGGTTTTAAACACTGGCCCAGTGGGAACAAAAGCATGTTCAACCCATGTGTAATAGCCCTCTATTAACTCGTTAATCCATGACTGCATCAAAACTCTACCAAAACATGACCAAAGTACTGGCAGGGAAGCTAAAAAGACATTTTTCTGGGAAAGCAACAAATTCATTACCAAATGGATATTGATACATTCATGTCTTTGAGAAATGTCCTCTGATCCTGCAAGTTTTCCAAGACTCTTTATAAGTTATAAGCGCCTCCTTGGCTCCTCCCAGGTCTCTGTGCTCCCTCCTTTCAGAGCACTAACCTGTGAACCTCTGAGGTGCTCAGCTTCTCATGTTCCCTGCATCTCCAGATGGGGGCATGTTGTTCTGAACGTACTCCAAGCCACGGTTGACAATTTTTTTCTATAATGGGCCAGGGAATATTTTAGGCCTTTAGGGTTGTACAAGATCTGTGGCAACTACTCAACTCTGTTATGGTAAAGGAAAACCAGTGATAGACAGTACGTAAGTAAATGGGTGTGGCTGTGTTCTGATAAAGTTTTACTCATGGACACATTGAAATTTGAGTTTCATACAATTTTTATGTGATGCATTTTATATTATTCTTTTGATTTTCTTCATTTTAAAATGTAAAGATATTTTTGGCTTATGGGCCAAACAGTCAGCAGGCCAGATTTAGCCCAATGGTGGCTGTCCCCTACTCTGGGCAATCAATACACATTTGCTGACTGGTTGGATGGCTAGATAATTGTGGGAAATTATCACATACTGCGTGTGTGAGCACACAGTAAGGCTAAGCATATGATAAGTGAAAGCCTGTGTCATGGCATTCAATTTCTGATTTAGAAATAATTAGAAAGGACTGAAAAAGTGCTTCTGAGGTAGTAATTAGTAGGCATAGACAAAGAGATACAGGACCACATCACTCACATCAAACTAAAGATCTCTGGACAAACCCAGTTTGCATATAGTCTGACACAATATAGAACTATTGCAGGCTACCTTTGCTGGCAGGCAAGGTCTTTGGTAGCTTTTTGGCTGCTTCTGTGCTTCTGCTTGTGCCCTAACTGATCTGCCTTTGGGGATCAGGAACATCTATTCCCACAACTGGCTTTCACTCTCTGTGCTCCTCATCCAGGTCATACCGATTATTTAATTATTTGGGCACACCGGCTGCTTTGCTTTCAAAAGTCCTGTAGTGACTCTTTGAGAAGATCTGTTGTCTTTCACATATAATTGCATTGCTAGGCTCTGGCATTTTCCATGTTACTGTTTCAGCATTTAAAGTAATTTTTAGCCTGTGAGGAGAAAACATCTTACAGGACACAGTCCATCCTGGTTGATCTAGAATGGTAATTGCAGGGCTGTCCTAGAGCCAAAGGTGAGGGTGAGCCTGAGGCAATGGGAGAAGTGGGTGCACATTGTCCTTGCCTGCTTTCTGAAATCCCTAACTTCAGGAGAAAAAGTCATGCCTCAGACCCATTAGTGCTTTTTTAAGAACACTGACCAATAAGACTTTATATTAATGCATTTCGTGACTTTCTCATATGGGTTTCTTACAATGGTCAGTCCTGACGGTCACAATATCCTTTTATTCTGACATTGCCAACATGCCTAACATCTAGGAGATGGACAGCCAAGTGCCTGGTCATTTCCCTGTTAGCCAGGCTTGGGTCAATCCCATGTGCTCACATGTCATCACTTCTCTGCAACCCAGATCATTCATAAGCAGAGAATGCATAGAAACTTACTTTGTTTACTAGTTAGGAAAAATGATGTGCCTTATTTTAGAAGTTGTTCTTTGAACTTTATGAACTGGCATCTGAATCTGTTTACAAATAAAATATTTGCTCTCTGGCCTAAAAGTACTTGACTCCAAAAGGAAATGTCAGATGGCACCATGATGTGGAAGATTCAAGAAAGGGGCTCATAGCGACCATCATAATAGGTGATAAAAAATTTATTTGTTGAAGTGCTTGTTTATTGTCACTCTTACTAGACTGTGTGCCCCAGAAGAGTGAGGACAGTGTCTGTTTTCACAACAGTGCAAAGCAGGGCCCAGTATACAACAGATACTCAATTAAAATCATATTAAGCAAGCAAATATCATTCTCAATGGGGAAAAACTGAGAGCTTTTCCCCAAGGTCAGGAACACAGCAGAGATGTCCACTATCACCACTACTATTCAACGTAATACTAGAAGTCCTTGCCTCAGCAGTCGGACAACAAAAAGAAATTAAAGGCATCCAAATAGGTAAAGAAGAAGTCAAACTCACTCTTTGCAGATGATACGGTACTTTATGTGGAAAACCCAGGAGACTCCATTCCAAAACTGGTAGAACTCATACAGGAATTCAGTAAAGTGTCAGGATATAAAATCAATGCACAGAAATCAGTTGCATTTCTACACACCAACAGCAAGACAGAAGAAAGAGAAATTAAGGAGTCGATCCCATTTACAATTGCACCCAAAACTATAAGATACCTAGGAATAAACCTAACCAAAGAGGCAAAGAATCTGTACTCAGAAAACTTTACTCATGAAAGAAATCGAGGAAGATGCAAAAAAATGGAAAAACATTCCATGCTCATGGATTAGAAGAAAAAATATTGTGAAAATGTCCACGCTACCTAAAGCAATCTACACATTTAATGCAATCCCTATCAGAATACCATTGATTTTTTTCAAAGAAATGGAACAAATAACCCTAAAATTTATATGGAACCAGAAAAGACCCCAAATAGCCAGAGGAATGTTGAAAAAAAAAAAAAAAGAAAAAGCTGGTGGCATCACAATTTCAGACTTCAAACTCTATTACAAAGCTGCAATTATCAAGACAGTATAATACTGGCACAAAGACACATAGATCAATGGAACAGAACAGAAAGCCCAGAAATGGACCCTCAACTCTATGGTCAACTAATCTTTGACAAAGCAGGAAAGAAGGTCCAATGGAAAAAAGACGGTCTCCTCAACAAATGGTGTTGGGAAAATTGGATACCCACATGCAGAAAAATGAAATTGGACCATTTCCTTACACCACACAAGAAAATAGACTCAAAATGGATGAAGGACCTCAATGTGAGAAAGGAATCCATCAAAATCCTTGAGAACACAGGCAACAACATCTTCGACCTCTGCCACAGCAACTTCTTCCCAGAAACATCACCAAAGGCAAGGGAAACAAGGGCAAAAATGAACTATTGGGACTTCATCAAGATCAAAAGCTTTTGCACATCAAAGGAAACAGTCAACAAAACCAAAAGACAACTGAAAGAATGGAGAAGATATTTGCAAATGACATATCAGATAAAGGGCTAGTATCCAAAATCTATAAAGAACTTATCAAACTCAACACCAAAGAACAAATAATCCAATCAAGAAACGGGCAGAAAACATGAACAGACATTCTGCAAAGAAGACATCCAAATGGCCAAAAGACACATGAAAAAGTGCTCAACATCACTCCGCATCAGGGAAATACAAATCAAAACCACAATGAGATACCACCTCACACCAGTCAGAATGGCTAAAATTAACAAGTCAGGAAATGACCTGTTGTGAGGATGAGGAGGAAGGGGAACCTTCCTGCACTGTTGGTGGGAATGTAAGCTGGTGTAGCCACTCTGGAAAACAGTATGGAGGTTCCTCAAAAAGTTGAAAATAGAGCTACCCTATGACCCAGCAATCACTCTACTGGATATTTACCCTAAAGGTACAAATATAGTGATCCGAAGGGGCACGTGCTCCCCAATGTTTATAGCAACAATGTCCACAACAGCCAAACTATGGAAAGAACCTAGACATCCATCAACAGATGAATGGATAAAGAAGAGGTGGTATATATATACAATGGAATACTATGCAGCCATCAAAAGAAATGAAATCTTGCCATTTGCAATGACATTGATGGAACTAGAGGGTATTGTGCTGAGTGAAATAAGTCAGTCAGAGAAAGACAATTATCATATGATCTCTCTGATATGAGGAATGTGAGAGGCAGGACGGAGGGTTGTCGGGGGTAGAGAAGGAAAAAGTGAAACAAGATGGGATCAGGAGAGAGACAAACCATAAGAGTCTCTTAATCTCACAAAACAAACTGAAGGTTGCTGGGGGGTGGGGAGGAGGGATAGGGTGACTGGGTTATGGACATTGGGGAGGGTATGTGCTGTGGTGAGTGATGTGAAATGTGTAAGCCTGACGATTCACACACCTGTACCCCTGGGGCAAATAATACATTATAAATAAATAAATAAGATTTTTAAAGATTATATTAGGAGTTAGAACAACAATAAGTAGGAAAAAAGTATATTCAAAAAAAATCATATTAAGCCAATAAATCACCAAAGTTACCTAAGAAAGGATCATAGTTGTCTACTTGTAACAGGAAATACAAAGACACTTTCAATCCTACACATTCCACAGGGGCAGGTAAAACACTCAATAAAGATCCCTGCTTTAGTCCAAGGGCTACTCTTCTCCAGCACAAATGTGTCAGCTTCTGCTCAACTCATCTTGCACGTGATTTTGACTTTTGGTTCCATCCCTGTCATATTCTACTTTCCTTATCATGTCCACACTACCTCACTGGCTTCATTTTTCTTCCTACCTCCATCTTTAGGTACTTCTATAGCTCCCTTAAGCCTAAATAACACCTCCTCCCTGAGCTAACACTTCCATGGTGTGTGCCATAGTGAGGACATTGCTAGTCATCCTAACTGCCATTTCTCTTAGCCTAAATAAAAAGCCTAAAATAAAAATGATACAAGCACATACGTACATACACATGTATATATGTATGTATCTCCCTCCCTTTAATGCTGAAATAATGCTGTCACCTGATGGAACATGCCAGCTAGATCTACCTGTTTCTGAACATTGGCCACAAGGTCTAAATATTCTGTAGTGTGACAGGAGATCAGGAGTACTGAGAAGTGGTGACTGGATAATTGGGGAGCTTATGCATGTCTGTGTTAAGAAAGCATCCCTACAAAAATGAGGATATAAATACAGGGTGGATTGTAAAGGGGAAAAAAAAAAAAAACACTATCATTTGCCAACCAATCCATTACATTACATGAAAGTAAATTAGTTAGGACACTATGCTCAACTGTCAGAAACCCAAATCTAATTACTTTTTTTTTTTTTTTTTTAATTTGACAGACAGAGATCACAAGCAGGCAGGGAGGCAGGCAGAGAGAGAGGAGGAAGCAGGCTCCCTGCTGAGCAGAGAGCCCGACGCAGGGCTCGATCCCAGGACCCTGGGATCATGACCTGAGCCGAAGGCAGAAGCTTTAACCCACTGAGCCACCCAGGTGCCCCGAAATCTAATTACTTTTTACAAAAATATAAACAAAAACAAAAACAGTTTATAGGATATAAGGATACTAGGCTATCTTGTGAAACCCAAGGCTAGAAGCATGGCTCAGTGTCAGGGAAAGGATTCAGGCAAGGACTCTATTTCTTGCTCATCTCTTTTCTCTGCACACATGTTCAATTCTCTGTTTCTCTGCTCGCCTCAGTTTCTTAGACTGTATGGCCTATTTTAATGACAGTAGAGAAGTTGGTCCAACTACTTGAGGTTCTAAATCCAAATTGCTGAAAAGAGATTTTTTTTTTTTTAAGATTTTATTTATTTATTTGTCAGAGAGAGAGAGAGGGAGAGAGAACGAACGAGCACAGGCAGGCAGAGTGGCAGGCAGAGGCAGAGGGAGAAGCAGGCTCCCTGCTGAGCAAGGAGCCCGATGCGGGACTCGATCCCAGGACGCTGGGATCATGACCTGAGCCGAAGGCAGCTGCTTAACCAACTGAGCCACCCAGGCGTCCCTGAAAAGAGATTTTTTAATTGAAGTGCTTATCCCTGGACTAATTTATGACTAAACTATAGGCATGTGGAAGAGGGTAGATGAGTGGAGGAAAATTTCTGGAAAAGACACTAGGTGTGTGCCGGCTGGCTGACAATCTCGAGAAGGGTGTACTACAAAAGGACAAGTATGAGGTAAATATGCCTTCAAAACCCCTGACATTATTATAGAATTCCTCATGTGAACAAAGAAAATAAGAAACAGAAAAAGTCACAAGGGACAGACATGTAATTCTCTCACACCCATGATGAAGTGAAGGGGAGTTCCGATATTGTTAGTTTACCCTAAGGTATCAAGAATTGTTATCGGATGACTCGTTAGACTTTTATGTGCTGTGTCCTCATCTCTTCTCCTATTCTAAGTGAAACCTACAAATGATGGAGAAACGAATATTAACTGCACTAAATGAAAAACACTGAGTCAATCTAGGGAGCTTATTGTGTGTTAAACTAGACAATGAACAGGTACCATTTACTGGTTCCACCTTTAAGGGCCAGGTTCAGGCACTGTGCAAAGAACTTTGCATATCAAATTAAATAATAGGTAGCCCCTTCCCTAAAGAATCTTATGTCCAAAAAAAAATCTATGAAACAATATTATAGATACAAGGAAAATATGTATACAGAGTTATGGGTTCTTGGGTTCTTGATGGAAGGCAATTTAACTAAGGTGGACCATCTAGGAAGACTTCGTAGAGGAAGTGGCATTTCACTCAAGCCTTTGCAAATGAGCAGTTTACCGAGAAAAGACAAAGCTAAAGGACAAAGAGGAAAGAGCCCCTACGTAAGTGGTGCAACTCCATGTTTGACAATATCATGCTTTCCAGTTTTGTTCACTCTGGAGACCCAAAACTTGATCAGGAATCATTAGATCTGGCCTATTTAAGGTCAGATATCAATCTGCCAGAGTCGTTAGCACTTTAGGAAGATAGCAGAGTCGTTGATGAAAATGATTGAAACAACTCCGTGGAACCACAGAAACACATACAACTCTCTCAATCATTACTTTATACCACAATCTCAAAGGGATAGGCTGGCATGTCTGGCATGAATGCTAAAGGACGTACTCCTGTTCCGGGCTGGACATTTCTGCTTTCACCTGTTTATTGCTGCCGATACTGTATGACCCTCCCGCTATCCTCGACTCTCCATAATACGCACGGGTCTTGTTATCATTTGTTGTTATTTAGAAGAAATTTCTTATTCTTTGTGGTGCTCCCATTTCACCAAGTTGGCCATGGCATATTAAGGAGGTCAGGCTCTTCTAAGACATTCTGGGAATGATTCGGTCCTAAAGACAATGTCCCTCCTTTGGGGCAACCCCCTGGGGCTTGTCAGCTCTGAGTCTGTGTACTGCTATCTATTTGCTCAGGCAGACACTCCGCACCCCACCTTGAGAAAGCAGACTCTATTCTTGTTAGTCAGGATTCTGTCCCTTTGTGCTCTATGTGGCAATAAGTTCCTGAAATAAAAACAAAACTCCCACTAGGCAGAAAGAGGACTGCCACCTCATTTCTGGTTAAATGCTATTAAAAGTGCAACCTGACTGCTACATTTCAGCTGTATATTTTATTTGTAGTCATGCATCCCCCTTAAAAGTATAAGAAAGGGAGGCATACACATGTTTTGTGGAAAAGTGAGTAATTATAATATCTCTGGGTGTCTGTGGGTGCCGGAGGAAGTGGAATGTTTCAGGATGGGCAAGAAAGATAAAGGATGTGAACAGTGGTGTTCAGGTATGGAATTAAGGGATGGGCAAGAAAGATAAAGGATGTGAACAGTGGTGTTCAGGTATGGAATTAAGGGACAGTGAGAGGAGACTTCCCACTATCTATAATATGCTCAACAAACATATGATCAGAATTGACTAGCTCTGAAATTAGATAAGAAAAAAAAATGTATGATTTCTGTGTGTGTGCGTGTGTGTGTATGTGTGTAGGTGCATGTGTGTGACCACAAAGAAAAAATTTTTTTTCATTTCAAAGAATTTTAAAATAATTTCTCTTTCACAGGGAAAGTTCTCATTTCTTACTAGATGATCCATAGGTTAAGAGGAATAAAGTTTAAATTTGACATTAACACGGTTAAAGAATTCCGTGAGACAGAAGCAATAGACTAAAAAGCATTGCACTGAGATTTACAAGAGTAGGAAAAGATTTGAGCTGAATTCTGTTTTGTTGTATTTTTTTTATAGTCATTCCTTTTCTATAATCACTGCCATGAATCTGTGTGCATCTACAAGTGAAATGCTGTATATTTCCAAAGCACTAAAAATTCCTCGAAATAGCTCCAGTGGTTCAAAATATGCATGATGATCAAAATAGCCACCTATAAATACTGTGGGTCTATCACGTGATAAATAAACATTATCAAATATTTGTACATTCACATATGTATATATATGGAGTGGAAAGGAGAGGAAGCAGAGAGTGAATATTTCTGCTAATGCTTGCAAGTAGTTGGCAAATATATACTCCACAATATGACTACACTGCACGGGACTTATGGGAATATGTCTTTCTGTATTGTATACATACACATAAATGTTGAAATTGGAATGTTCACATGTACACATGCATAGATATTTTAAATAACATTTTAAGTGCTGTTTGAAAATACATATGTATATACATACTCACACACATGCTGAAATGCCATCATTCAACATAATTCATGATGTGTATTGAAATGTATCAAAGCAGAAACACATTCCAGAAAGAAATACTCACTGGTGCAATTAAATCATAAAGGAGTTTAATTTGTTCGCTTAGTAGCTAAATGCTTATTTCAACATTTTGGCCAGCAGTTTCTTTAATGAGAATGTACCTGGAATGAATTAAATTTGGTTATTATTTAAGTTCATGAGTTAAAGTATTTCTTCGGGGAGTGCACTTACACTTTGATGCATTTCAATGAATACTGTTCTTGAAAATGTGTTTCAACTACTCTAAACTCGAAACCTGAAAATCCTCATGATAGTCTGTTTTATGAAACTGATCATGAATATCTGTGGGATACACAGGCGGGATTTGCAACTCACTCTTTTTTACATGACAGCATTATTGAGATATAATTCACATATAGAATTTACCCATTTAAAGTGTATAGCTTAGTATTTTTTAGTATATTCAGAGTTGTGCAGCCAGCACTGCAATCAATTTTTGGACATTTTCATCACTCCCAAAAGAAGCCCTCTACTCATCAGAAGTAATTCCCCATTTCCTACCACCTCACCCCACCTGTACCTATAGGCAACTCCTAATCTACTTTCTATCTCGAGGTTTTCCTATTCTGGACATTTCATATCAATTGAACCATACATTATGTAGCCTTTTGTTCTTGGCTTCTTTCTCTTAGAATAATACTGTTTTTAAGGTTTATCCATGGAGTGGCATGTAATTTTACTTTGTCCCTTTCTTTTTTTTTTCTTGAATAATATTCTACTGTATGGATTTATTGCATTTCATTTATTCATGCATCAGCGAATGAACATTTGTGCTGTTTCCAACTTGTGGCTATCATGAATAATGCTGCTATGAACATTTGTGTACAAATTTTTACATGGACAAGTTCCACTCGAATATATACCAATGAGCGGTATATACCAATTTCTGGGTCATATGGTAACTACATGTATAACTTTTGAGGAACTACAGACTGTTCTTCCAAAGTGGCTGCCCAATTTCGCATTTCTACCAGCAGTGTATAAGGATTCTAATTTCTCTGTAGGTAACTCACTTCGATGTCTGTCACTCCTCCTAATTCATCAAATAAATGTGTTTACTAAATGCTGGGCTCTGTCCTGTCCTCTATCCTTCCATTAAATGTACATGAGTGTAGCCACACCGATAAGATAGGACCTCTGTGATTTACTACTCCTGCATGCACAAAGTATTTTGTAGACCCAAAAATACTAGCCCTCCTTCAAGCACACCATTAAACTGTCCATACTGTTTAAGCAACTGTAAAATGAGGAAGACTGGTCCAGAGTGAACAGGGTCACTTCCATATTTGTTTGTGGAACTGAATGCTTCCATTTGAGACGTATTTGACATATCCAGCCCCATGAGCAAGCCAGGTATGTAAGGAGGCACAGTTTCTATTTTAGATCAACTTAATGCATTTTAAAATACAAATTTTAAAACTATTTAACCAATAGCCACTTGAGAAATACATCAATTCAGTGAAGATAATCCTACAGGTTGTTTAGGTTCTTTTGAATAAGTACCCTCCAATGTTCTCAAAAGAGACTTCAGTCTTCCACTGCTAGAGTAATTTTAGATGCACTGTTGTTCTTTCCTAAAATTATCATATGGCACATGATTTAAAATTTTGAATGAATTGTAACTTACTGGATTATGTGAATGTTCCAACCTATGTTGCTATATCCAAACAACCTTGAATAGGGCCTAATAATAGAAACACTAAAGAAGGTCAATAAATTTAAGTTGCTGAACTGTTCATTTTTTTTTCATGTTTTTAGCACACTATAGACACACAATCTCAGTGAAGCATAATATATATGTTAATCTTTACTGTCGTGGAAGAGAGAAGGTTAGGGAGTTGATAGCAACAAGAACAATAATAACCATGATGACATCAGGAACATCCCTAAATTCACAGTGTGTGCCAGGAAACATGCTAATTATTTTACATTTATAATTCAGCTTCATCTTCATCAGCTTCAATAAAGTAGTTGTCATTAAATCTTTCCATTTTACAGATGAGAACACTTAGGCTTGGGAAGTGACTCATACTTTGTTAGGCACGGAGTAATGCTGGGCCCTGAGCAGAACCCAGGTTTATCTGAATCCAGTGTAACCACCAGGCCATGCTACCTCTAAATGTCCCCCATCCAAGATAAAGAAGGATAGTTCTGAAATATATTACCTATAGCTGCAAGGTTCAGCACATTAAACCCCCTTGAAAAGCCCATTATTTCCATGAATCACTGGGAACAAGAAAACAAAACACTGCCTGTATGTTAATAAAATGATATATCTCTTACACATATTATTTTTCAAAAATATGTAGACTATTGTATAGGGTAAATAAAATTCACTACTACTCAGTTATACAGGACTTACTACTATTACATAATATTTCAATCAACAGGTAATGAAAATATCAATATGGTAGGATCTAGAAAATTGTATTATATTAGGGGGAAAAAAGAGCTTCAAAATTGAAAATATTAATACCTATAGGGCTAAAAAGTTTTCATCACCTTAACGAATAAAATGTACTTCTAAGCATAAAGTCATTATATATATCCATTAGGAGTAAAATGTTATTAAAAAATATATAAAATAGAGCCTGTGCTTAGAAATCACTGTTATTTCCATTTTATATACATGAAATCTAAAACTAAAAAACTATTTTTTCTTAGCTTTAACAGACCAAAAAAAATCATTGTCATAACAACCACTTTTAGACTATTCACTCAGTGTCCAGCTCCTGGAACATACTACAAACTTAACCAATATTTTAAAATAATTGTCCAATTTGTGACCTGCATTCTGTGCTACCCTCCAGACACCTTTTTATTTATTTTGATAAAACTTAACTGTCTTTCAAGTTTACCAAATTTAGAGTACCAGTATTAGCGTTGTCCTTAATTAAAATTCAATAAAACCCCTTAATTTAAAAATTATTGTGGTCAAAACCATGGGTGAGCTACAGAATCCAGAGATAAAGGCAGTTAAAATAGATTTAACCACCTGTGAGGTATAATAATCATGCTGAAATGTGTGGCCTGGAGTGTTTTCATTGCTATTATAAAAAGAAATGTATACATAAAAGTAAGGGAAGCATACAGATATGACCATTAGTAAATAATTATCACATAATTGACAGTAAATAAGGAATCACTTAGTAATCCAGTATTACCCAACATTTAAAAACAAATTCAAAATTATCTCTTAGAAAATGCAGGAATTTATCAATCATATGCATATAAGAATGCTATTATCTCAATAAAAGATTCTCAATATTAGAAGTAAAGGATCTAGAGAGACCATTGGGCCCAGAGAGGACCTGTATCTGAATCATTCAAGGGTATGTCATGCAGAATATAAGACTTGTACAAAGATAAAACCTTAAGTATTTCTACATTTTATTTTAAAAATCATATTCTACATAATTATTAAATAAATTTAATCTATTGATAGCCACTCATCTAATAGAATTTTATGCCAGATATACCCATATCCTAAAAATACTATACTCATCCTTGAATAATATTCCTTGACTAACAAATATTTGTTGAAAATATATAGTATACTACTGTAAAGTGAATGGTGTTTTGAAAGATACTAGCCTAGAATCCAAAGTTATATATCTCTATACGTATCTTGTTTTGGGTATTTAAAACTTAAATTTGTTATAATTTGATCTTCTCATGTATAAAATAATGAATCCCACCCATCTCATCAGGTTATTTCAAAAATTAATGTAAAAATGTAAGTGAAAATATCTTGTAAACTGTAAAATAAATCACAAAATTGGCCAAATCAGTTATCTGGCATCTATTTACATGAAAAACATCATTGCCTAATTTTTAAAACATTTTTTGAACATCTATTTTGGCAAACATAAACCCAAATATATTCTCAATGAGACAAAATGATTACTATTTATAAAAAATTATTAAAATTCATAGTCTTAATTCATATTAGTAGGGAAGAGTGGCTTTGAATCAGGTAATTCAAATCAAAATGTATCTTGAGTACCTACTTGAATACCTGCTACTACAAATATTTTATATGACCACAATAGTATGGATATTTTCTTAACTTTTCCAATTTTCTTTTGTCTACATAATATCAAAACGATCAGTTGTTTCTCTTATTATACACAACTAGGGATAATAAATTAATTTACCCTCTGGCAACTGATGACATAATTTTTATGAGACTCCATAATTCTAGATTACTAAACAGAGTTGTGAAATCTTCTCCAAGGCTCTCTTTGGTTTTTTGTTTTCTACGGAAAAAAATAAATAAATAAATAAAAAATAAAAACAACTTTCCTGTATAATTGATAAGATATGACCAAGCTGACTAAATCTTGACAACAATTAAAATGTAGAATTTGCAAGTTCCTTTCCAGAAATCGGCTTGGGTTGTTTTTTTTTTTTTTTGAAAAAAAGCCATAGATGACCAAGAACTCTGGGCAAATGACAATGTTTGTAAAGAAAAATTAAGTAACTAGAATCATCTGCAAAACTCATGTGAATGCATTTAAGGTACACAAGTGTTAAAACTCTTAAGCATATTTATTAATTCACTCAACAGACACTGGAAGGTTTTCATGCATAAGCCATGTGCTAGGAGCAGTGGGAATATAAAGGTAAATCTTATCCAGACCATGCATGTAAGGAATATGGGTTGAATAATACAGCCAAGAAAGACACCAGATATAGATAGATGTGATAAAAATACAGATTCAAATATAGCTGTATGTGAGAACTATACTATAAGATAGAAATTGGTGTGCCACAAAACATGTGCAAATATAAAAATTTCATAAGTGATGACTTAAGTGAAACGATCAGGATCTTCGAATATAGGATCTTGGAATATAGAATCTTAGGTCAGCATGGCACCATTGAACATAACAGTGGGAAAGAAGCCTTAGTAGACCTAGGACCAGTGACAGCAAAAACTCGAGAATGGGAAACTATGACTTGAGTCAGGACAATAATGAGGCCGTCTGTCCAGAATAAGGGAGGCTAAAAGTCATCATTTGGAGATAAGCTTGTAAATAACGTGGAACCATATTACAGGACAGCGTTGAGTACCAAGTTAAGGATATTTGGCTAATACCTGGTAAACTTTTTGAAATTGTTGAGAAGAGACATGTCATTGTACAGGCGAGTTTCACTGGGAATATTAAACTGGCAAATGTTCACAAGAGGAATTAAAACGAGGTGAGGCTAAAGGAGGGAAGAACGGGACTACCACAGCAGCAAGAGGCAATGTAAATGACAACTGGGAAGTTAAAGAGGCCTGCACTTAGCTACAAGAATGAGAGGAAGAATGTTGTAAAGACATTTTAGAGACACGATTGGCAAGCAAAAGTAACCATGTGGATTTAGAGTTAGAAATTCTATTTTTTTCCCTTTGGCAAGTATTATCTGGCATTTATCCTGTAAATTTCCATGTCTGCTAGAGCTATTGGGGTAGAAGTAAAAGGAGGAAGGAAGGAAGGACCGTGATTTACCTATTCTTCTTCATCTTTTTAAGCAGTATTTGACAGAGTGAATAACCCCAGAATGTCATGTGTTCATCCTCCATTTAATTTTCCATCTATAAACTGACTACTGTCTGCACTCCTCCTCCCCTTGATTTAACAATCTCTGCTGATGAGCTGGTGTTCGAGAATCCCCAGGAAACAAATAGAGGACGGGCTCCTGCAGCTCAGGTTAAAACACAGGAGTTTGCAATAGCACCAATAAGAATTTAAATGACTTTTTTTTTTTTTTTTTTTTTTTTTTTTTTGAGAGAAAGAGAGAGAGAGAGGAAGGGCAAAGGGAGAGGAAGAGAGAGAAACTTAATCAGGCTCCATACCCAGTGCAGAGCCCAATGCAGGGCTGGAGCTCACAACCCTGAGATCATGATCTGAGCCAAAATCATGGGTTGGACACTGAACCAACTGAGCCCCCTAGGTACTCCTAAGTGATACATTTTTAAAATATACTGTATTAAGTCATGTTCACATGACTTACACTGAAAAATTAGGACAATGTAAGGCTAAATAAACAAAACTCATGAAGCCAATGAGAGGAAAAGAAGAAAGTAATATGAAGTCCCACAACAGTCACTAAATTTGCAGACATTTCAAATTAACTTTGTTACACCAGTGCCCCGGTGCCCTGTATGTGCACTATCCTCATGTTTCCAACTCACATTTCAAAACTTTTGGTTCCTTATTTTGTTTGATACTCAGTCTAATTCTTTCATGTGCTTGAATTTCCTACTACTGATCTCCCACTCTGCACTCACTAATTCTTGAGACTGGAATTGAGCTATCAGTTCCACGTTTGTACTTACTCCCCATTCCCCATATATTCCCTTTCGAATGACTCATTCCAGATAGAGCTATGAATACCTGAGGGCACCCAGCAACAGTGGCTTTCACCAGTGACGTAAATGATCAAGGTGCCAAATGCACGGCCAGTGTCTCCGAAGGTTTGATGTCTTCCAGTCTCTTCTATCCTCTCAGGTCCTTATGCCAGAGGGTTTTCATTATTTTTTCTTGGGAAATATTTCAAGTTCATGGTATTTTAAAGCTATCCATGGGTTCATAGAAGACTAGTAAAGTCTAAAAGACATACTGGCACTCCAGAATAATAGGGAAGTTAGTCATCCGAATTGATAAATGAAAACTATATCTAAAAAATAAGGAGGGACAATGTGGAGGGGCAGAAAAGGGTAGAGACAGGCATGGTGGACAGGAGAGAATTGTATTCTATTAAATCTTTCCTAACAGCGCATCTTGTTTGGATCATGTGATTTGAGCAGAAATTGGGGGTCAGTTTTTGTTCTCCTCTCTCCCATTTTTAGAATCGGTTTGCCCAACATTATGGCACACATGTTCTCAGTTACCATAATAGACTACATATGTAACATTCACTACATCATTTCAGAGCTCCATTTGCAGATTCTACATTTTATTTGACTCATACTCCCCTCACCCCAAAGGAGACAGGCTGTTAATCCCCAGCCTCTGTGGGAAGTTTAAGCTATGGCTGGCAGAATGTGAGAAAAAAAGGCTCTGTGTTCCAGTTACCATGTTAGTTATGATACACACACATATACATTTGATCTCCAGTGTTGTTCTTCATTAATTCATTTTGGAATTCACAATGCCACACTTTAGCATCATCGTAAGGAATCTCAGAGCAGATTTTTCTAATGTGCAATGCACTCCCTTTCACAGTGGAGTTTATAGCTGTAGTGAATAGCAGCATCTAAATTCGTACTTTTTAAGCTGAATCTTAAACTTTTGATAAGACTTGCATGGAAACCCAGGCTCAGAACTTGTCACAGAGAATCTGCATCTCAAAGCACAGAGAGGAACGATTAAAAGAGATTGACTCTTCTTCTCTACATATCTGATGTGAAATCGAGGTATAACAAGAAAACAGGAAAGTTTAAATCACTCCAGTGAATAGAGGCAGAACTCATTCATGGAAAATTCCGCATTATAATTGCATGTAGATACTTTCTAGCTATGTTAAAATTATATTTATCTTTCTTGGTGAGAGTAGAGAGTTAATGAAAACAACTGCTTATTTCTATCTAAAAATTGATTAAAAATTGTGGTTAAAGAGACATATATCAAGAAAAGGGAATATAAAAGCAAAATGACTACTACAGCTGTGACTCTCACATTAAAACGTCAGCATTTGAGGGGTACCTGGGTAGCTCAGTAGGTTAATCGACTCTTGATTTTGGTTCAGGTCATGATCCTGGGGTCATGGGATTAAGCCTAGCAGGGAGCCCAGCATGGGGCTCCAGGCTCACTGGGGAGTCTGCTCTTAGTGGGGAGTCTGCATGAGATTCTCTCCCTCTCCCCACCCCACTCTCTCTCTCTCAAATAAATAAATAAATCTAAAAAGAAAAAATTCGTCCTTTGTATTTCAGTATTTTAGAAAGATATTTAATTTACAAAATAACCCCAATTTAGCTATTATTATCAGATTTTGTCCCAGAGGGAAGAAAAAAATCTTCATTTATGACTTCTAAGAAAATTTATACAAAAATGGGAAGAGTATAAAGAAGAATTATTCAAAAGAAATTTGCTCTTCCAACTAAGGACAGCTATGTATATAGTTTATACATATAAACACTTCACTAGAATTAAGGTTGTCATATGACAACAATATTTCAGATATAAGTGCAATTTTCTAAGAAAAAAATTTTCATAAGACAATGTCTGCATGTTTTTTCTCTAAAAACTTGTAAAAGGATCATCAATTATTTCCATCTTCCTTTAATATTTTCTCCCAAGTTCACCTTTAGAAATTCTTTCAGTGTACAAAAATGACTCCTTTCTTTTCAAGTAGAACTTTTATAATTTCTAAGTTAAAAAATACTCTATTAACATGCAATTGTAATTTGACATAAGATGAAAAATCTACACTTTCTCCACCTACTTTTGCTTATTTCTTATAGGACTCAACAAAGAAATCATTATATTAAACAGTATGATTTCTGAGACCTTGAGAAACTAAAACTAATTTTTTTCTTATTTTAAAGTTACAAACGTTACAATAGGCACATAAAGAATACTTTTCATTTAAAAGTGACAATAAGCAATATATAAGAACACTAAGACAGCCTTTAAAATTTTAAACATGAACAAAATTAAATTATAACTTTCCAAGGGAAAATAAAAACTAGAAAACATGATTGTAAAATATCAAATTAAAAACTCTAATGAAAGTACTGAACAATTATTTGAAGTTTATTGGATTATTTTTACTTTCAAATTTGTTTAATGTTTATACAAACAAGAAAAGTAATATAAATATATATATACAAAACCACATTTTGCATATATATGTATTTTCCTCTTTAACTTTCCTCATTAACTTTCCTCTCTGAATGTATGTATAACTTATTTACAATATCTGATCAATTTCATGTGCACCAAGAAACTCTTCTATTAAAGACCACATTATACTCTTTATTTTCAAATGCTGCTGGGAGACTGACATACTTAACTGACATTCCATACTGTACTATACATACCTTAGATCTATCACTCTCATCTATCACTCTGCATTTCATATCAAATTGATTTTGACACATCACATTTGAATAAAACAGTGGTAGAACATGCATACTCATTTACACCTCAATATTAATTGTTACACTTTTTATGCACTAAATAAATGTACATAATTGGTAAAATGCAAGGGAATCAAGTCAAATTAGCCAAATATGCATTGCAAAAAAAAAAAAAACTACTTCCCTATCTAATGCATTATATATCAAGATATACATATAGTAAAGTATATGCCAAATATAGGTATAGAAAGATTTTACATCTCTGTGTAAAATCATTTAAACAAATATTCTCCATAACCTACTAAAGCGGAATAAACTTTCATTGAGATTAGGTGGGCATTCAGAAAATAAATTTGTCTCTATTCTAAGATTGAAAGAATTGACTTCCTACTTCAAGCCCATTAGTGAGGAGGTCAGAACTTGGGCACTTCTTAGAGTTCATGCAGCCCCAGCCCTTAGCAGCGAGACTTCCTTTGGGGTCAATGACTTCTAACTATTGGAAAACCTACAAGAAGGGGTAAAGAAGTAGAAGATTACAGTTAATCAAGTGGCTTTCAATACAATCCCTTTCAAAAAAAGCTGTCACTGTAGACCTTTCATCTTTTTGTTCGTCAAAATCAAGTTTCCCCTGGGGTGCCTGGGTGGCTCAGTGCATTAAGTCTCTGCCTTCAGCTCGGGTCATGATCTCAGGGTCCTGCGATGGAGCCCTGCATCGGGCTCTCTGCTCAGCGGGGAGACTGCTTCCCCCTCTCTCTCTGCCTGCCTCTCTCGCCACTTGTGATCTCTCTCTCTGTGACAAATAAATAAATAAAATCTTCAAAAAAAAAAAAAATCAAGTTTCCCCAAAGAATGTTGTTAAAAAAAAAAAAAAAAGGCAGGGTGAAAGGGCTAGTTGGTCACCAGTTTTCCCAACACTATCAAATCACAGCAGAAATTACTTAAACAATTAGCATATGACTTACACAATTAGCATAAAAGTGGTTGTAAATAGAAATTTGAAATACCTTAGAAACATACTACATACCACAGTAGTTATACCATGGTGAAAAACCTTT
This sequence comes from Martes martes, assembly GCF_963455335.1. Taxonomy (NCBI): domain Eukaryota; kingdom Metazoa; phylum Chordata; class Mammalia; order Carnivora; family Mustelidae; genus Martes; species Martes martes. The sequence continues at coordinate 111,185,363 of NC_137890.1, read as the reverse complement.
AATGTGGCAATAAGATTGGAGCCAAATAACTATAGAACAGAAAAAAAAAATTGCAAGCTGATCTTCCTTAAAGGAAAGCAGTTTGTGTGTGCACACAGGTGTTAAAGATCTTAATTTAAAGTCAAATGCTAAGGTCCCACCCAGCTGGAGGTCAAAGGACCTCAATCAATGAGAATAGTTTTGTTTTTAAGAAATAAATGAAACTGGCCCCTGACCTTACCAATGACCATGAACTAACACACACATTTTTTTTCTTTTTTACTTAAGACAAAGCTCCCAGATCTTCCTTTAGAGCTATTCATTGTTTCTGCAATCCTAGAACTGTGTTTCTAAACCTGGCCACTGTTGACATTTTGACCCAGGTAATTCCTTGCAGTGAAGGTCTGACCAGTGCACTGTAAGAGGTTTAGTAACCTGACCTCTACTCACTGGATGCCAGTAGCATCTCTCTGTAAATTGTGACAATTAAAAATGTCACCATATATCGCCAAATATCCCCTGGGGGAAAATTGTCCCTGTTGAGATCCGCTTTTCTAGAGAGAGGGGAATAACCTTTGTTAAAGGCAGGTTCACTGAAGAAAGCAAGAAGTGACAGCTAACAGCCTTACAGGCAGGGAAAAGATTGAGAAATGAGACACAACACTCACAACTTGTTGCAGAGCAATCTGGAGTCTTTTAGTATAAGGACTCCAATCACTACACTAAGTATGAACATCACTACAATAAATATGAAGAGCAATTATTTTATTCTTCATTAACACAGAGATGCCCTACTGTGAGAGCATCCCTAAGTTAGTGCTGAATAAGACAAATTATGTTCACTGTGCTGATCCCAAGTCATTAAGAAATTGGTAGAGTTTCTGCAGTGTACCTCATCAAAGAAAATAGAAAAATATTAATACATGTGAGGAAGATGTCTTACAAAAGATTGAACTTTTCAAGATTCAAACTAATAAATATTTATTAGGAAAAAAAATGCTTCTGCATAGATACATATCTTAGATTTTCCAGACAATGTTCATTTAGAATATTTCCTTTTATTTGTATCTGCTCCTTAATTGATGGTTCAGGGGGAAAAAAAAAAAAAGACATTACCTTAAAAGGTATTCCTGGCAAACCCCATTTCTATTATGGTGTGAGCCTTGTCTGACTCACAGGTTTTGCCAAAGATAAATGCCGCCAGCCCCTTCCAGATTAGGGATTCCCATGAAAATGTTAGAAAGAGGTGTGTATTTGAGTGAGAACTGGCCAGTTTCCAAAGCCCAAGTCAGAGAAATCTGTATTATCTGGAGTCTCCAGAGAAGCGAGGGAGGTAAGAGATGAAATGGCAATGTATAAGTCAAAGTCTTATTTTGCAAGAAGTTTTAGAATTTGACATACCCATGGAAGTAAACAACTAAATGAACAAGCCCAATTCTAAAGTTTGAATGACAACTTGAAAGTGGATCACAAGAGTTAGAAAAGAGCTAGGACAGGTATCAATCCTTTCATCATGGTGTCCTGGAGACCTCACTTCTCCCTGAGGCCATGGAGAAAGGATTAGCATAAAGGGACTCCAGAAAGAGCAGCAGAAGGGATTGGAAGGAAGTCAATAATTACATTCTCCATTCAGTTTTACCTTAAGTATTAAAATCATTCAGCAAACATTCATAGAGACAAAGTTCGGTTTGGAACCCAGCTCAATTACTAATAGTTGCGCAGTTCTTGGCAAGTTAGTTCTCTGATCTTTAGTTCTCATAGATGACATAAATACACAGACTAAGTAAAACCCTCATGAAATGAGCATTCACATTTGATCACCCTCCTGGTGACTGGCTGCTAGTTTTCACTCGGTTTGCTTTCCCAAATGAAGATAGGCCCAGTAGTATTGGGATTTCACAAGTAATTGCTTGCGATCATTCTGGACTCTCTCAAGTCAGTGCATTGCCCCTTGTTCACAGCGTATGTCTCAGTGTCCTACGTTTTATGCTTCTTTTGTGACAGAACAGACCAATTTAAAAATACCATTTTTCATTAACTTGGTAATGATACAACCCTGTATTTCCTGTGGTTAAAGTATCTGAATGTACTTTCGATGTTACAGCAATGTTTTATAATCTCTACCTTATAGGGCAAAGCAAGGCAGGTCTAGGCTCTGCGGATGTTGAGGCTTAGACCATTTAGAGGACCTTCTTAAAGATAAAAACATTTTACATATATACACAAAATCAGGTATGAAAGAGAATGTTTATTTAGAATCTGAAAGAGAACTATACATTTTTTATCAAGCAATTTAAAACGGCTTTCTGTGGAAGAAAACTTTGTAAGTGGACAGCCCTGAAAACTTAAATTTCATTAGCTTCGCAAGACATCTACTTCAGGAGCTGGATGAGAATTAAAGAAGGTCATGAACAGAAATACACAATGCCTGGTATTAAGAAATTTTCATCAGCAAACATTAACATTAGTATTTTTATTGCTGTCAAAGCAGTCAATAATGATTATCAAGCAGCTAGTACCAAGTGACAGTTGAGGATATGAGAGGTTGGGGGGTGGTGCTGTTGGTGATGGATCATAGTCTTCCCACATCTTCTTCTACCTACGAGAGCTGCCCTCTGCACCCTGGCATGCAATCAGAAGAGATGTCATATGCAGAAGCATCAGTAAATAGAGGCATCCCAGCCCTACTCACCTACCAGTCAACCTTGTGAAATCAGATGTCAAAGCTACGCAGGGTTAAAAAGATAAGAAATTGACAATAGCACAACTTCATAGGGACAATAGCCACAAATATAAATAACCACAAATTATAATACAATGTACCTGGCAAAATATACATATAAACAGTTACGGAATTACCAACAAAATGAAAGTAGGGAATTAATTTTGTCCAATAGCATTACAGAAGGCTCCTAGAGGAGCCTTCTTTTAGAGGAGCCTTTTACCCCTAGAGGGTAAAATTCTAGACAGGAGGAATGATATGTAAAGGGAGGTGTATAGGAAAAAGCATGAGCCAAGTGAAACAATTAGTACCCTGAACTTAGGTAGGGTGACGGGAGATGGAACTTCAGAGGCAGTTTGGACTGGAGTTTTCTGCCATGTTAAGGTGTATGGTCTGAGGGGAATGGGAGCTAATCAAGCACTGAGTTGTTGTTTTTTTGTTTGTTTATTTGTTTTACTTAGTTTTTTTTTTTTTTAATTTCTTTTCAGTGTTCCAGAATTCATTGTTTATGCACCACACCCAGTGCTCCATGCAATATATGCTCTCCATAATACCCACCACCAGGCTCACCCTAAACTTTAGGAGAATAGCCTTAGAGAAGTTGTGCAAAGGTCGCTTATAGAGGGATAAAATCTACTGTGAGGGAAAGTGCCCTGTGTACGGTTGCACAGGCTGTGCACTGGACAACTCCATGGGAGTATCATTCTTATAGACTATAGCAAGAACAACTCCCTTTGAGTTTCACATCACGTGCAAGGACGGTAACCCAGATGAGAGATCATGAAGAACCTAAGCAAGCCAACGATACGAAAAGAATGAAGAGCAGATACCAGCACTGAGAAATATTTCTGAGAGGCCATCAGCAAGCATGGAAGACCATACTTTTCTCAGATGGTTGTGGATGGTTTAAAGAAATACAGTTGAGCTTGGGGGCAAACTTAAAATCACAAGCCAGTGAAATTTTTAGCCCATTTCAGAAAAGAATCCTTCCTTCTTAGGACTTCGGATTGACCATCATTAAGGCTAAATAAATATCAGAGTTAAACACTGTAGCAAATGAGAAGCTGGAAGTTCAGGCTGTTTCACATTGAATGCTCAGGATACTTGTGAGCACTTCCCCACCCAGACACTTCTTGTTTGGAAAAACAAAAACAAGACAAAATAAACAGACGAACAAAAACATCATTTGTTTCCATTTAGAGAGAGTTCAAGGAAATAGCATTTGTCTTATTTTTCTCACCAGTTTCATTTACTACGGATTTATGGAATTCATGTTCACATTACCTTTAGGGCCCGAAGAAATCCACAAACATAATAGAATGCCAAAACACAGAAGGAAAGTATCAAGTGTCTGTGGAAAACCATTCTGCCTATTCAGTTAAAACCAGTCTTCACCTCCTTCCTCTCAATCTATTTCTAGTCACCAGTTACCTGGACTAAACTTGAACGGCAAACAAAGCCCCAAAGCAATAATATGTCACTGACTTGAGATTTTCTTGTGACATTCATATCAAAATGGAATTCTCTTGTCTTTAGCTATATCACCCAGACTCGAAATAAGACTAATCTGTTTATCTCTAATCCCCAGCAAGTTCATGGTTCATTGTCTGTCATCTCTTCCTTATCAGATCAATTATCAACAACCAGAAAAGAGTGTCAACTGCTTGAAAACATTGGTCTTTTTACCTCCCTATCTTATAGGCTTTATTTTCCTATCATTACATGGCTCTCTGATATTTGAAAGACCCAACAGAGGTTGCCATGTATATTGTAATCTCCTGGGAGCTTTTCGGAGATACAGGACCTCAGGCCTTCCCCGAACACCTACAGAATCAGAATGTACATTTCTACGAGACCCCAGATGCCTCTCGTGCACCGTAGCGTTCCAATCTGCTTTTGGTGAACAAACCTCTCCAGGTTCAAGGCTGATGCGTTGCTTTAGCAAAATCACCGTAAGCACACATAACTAATAGAGTGCACAAGTTTTCCAAACAGAAATAATTTGGCCACAGGACGGTTCAAATAAAAGGAGGAAAAGATGAGACAGACACTCAGAAAAGGAAAAAGAGACCACCAAGAACATGGGAAAATGCAGGCTCCAATTAGAAGCACTGAAGTTTCCAAGTTTTGAGGCTGACTCCAATAATTCAACTCTTAAAGACTGCCCACAAAATACAAAGAATTTGGTTCCTTCTCCTCATTTGCATAAGTAAATACCTTCCAATGAGGGCAATATTCATCTCGTATCATATTTTAAGATGATTATAGCCAATCTCAGGTGGTTAAAGTCATTTAGCCTTCAGCCCTGTACCTTATACCCCACCTGAGGCATACTGAGCTCCTTGGAAATGGGCTGCCTATTGTGCCTTACTGCTTAATTATTATATTAACATACTGAAGCTTCCTTTGAATTAGCTCTTCTCTGTGAGTGTGTTTATTCTATAGAAAAGCCCTTCAGTGATTTGCAATGAAGGTAATTTTTCTTGTCAGCTTACTTCAAAAATCCAATAAGTATAAATCCAATGCAATTTGAGTTTTGCCAACATTTTGCTTCCATTTCATTCTGTTTTGTTTCCTTCACATCTTTTTTTTTTCTTTTTTCCCCCAAACTCTAAGTGCAAAGCTTCATTCTCTGAATGCAAAGCAGGCTGCAACCTTTCTCAGAACACACAGTGCTGTTCTGCTGCTCTGGCTCCTGTGATACTGGGCGCCTTTGCCCACAGTGGGCAGAATCCAGGTTGCTTGGTAAGACTCTGTCAGAGCGCACTCTGAACTTTGGCCCACTCGGCAGAGATCTGCTCACCCACTAATTGAAAACTGACAAACGTTCGTATCTGTAAGTATTAAGCAAGTGAATAAAAGCTTTTGGGGAGCATTGTGTATATAAAACTGTCTTTCCCAAATTCATAGTCAACTTTATACCTGCTCCCTAAATTTAAACCTGTGAGGTGCTGGCAAGAATATCTTAGAAAAAGAGAGAGAGAGAGTGTTCTGTATCAGGGCAATCCATGTTAACATCCCCGTCTCTGGTGAGGGCCCTTACAAGTATTAAGTCCTGTTTCTAATTATTTTAGCCACACCCCCACAATGCATCCTCCTCTTTAAAAGTTTAGCATATGGTAAAGACTAAAGTTAGAGAATAAATGTTGATTTTATTTGAGCTACATGCATACCCTCACGATTTTTTTATTGTTTAAGATTCAGGGGGAAGAACTGTCCTCCCACAGGCTGTACATGAAGCCAGACAGGAATCAATTTTTATTCATCTTGGTAGCCTCCTCCCCCCAAGTACTGGGACAAGAGATTGGTACTGAGTTTTGTGCTCCAAGCTGCTGAATTGTGAACCTACTACCAACTTTGCATCAAGATGCTCCGGTTTCTTTTTAGCTGTATCTGACAGGAGAACAGCAACAAGGAAAAAGGAAAAAAGAAAAACATAACAATAGCAAAGATCTCCACGACCAACACCAAAGAAAGGAGGTATTTTAGTTCCTTCATGTACATCTGCCACCCAAATAAAACCCTTCATGATTGTTCTTTCCTCGCACTGTAAAATGTTTCCAGAAATTTCTCACTGTAAAAATGCCTTATAAATGAACTATGATCTTTTTAAGATCATTTATGTGTAGCTTTTTTCTTTTTTTCAGTACTTTATCTCGCTTCCTTCTCTGAGCATTACAAACTTGGCCCAGCACCTCACCCACATGGGACAGGGCTTCAGATCCAGGATGTCATTTTTATGACAAAGGGTTACTGTCAAGTTGACAAAACGACTTTAGTAATGCAAGATCTCAGGGGAGAAGGCAGAAGACGAATGAGCGGTGGCTTCAGAACCACCGCGTAACCTCATTTTAATCACCAGTGTTCACCCCTCAGTGTGCCAGACTGATAGGTTGGTGAGCAGACTCAGAATAGGTCAGCTCCCACCAAGTTCCCATCAAGCGGTGGCAGCTAGAGATATGGTGGTGGACTTTGGTGGTTACAAACACAGGCTTTGAACTCAGACAAGTCTGTGGTCCCTGGGTTATCTTGTGTGGCACTAAAAACCAAACACGAAGGGAGACTGAGAACAGAACCCTCGGGGAGGGTTATTTCAAAAAAAGGCAATGAGAGTGGTAACAAGCATCAGGGAAAAAGGAAAAATCAGCAGCAGGATTCATCACCAACCTTCATCTTCAACCTTCAGGTTTCAATTCTCAGTTAACTATTTTTTTATTCCTATTTCAACGATGCAACTGAATAATAATTGAATGCTTACTTTCTGTTAGGCATTAAGGTCTCTTAGCTGCACACAGCCTGACTGGGAAGACAAGTCAACTTTAATAACATAACTACTGCAAAAGTGATGCAGAATTTGCCAGAGATGATATGCATAGAGCGTAAAACATCTGAAGGTGCAGTAACTCTGATTCTAAAGGAAGGTGGCATTCAAGGTGGGTCTTTGAGCAGAGGAAGAGTTTGCCAAGCAGCCAAGGAAGGAAAAGGATTCGAGTGGAAAAACTAAACACAGAGCCTGAGGAAGGTGAGGGGTTAGTGCCCCAACCCCCACGTAGTTCCAGGGTCAACTGTAATTAATTCATGCTTAAACTTAAATAGCTACATGTGGCTGGTGGCTATCATATTGGACAGCACAGGCCTTAGACTAACATTTATGCTGTCACTTTGTTTTGGTATCGCCCTAAAACAGAATTTTATTTTTTTAAAGCGATCGTGGGACAAATAAAGAGCTTGAGTCAAATTACTTGAATTCAAATTTAGTCTCTTCTTTTACACGTGATTTGACCTTAGGAACTGTGCTTCACTACTCTTTGCCTTGGTTTCCCCAATTGGCAAAATAAAAGAACTTACCCCTATAGGATTGTGGAAAGGATTAGTGCCTGACATATAATATTTGTGATAAATGTTGGCCATAATTATGATTTGTGAACCTACAGTCTCTAATACCATGCTACTGTTTGTGAATATGTACAGTCTCCAAGATCAGGTGTTACTTCATTTAATGTGAATAAACACGTGATATGAATCTTCACAATCCTGTAACAAAGAATAATGTAGTCAGTATAACTAGTGCATTTCCTACATGGTAGCTTCACAAGAAGATTTTTCTTTGAAAATAGACAAGCCATTAGCTGGAACATCTTTTTCTTCCTCCAGTTTCACATCAGTTTTGCAGGGGTTTTTTGGCAATATTTCAGTCACAACTTTGATGATCATTATCATGAAAAAGACCAGGAGAGTGGCGTTAACTAAGTGTGTAAAGTTTGCGAGTGTTCATTTGAAGCTATTGTTACTTGAAAGATGAGAATAATATGGCCTCCTTCCTAAGGAAAATAAATGTTTCCATCCTCTACCTGTGAGTATGAAGATATTTTATTTGCACAGGCTACACCATAAACTGTGTTAGTCTACTCTGGGGGAATAAGCGTAGTTTAGTAGCTAGCATTAAAAGTAAAGCAGTCTTTTCATTTAATAGAGACTGAGATAAATTCAGATTAAGTATATATTGCGTAAATAAAAATGGTTATAACATTTATTATAAGAACAGCACACAGGACTGTGACTTCTCTGCACCTCTATCATCACACATACATGGGAGATTTTAAATCGGTGACGCAATTGAACATGATACAGCATATTCGAGTTATACATCTTCCTTTTCAGAATATGTTATTGATCTACTCTCACTATAGTTTATTTTCTTCCTCAGGGGAAACGAAGAACTTCCTTCTCAATTTGTTCGAAGTTTTTATGACTACCATAGCTTTGTCTGACTTTAATATAACATAATATATTCTAACACATCAATCCATAGTGTCTAGCCCATCTCTGTTCTAAATATCACTCCTCCTCATAATATGATTCAATTTAAGGAATCTTTCCAAAGATCAATCTAAATAAATAACAGGTAGCTTTCAGGCAAACAGATGAATTTGCATTACTTTATATTCATCATAAATTTTTCACTTAATTACCAAAGTATCTTGTTCAGAAATACAAAAACAACATTATAAATTAATTGACACTGTCCCTGCTGACTTTTTTAGAACTTCTGTGGAATGTAAAGCCAAAAGTAAAAACAGCCTGCAGAGCCCAACCAGAGGACACACTGTATTGAAATAATAAAGTCTGCAAACATGTCATAGCATTATTTGTGGAATACATTTTGAGATACAAAGATTTTGTCACTGATAGGTGGTACCCTATTTCTTTTCAAATTCAAGGTCAAAAAACCCTGCTCCCTTCTTTTTCTTTTGTTATGTATGATCCAAACAGACAAAAACCCATATTCTCTTCAAAGCAATTAAAGGAGACTTACTTTCCTCTCATTGCAGAATAATAAAATTGTAACATTACTAAAACATAACAACGTATTTTCAAAAATGGGGGAGGTAATTGACATGAAATAAATGTACTCTCATTATATAAATCCTACAAAATCCAGCATTCAATATCAAAAACTTAAGGTCATTTAATATTAACCAAAAGCAAAGGTAACACATTTTTATTTAACTACTTGTAACTCTACAAAAAGGCTCTTTTCTTAAAGTATTACTTCCAAATAATTGATAATGTATAATGTTTCTCAGTGGAAGTAAGGTAGCCTCAAAGGAAATAGTAAAAGTTTGTAATTTCTTAGCATAAATCTAAAATGGCAAGGTGTCTTAATTTTATTAAATTTAGCCATAGTATTTTGTGAAAAAATGAACTTTTATATAATTCCTTCAGAACATGTGATATAAATACCAAATTAGTTCCCTAAACTTAATGCTAAAACTCATTTTAAATGTATAAATTCTTCAGTATGTATTACTTGGGTTTTTGTCAAATCATTTTAATTATATATGATATCATTACTTAAAAAATTAAACTTTTTCATTATTAGACATTAAAGTGTCTGCTAATTCTTTTACTGAAATCTCTGCTAAAGCAAGTTGTTTTCATTCTTGGTGAACTAACAACAGCCTGAAGGAATTAGTACTAAGAAGAAAAAGTCAAGAAAAACAAAAATATTTTGTTTGACCAAGTAAAAAGCACCAAAAGTGGTTTGGTTTAAATGATGTACTAATTCGTAAACTAGGTCTAATTCTGCCTGATTTAAACAGCTGGGATTTTTTTTTTTTCCCTGAGTAGCTGAAGAATCAACTTAAACCCTCTAAAGCATGCATCATATCCTCAACATGTCTTTTTTGGCAATACTAGTGAATTATTATAAAAGGAATATAGGAAAACAAAATGTTAGTTGCAAAAAAAAAAAAAAAAGAATTATAACATGGGTGCTTTGTATAACATGTGTCCATGCACTGGAAGTGAGTATATGGACAACATTCCAATGAAACTAAGAAGCAAATTGTAATCTCTGTTCTGAATTGAAGACTGAAACCCCTGGTCCCACTCTTGATTGACACATGTGAACCTGTTGACACACGAAAGAGTCAATTTGTAGATTTCTCAACTGCAGTTCGTGGTAGTCGACCCAAATGACTACTGGTTGGTCATCATGCTGACAGTTTCTGAACCACCCTCCCTAGGTATATATAGAATGAAAAAAATCGAATAAACGGCTAACTCACTTAATTAACACACTTCCAGAGTTTTCTAAGAGGTCACTCTGCTATGCTCTCAGAAATATCAAAAATACATTCTGTGCCCATACCTTCTGACCTCTAATTCTTTATCCTGCCTTGTGTGTTTGGGCATGTGGCTCCCATTCTTTCCATGGTCTGTATAGTGCCACTCCATAAAATCAAAGTCGTTCTGCCCTTACCTTTCTTCATTTGAGGTTGTTGTTACCCTTCCAGTTGTTTATGGTACAGAATAGACGGCCACAACAGGAACACACTGGAATCATATGTGTGTGTGTATGTGCACAGAAAGACTGAAGAAGAAGCTAGTGATATTTATACTAATGATTTAGATAATAGGTATTTTAGACGATCGCTGTCACAAAAATATTAACTGTTCATAGTAAAATTTTATACTACTCTTTAATTTTAATGTGTTTTCCAAGTTTACTGGACTATAATCTAACCTAAATAATTGACAGAGTTGTTAAGTAATGACTGACAGACAAGATAAGTAATAGTCTTATTGAAGGGAAAAGCAATTACCCTATGACTGAGTTATCACATTGACTATAGGGAGAAATTATGGATTATTTTCCCCTGAAAAGTATAAACATTGAAAGCTATATTATAAAAATATATATTAAATATCTACCAAGGGATATTTATATACATAACCATATATATATACACACACACACACACACACACATACATATACATACATATATATGCACATACACATACCGTAGGTTGTTAGAAGCAGGAGTATATAATACAGGGTATTATTTTATTTGTTCATTCATCTATTCATTCAACAAATATTTTGTGAGCATTTACTCTTTATAAGGAACTATTTTTAGTGTTGGACATTTTGTTTTGTTTTGGTTTGCTTTTGCTTTATTTTTGTTTTGTTTTTTAGCATTGGAAAGTTTTTAAATGTTTCCTTACTCTATTGTAGGGATTACATCTATTGAGTCAACCCTACAGAGACAAGCAATATGAGCAGAAGTGTACCTGTAAAAGATATTTATTATGATTTTAATACAAAAGTTTTAGATACACCAAAAGCCAACAATAAAAAAAGATTACATGAATGTTGATATCTCCATATAGTTGCCTGAATACTCCTTAGGCAAAGCCAACATTTTTTTAAATGTTAAGGGCTTCAAGGGTGATCGATGGGAGTAAAAGTTACATATAGTACAATCACAACTTTGTGATACAACAAAGATGAAGGGGTTGTCACTGGATAGCAAATTACAGGTTGGTTTTATTTTCTTTCTTATCCTTTTTCTATTGCTTAGACTAAGCATGTACTAGTTTTAACATTAAAAGAAATAAGATTCATTTTTAATTCAATCAAATAATAAGGATAGAAGATATTATCTTCATCTAAAAATATGAGAGGACTTCAAAGACACCTTTCAGAATTTGCTCCATCACTATCTCTTCTCTCTTGCATTTTTATCTTTCCTTGGACTACAAGTGAGCTTGGATCTCTCCTATTTAAAAATTACGCCCTCCTATTTCTTTGAGCTAGCCTTTACCTTCCCCACCTGTTATTACTATCAAATTTCTTGAAAAAGCAGTCAGTATTTCTTTTCTCACTTTGTTGCCACCCATATATCCTTTTCAAAATGGCTTTCCCACACCAATATATTTATTGACCCAGCTCTATCTCAGATCACTGGTAAGTCTATTCCAAATTCAGTTTTCTCCATCCTTGCTGTAGTTCTTCGTCTGTCTACATTGTTTGATTTTGGTTTTCTTCTGATAGTCTTCTCATCAATACTTCATTGTTTATTTCTTTCTCTTCCCACTTTTTATTTTTTAAGGTTATTTATTTATTTATTTGAGAGAGAGAGATCACAAGCAGGCAGAGAGGCAGGCAGAGAGAGAGGGAGAAGCAGGCTCCCCGCTGAGGAGAGAGCCCGATGCGGGGCTCGATCCCAGGACCCTGAGACCGTGACCTGAGCCGAAAGCAGAGGCTTAACCCACTGAGCCACCCAGACGCCCCTCTTCCCACTCTTTAAATAGATGCTTTTCTCCATATTTCATCCTGAACCTTGCTCTCTTCTCACTTTTTTTAAATTCTTTCCCTCAAAAGTATTATCCAGTTTCACATATTCAGTTATCACACCCATGCATATAACCCATAAATCTCATTTTCAATTTTCCCCTGAACCATGTCTCCCCTTCTTCTCAGCTGTGTGCTACGGGTTGCTACCTGGATGTTCTTCAAACATCTCAAGCTCAACACATGTAAAATCAATATACTTACCCTGCCCTTAAAATGTATTTCTAGACATGGCTTCTCTATTTCTATTTACTTTCTCACAATTTTATGCATATTGAGTTCAAAATCTCAGACTACATCTTTGTCTTGTTTCTCTCTACCCAATTAGTTGTCCAAAGCATACTGATTTTTTTTTGGGGGGGGGGGCTTGTTTTTTAAATAGCATTTCATTTCTTTTTTATTCTTTTCAACTCTGATTTAACTACTCTTACCTTAGTGTAACTTGGTTTTCTTCCATAGGCATAATACCCTGGTCATTAGTCTTAACTTCTTCCACACTCTCATGCTGCACAACACGTGGCCAAATTTATCTTCTGACAGTACCACTGTGATTTTATCAGAACCTACTCAAATGGCTTCCAATTGTCTCTTGAAGTAAATGTTCTTTACCTTGGCATTCAAGAATCTTTTCAACCCAGTCCTTCCCTTCTTTTTTTCTCCACTACTGTACAGATTTCCTTCTGACATGCACCACTTTCTATGTGTAAGTTGCCCTTTCTGAAACCAGTAACCCCTGTCCTAAAAGACCAGCACAATAAAACCGTACCAGCACAGTCCATCCCCACTGGCTCCTTAATTTAATCACTCTTTTGGCAACTACTGACTTCAATTTGCTACTATTTATGAAGATGCCTTTCTTCTAAGCTACACTGTAAGGTCCTTGAAGACAAAAATTGTATTAAATTTGCTTAAAATACACCACAATACCTGAACAGTGTCTTGCAAATAGCAAACACTCAAATACTGAAGTACAAATTCATGCATTTACAAGCAGCAAATTAACACTTTCTGGTCATTCCTATACTCATGTATTTCTGTTAGCAATACGGTTGGTTGGTCTCCTCTGTAAATCCTTAGGAAAAAGAATTCTACCTAGCCTTTAATAACAGATAATCCATTGTTTAAGTCATAGAAACTTTCTATACAAAAAGCATTTTTAGCAGGTGTTACATTCCTTACCCATTGCTTTTTTTTTTTTTTAAGGAGGTATATAATTTAAAAAAAAAAAAAAGAGGATACTGTTACATTATGATTTATCAGGGATTATTCCATAATTAAATCTTGATTATTAGGGTGACCATTAGGGTTAAAGCTAATTCTTGATCCAATTAAATCTTTGTAGGAAATCATAGGTGAATGCACAAATTCTTAAAAATTGGCCTAATTAGGTACCCCAGTGGTATATGAATCAGGTACCTCTTATTTGGCAGGTTTCTGAAGGGGAAAAAAAAAAAGCACTGAATGACCAGTCATCTCCCTGAGTGCCTCTCTTATTTTAATAGCTATTACTCTCAATCCATGCTCATCTCCCCTGAGATACTATGTTGGATTCCTTTCCTGAATAAGTCTTTCAAAAATTAAAGATAAATACAAGTCTCAGAATACCAACAACATCTCTCTCTCTGAGACATTTCGTATATGTTAGACCAAAATCGGATGACCTTAAAGTCCATCTTGCTCGGATCAGGTGAAGCTTTCCCTGGGTAAATCTATTACACAAGACTGTTCCCTCAGCCCTAAGCCAAAAGAAACAAGAGTAAAAGCACAGTAATATGGTAATATCATTCCAAGATCCCAAATGTATCTGTAAAACGTCAGCTGGAAGTTGGTTTAACCTCTCTCGTATTGTCATGTGACCCCCGACGTGGTACCTTCCCTTTATAAGTGAATAGAGCGATTACCATTACCCGTGGAAGCCGGAGTTCCCCAGTGACTCGGAAGAGTCTTGAGAAGGGATAAAGTTTCATAGCTTATTGCAATTCCTCCAGCACTGAAATCTCCTGGAGCCGAAACTCATTCAGAAATGATGAGGCATTTGAAGCTGCCTGAAACAAGGGCTCTCTACTAAACTGCCTGACTAGTCCATATCCCACCTGAGAAAATGATGAAAAATCACATTCAGACAAAAAGAAAAAAAGAAACCCATCCCTACAATGGAGTAGAGACAGTGGTTGTCAAGCTGACTTTGATTCAGGCTTGTTGAACTCTTTGGATTCCTAATAGCCCATCTGCACTGGAGGTTTTAAATGCTGCACTGATCTTTTAATTTCTCCCATCTGATTCCTGTGATAACTCCTGTACTCTGGGTAATTAGGGAACTGAGCAAACAAATCGCCACCCTTCCAATACCAGGGTGAATGCACTGTGACAGGTTTGTCAGCCCTTCCAGAAAGCCTCCCCACCATAGTGCCATGTCACTATGGTATCTCTCCCCTGGCAGTTCCCCGCATTGCAGAGTAGTGGGGGGAGAAAGTTAACATGTGGGGACTTAACTGAGGCTAACCCAGAATTTGGCTGTCATCCCACAAGAAGCAAAGCAGGAACGACAGGACCCCTTTGCATTCCCAAAATACTTGTTGCCACGTCTGAACAGATTTTCAAGTGCCATTGTGATCATTGGCTCCTGAGCCTCCTTCCCACTGGCTTCATCGGGTACATGCCGCGCGTATTTTAAAATGGAGCATCCTTTGATCAGGCTGGTGGTGGTAGCGTTCTGTGCAGCACACTTACAGCGACAGGACAAGCTGTCCGAGCTGGGGGAGACTCTCAGCAGAGCCCGTGCGTTGGGGTGGGGAGCTGAGCTACACCCAAGGAGAGAGACTTATAGCTACAACAACGGAAAAGAGAAGAAAATAGGAAAATAGGGACATCTGCAGAAGAGGGAAACGGGCAACTGACTTACACAAAAAAAGGATAAATGAGAAAACTAAACTTCTCGAGGAAGATTTAGCAAGCAATTGAGAGTCGCCCAGGTGGGGCGGGATGGCAGAAGAAGGCTAAGGGAACTACTTACTCTCTGAGACTGTATCTGAGTGCTTGTGTGGAGAGCAGCCCTGCTCTGAAGCGAGGTGCTTTTATGTTAGTTTGCCCACTGGAGGTAAGAAAGGCAGCAACCGGAAATGGATGTTTAAGGCGACTCCTGAGCCCACATAGGAAGCAGCCGTCCTATTGTGGCTGTCCTGCTGCCTTTTCCGGGCGACCCTCTGTGGGCACTGTCCTTGTGGAAACAAGCAACAAACCGCCTCCAAGAAAAGAGAAACATTTTAAAAGAAACACAGAGATCTGGTGTTTTTTTTGTTTTTCGTGTGTGTGTGTGTGTGTGTGTGTGTGTGTGTGTGTGTGTGTGTTAAGAGCATAAATGCAAAGGACAAAATAAATGGGTGAGAGAAGCACATTCAACTTTTTCAGAACTGTGAAATGAAGGGCAGGGGGAGAGAACGCAGGAGAGAGAAAGGGAGGAAGAGCTCTAGAGAAAGAGGAGAGCCTACTAAAGAAGCCAACCCCCCTGTACAGACAGCCTGACGCCAGATGGCTTCTTCTAATAAATATTCAACCTTAACTCTGTTCCCATGTAACTTTGTTGTAAAGCTGCCAGCACACCCACACAGATCTGGCCCAGCAAAATGATTACAGTAGTACAAACAAAATAGTGCAATAGAGGAAACAGACAGACAGGGTCCTGTCCACAGACAGGCAGGGCTGGAAGATGGGAGCTGATGGACCTTTAGATTTAATGCTTCGGAACTCCTAATAAGTAGCAATGAAGGGGAGGGGACGTCAAAGGAAGACAAGAAACATTTAACTCATCTTCTCCCTGCTTCGGGCTTCAGCACTGAAACATACATGTTTTCTTTAGAGATTACATATGTGATACTGTGACTCGAATATTCTTTCCCAATATAACCTCTACATTTAGAGTAATAATAACTTCACTAAAGTCCCTCCCTTTTTTTTTAATTGCTGCAATATATGGGATTTTGTATTTTAAGAGTTGCCAGTTGGATTAAAAATAGATGATTCACCATAATTTTATCTTTATAAAACTTAGAAGCAATTCTCTATCAGTGTCGACTTCTTCCCTCCCTACTGCTCCTCCCCTCTAGTTATTTTGTATTTAAATTCTATTTAAATATATAGACACCTCTTGATTCTTCAGGGAGGGGGATTCAGTGTGCATTCCAATGTTTCTTTGGGAGAGCATTTGAAAATATTGATGCCAGAAGACAATGCCATTTAACCAAATAATGCCAACATTCAGCCTAAAGAAATGGTGATATCGTGAAATATTATTTTAGAGATGTATATTTTGGCGTACAGTAAAATGTCATGTTGGATAAAACTAAAAGAGAACTATATCAAGCTTTTTCAATTTCAGTTTTCCAATGATATATATGAACTTCTAGTTAGAAATGGACTAAACCAACATAGTAATAAAATATGGCAACTGGAACAAATCATCTAAAATGGTTGGTATAAAAATGAGTTTCTAACTATATTTTACTTTCTATTTATTGATCTGATATCTAAAATTTCCCAGGAACAACAAAGAAAAAAATCCCTAAAAGTGTTCACCATAAGCCAAGGTGAACACTTACCTAAGATCAAGAATGTATTTCATAAGTTTCTTTGATAACACTGCAAATGGAGACGTAAGAAAAACCAACAAAACAAAAAAATTAAACACTTAAAAGAGCTAGATAAGTTTCGTTAAGTGCATACTGTTGTTTTGACAATTTGAGAATCTGCACAGATTTTACATTTTATTACACTGACATCAAAAGCTGTATTGATAGGAAAGGATCATGTTTCTAACAAAGAGAGACAGATAAAAATTAGCATTTATCTTCTGGTGATATTGAGCTTTCAAAGGGTAAGTCATAGTTTTTCCCCCCTTCCTACACAGAACTGTCTCAGGGAACTGAAAATGCATTAGAAGGTTAAGCCTTCCCAATTAAGGACACGATGGAGAGAAAGCCTTGAAAAGATGTGTACAAATTGCACACATGAAATACAAACAATGCAAATATACCCATATACAAAATATGCAGTTGTGCATTCAAAAGAGGTAATGGCATGCAATAATAGGAAATTATTTGAACATCTGTTTGCACATTAATCTGCATATTTTTGCACATGCAATCACCCATTTGCATCAGCATATTTTGCATGTCGCATGCACACGTTAGACACCTGTTATTAGAAACCGGGTCCATAATATGCTGCTAATTCTCTTAAATATAATTCCACTTTTATGAGATTTTTCATAGGCTCTGAAAGGTAGTACTTTTTTAACTGGCCAGTACACACAGGAACACAACAGTGGAAAGTACATGCACTTCTTTCTCATCTATGCATAGGCAGTAGACTTCAGTGTTCAGAGAGAAAACCAAATCAGTAGGTAAAGAAAGCAAGATAACATGGCAGAGGTGAATGATGACACAATCCAGTTTCTTCCTTCTGATAGAAAAATGATCAACCTCTGAGGCATGAATTGAGAAATCATGCTCATCAACTGTGCCAAGCACCATGTTTACCTAGCACATAGTACACAGTCAATAAATATTTGCTGATTCCTTGGTTAATAAAGGAACGCATAATTTAATTTAAATGTCGCATTCAATTAATGGTTTCTGAGGTTCAATGATTTATCAGACTCTATTCTGACTGCTTTTGCAGGCCTATCTCATTTAATCCATATGGAAATAACCTTTAAGCAAATACTGAAAGACTGAGCTAAAAAGACTGGGTTCTGTTATTAACTAGAAATGTGATCTCGGACTACTTTCTCTCCTAACTGATTTTGTAAAATGGGAGACTGGGTTGAGTCGGCAAATATGCGGTACATATGGTGCTACTAGCCCCCTCTTCACCCATGGTAGACATAAAAAAATAAAATAAAAATAAAAATCCATGCCGGCACATTTTCCCACTGAGGATGGACTTAGCCATAAATTCTTTCTTAACACAGCACTCCAGGCAACCACCACCAACTGATCAAATCTGGCACCCAAGATGAATCTATTTTCTATCCCTGGACTATATTATCTCTAAAGGCCCCTTCCATAAATGGAATCAAGAACTCTTATAGAACACTGAAATCCCATGTTTTTAAGGAAACTATCCTAACTACTTGCTTGTTTTCTAATTACAATGTATTGAATATGCTCTAAGACTAGAGGACCAAACACTGGCTCTGTGTGGAATTCCACCACAATAGTATGCTAAATGGATTTCACCCATAAAATATGGGAAAGCAAAATAATGTTCAATCTCTTTCCCTCTCTTGGATTATCCATAAAGTACTTTCTTCCAGGCAGTTATGCAAAGCGGATCAGGAAAGCAGCATGCAGCAACAGTACAGCGTAGCACAGCACAACCCTTCAGGATGGAAGAGAGACAGCAGCCGTGGTCCCAGCTTCTGCCAGACAGAGCGTTGGTGGTGTGACAGAAAGCACAGAAACCTGGAGGCACGTTAAAAGGACATACTCAGACTACTCCAGTGATATGGAAAGATGGGAAACAAATGCAGCTCTCTGGGGGGATGGGTTTTGAGAAGAGTCCTGGGAAATCCTTCAGTGATAAGCATTGCAAACAGCTGAAATGAATCCATCAAAAGTATATCCTGAGTGTTTGCTCTGTGTCCAGCGCTGTGCTATATTCTCAGAGAAGTACAATAAAAGACTATAACATAGTGCCTGCTTTTGGAGAAATTGCCTTCTAGTTGGAAGAAATAAAACTTATAGATAACATTATAAAACTGCTTATAGGTCAAGGATACTTCTTTTTTTTTTTTTTTTCCCAACCACATCTATACCCATATGGACAACATTTCAATCAACTATATCACTTTGAATGGCAAGGCTCCAAGAATTCCCAGAGTCCTTTTTATGAGGGAGCAAAATGCCCCCTGCTGTGATTTTACCTCTTGGGCCATTTTCCTAGCTATTTACTCTGTCATGCCTCTTCATTTCACCATGGTGGTAGCATGTTCTTTTCCCCTGCATATCACATTTAAGTCTTGCTTCTAGAACTGTCATTCAAATTTCCCTCAAGGAATCACCTTTCTCCCACTCCCAGTCTTTGAGGATTGGGTGGGGCTGAAGTCCACACCCCAGTGCTAAGTAGGGGCACACAATCCCAGATGGAGAATCACAGTGAGTCCTAGCATTTGTTACGACTATGGTGAAAGAGAACTGCAGCGTATGACTGCACTAGCTGGTGGCCACAGTTAGAAACTGACCGACAGTAAGGCCCCTAAAAGGAAGGGGGTCTGAGAGATGGAAACAGACAAATCCACAGTGGCATAGTATGAGCACTGCTATACAGCAATGTTTGATTCTAGCTATGTTCATGGACTTCTTGGTTTTCCAAACGATTAGACTCTTCCTTCCCATCCACTACCCAGCTCAAACCATTGTAAATTGGATTTCAATCACAAGCAATCAAAACAACTTGGTAAATTCAATCCACATCACTAGCATGCACTGAGGCCATCAGTTGGTCCCATTATCAAAATATATGCAAAACAAATTTAAGTCACTTTCCCAAAATCCCATAATGAAGGTCAACAAAAAAATTACAAAAAGTAATTTAAAAAGAAAATAAGTTGAAGCACTGCATTATTATAAACTATTTTCTATAACTATTTTCTTACTCTTGTGGGGACTGATAACCAGGTCCCATTTCTCTTCACATTGCCCAAGACCCTCCTAAATATACCCTTCAGGGAAATATTAGGAAATAAGATCACCACCACAATTGCCCTTCACTGTACTCTTCGCTTGAATTAGGATTCTCTCAAGTTGCTGGTACAGATCCTTTATGAAAACAGAGTATCTAATTATTGGGAAGAATTATCAGAATTCCAAGAAGCTCACTTTAGGTCTATTTACAGAACCATTAGTGTTAATTCTCAATTTAGAGCCTCTTCTCCTCCTGCTTATTTCCCCTATGAGTCCAGCCAGCTCTTACTGGGTTGCTCAGAGAGATATATCTAAAAAATACGCATTTCACCTCAGCATTTAGAGTAACACCTAAGGACAACAGACAATGGTCACTCCCAGGTCATCCCAGGATCCTGGCAAGGACACTAAGGTATTTTTGCCTGACTCCAGGAAGTACTTTTTGTAATGGAATTATCTAGCTGGTACAAATAAGTAATAGAGAAACAGCCAAGATGAGGAGGGGTTAAGTTTCTCCACATAATATCAGAGTAAACCCATAATCACTGCCTAACTGAACCACCAAGTCGTTAGCTCGTTGCCTAACCTAAGAAGTTACCCTGCTGTTTTAATGAAAGTTAGCTGTGGGAATATCTCCATTACAGCATCCCTACTACTGGTATCACTTTTAAACTAAGCATTTGTTCTTTTTAGTCTACTTCCTGTTTAGAAATCGCTTCTATTTTGAGTGGTATGTTTACTTTTTCACCTTTTTGTAAGAACTGCATTTTATTAGCTTGAATTCAAATACAGCTAAATGAGGAAAACCCAATAAAGGGACTTAAATTTTTTTTCAGCCAATAAATTTCCTGTGAAATGCCAAGTTTGTGGCTGTGCCTGCAGTCATTTTAGTTATAAGACACATAGTAGGAAACAGTTTTGGGGTTTTCAGCCGTTCATTTATAAATTGAATAAGATAGATGTGTTCATTCATATGAAGTAATGTAATTTTTCTTGGGAAAGTTTAATATTATACAAATCCATTAGCATATTTACAAATTAATCTTCCCTTAGGAAAAAAAAAGATTGAAGATTTACAGAAGGAAGGGCTTTATTACGTTTAAAACTGCATTTTTAAAGAAAATAAAAGAAAAAGCAGGAAAATTATATTGAACTATAAATGCTTTTTTATGACTAACAGTTTTGTAACACCAAAATTTATGAAAGGAGAGGAGAATAGCATATAACGTAAAAAGCGTTTTCAAGGAGTTCACAGAAATTGCAACTCCTATATCACCAATTGCAAACTCCTATAAAATTAAGCTTGTTTATGTGAATGCAAGCTAAATGGCATTAAATTCATTAGACACTTAAGGCTATTATTGTGAATTTCTCCTGAATTTTTTTTTGTTTGTCTAAAATCTCTAGCTATTTGTTCTAATTTTCAGCAAGGAGGGATTTTTCAACCTTCACAATGCCAGTGACAGTAACAAAAACCTATGTTCATTGAGTTTCTTCCTCAAACTTTCAGTGACTTGTTAATGTTGAGCAAGCATCTGACAACGTAATGAATTCCTAACAATCCACTGTCATAAAATAGACTTTCCTGCAGAGAAAAACTTAGAGTATAGGGTAAAGGAAGTCTCGATTTACACACAAATTCCTGACATATTATAAAAAAGAAGAGAAGTGATCTGATTTTTCCCCAGATAGTCTCCTTTTTGCTCATCCCTAGCATTTATTTCTAAATGTCTTTTTTTTTTTTTTTAAAGAAGGGCTAATGGGACTTTCTACACAAAGAATGCAGCATGATCCCAACAGCAGTCTTATAAATAAGATGCAAAATTTAATGACTTATTAATAACCACTTTTTGCAATGTATCCAACTATAGAAAAAATCAAAGTATTAGTTATATGAAGATTTTTTTTTCCTCAGGAAAAATCTGTTGAAACATTTTTTGAATGCACAATTTTGTAGGTTGAAAATCATATACTAATAATTAAAAATAAAAAATAAAAGGCTACTATTTATTGATCACCTCTTGTAATCCAGGATTGTACTAAATGTTTTCAGTGCATTATCATATTCAATATTCACAGCAGCCCTATTGGTAAGTACTATGAACATTTACATTTTACAGGTGAGAAAATTATTAATATATATTAATATATTAAATACCCAAAGATATACAACTAGTAAATAATGCGGCTCAGAATGGAATTCCATTCCCTCTGATTCCAGAGTCTGCGCCATTAACTTTACTCTGTACCTTGAAATTCAAGTAATTAAACTTCCTTCCAGTGTTTTAATTTAAAAAATGAGCTATTAAAAAAAAATGAGCTATTAATATCACCTAGAATAATTTCAGTGACATGGACCTCACTATTATACTTTAGCAACACCAGATATTAGAAAGTTTCTTTCTATTATACTCAATCAAATTCTACTTTTATAATATATATGCACTTGTTCCATGTTGTTTTTCATCACCTTTTTTTTGTTTTTGTTGTTTCTCTTCTCTGGAACATTATACTATCAGTGTGCTACAGTGGCTCCCATAAAGCATCTCCTTTCCAGACTAAACATACTCATCTTGCAATAGCAGTCCCCAAAAGGACATGTCAGGTTCTCTCAATACCTGTTCTCCTGCCCCAAGGCCCACTGTTCTTCAAGTCCCTTCTCACAAAGGATACCCCAATGGGGCACAACCCTCCATAAGGACTTGATCATCAGGAATATTAAGACTTTCAATTCTTAGTTCAAATCTCTTTCACCTCAAAGCTCTAACACTATGTGTAAAGCCATGGCAATTAGGTTCTGGGATCAGTGAGATGTAGCCTTTGCCAAAAGGAAACAAATAGTATTCTGAAAAGACTCATACTTTCCTCTTTTTTTCCCCCCCCTTTTTTGCATGACTTGCCAGGCCAATGATTCGGTAATAGCTCTGAATAGGAAAGAAAACTCTGGGGCAGTCCTGCAGAGCCAAGACAAGAAAAGAAGACCCTTCCCTCACAATCCTTTAGTAATGGTCCTGAAATCAACTAGAAGCCAAAAAAGTGGTCTTTCTGTTTGGAGTCACCCCAAGTTTTACCATAGTGATAGACTAGAAGTCCTTCCCCATCCTGTGTATGTGGAAAAAACTGAATTTGCCAAATTCACAGGAAATATTTGAAGATAAGCCCAAAAGGACCTCCAGAGAGCCTTTTTGCCCCTATTGAAATCCCACATTCCCATGACAGTGGCACACAGATATAAGCATATAGTACAATGTATGTTTGCATAGCACTTCTGCCTTCAGCGTATCACTTCATGTCAATAGGCAAGGTAGAAAGGGGACAGCTGTTTGTTCTCTTCACTCAAGAGAGAAACAGAGAGCTGGGAATGCTAAAGAGCTTTTTACATTTCACCCAGTAAATGGCAGCGGAGCTGAGAAAAAC
Source organism: Martes martes (assembly GCF_963455335.1). Taxonomy (NCBI): domain Eukaryota; kingdom Metazoa; phylum Chordata; class Mammalia; order Carnivora; family Mustelidae; genus Martes; species Martes martes. The sequence goes on along the minus strand of NC_137890.1, from coordinate 111,161,921 downwards.
AAGATTGGCCTTCCAGATTAATGCACTCTTCAAACTTCCTCTCATGAAATGTGCTGCAGTCCATCACACTTAACCTACACTTTCCACACCTCCAGAAGGAGATACCCATAGATATACCTATTTACTTTGGCATGAGCTCAAAGAAATAAGCTTGCAAAGCTGGTCTTTTCTTTGTGCATTAACTTTAATTTCGCCTTTCCTCACATGCACTACAGGAACATCAGGTAGATCCATTTACTTCCACCCCCTCATCCCACTGCTCCTCCTAAAGTGACATATTAATTATGGCTCGTTTGAAATTTTCTCTTACAAATGTAGGCTCAGACTTCAACACCTAAATGAATTATATATACACCGTGCAAGCCTGTTTGTTCCAGGTTTCTTAAAAGGAGAAAATGAATGCAGTGTATTAATCATCAAACTGATGTTCCTGATTGAAAAATAAATTATTTAAATGAGCAACACTCCAGGTTTTTTAATATGCTACTTTCTAGATTTTTTTTTTCAACATGCAAGGTGGGAAGAATGAAAGAAATGTTAAAGTTCACTACCAAGATGATACAGGAACCAAATTAAAACTTATATAGGCTATTCAATAACATCAACCCAAACTGTTGGGTCTTACTATCAAATGATTCAGCAGTGATCTGTCAAATTTACTGGATGGCATTCCGAACTAACTTTTTAAAAAGTCTAAAAATCCAGGTTGACAGCTACAGACCTAAATACATTTTATCCCTTTCACACACAGAGAACTAATGCACCCCCTAATGTAGATTTCCTCTTTAAAAATCTTAACTTTCAAATGTATGGAAGTTATCTCATTCCATAGGAGTTAATCTACTCTACTATTCAAATGTATGGAAGGAGAATAGCCATGATACATGTTTAGCCAGTCTATATTCCCTCTGATGTAGCTTCTTAGAGAGCATATTCCTCATGTTCTCCATTTTATTTAAAATTATATTTCAGATATACCACACATACAACTAAAAATTACAAGGATGAAACTACCAATAAGATAAAATACAAGAAGAAAGACAAAAAACTCAAGAAGGGAAAAAACACCTTGAATAGAATGTAAGTAGTCTGAGTAGTCATTGAAACCACCACATAGAGTGTGCATGGATCAATGAAAAAAAAAAAAAAAAAAAAAGAATACCCAGTGAGCACAATTTATTAAACTCAGCAGGTACAGGGAAGGCATTCAATGATGAGAGTTATATTAGTCAGGGGAGGCTAATTGCTTTAAAAAAAAAAAAAAACGAAATGTATAATGGCACAAAATCAAGAGAGTTTTTGTTAAATAGTGGCACTGAGAGGAAATATGTTGATGGGGCCCTCCTCTGCGTAGTTACTCAAAGACCAAGGCTGATGAGGCTCCACCATATTCAACACATGGCTTCTAGGATCACCATGGGGATTGTCTCCCTTCTGGTCAGCAGGTAAGGATGAAAAGAATGGAAAAGTATTTGTAGTGATTTTTAATGGGCTGGACCTGAATGGAAGGCACATGGCTTTTACTCACATTCTATTGGTTAGGCATTCTCACATGATCACAATTAAACATAACAGAGGCTAAAAAAACGTTCTGACTATATGGTCATGAAGAAGATAGATTATCCATAGAAGACTACGGATTTCTTTTTTTTTTTTTTTTTTTAATTAGTGGTTTCTGCCACTGTCTGCCCTTCTGGTCACCATAGTTTCGTTGACACTTCTTCCCACACATCAAACATCCAGTAATATCCTAAAAAGAAACAATACACTTAATGCATCCAGCTCAAGTCCATTGGCCATTGAGTGATTGTATTTCTCTCTATTCAAATGTTAGGTGTTTTTCTGTGGCCCTGGGAAATGTAACTAAGAGTAAAAGTCCTTCTTCTCCCTTATGCATATCTCTTTGAATAGTAGAGTAACTCCTATGGAATGAGGTAATTCCAATAAGACTTCAAGTGTGAAGAGAGGAAAAAGATGGTGGGCACACAGTAATCACACAGCCATACCAATGATGAAACCCTGGTGAGTAGGAATAGTAAAGCTACAATTCCTGAGAGTTGGACAAGTTCCAAAGACCCTTAATTCAACTCCCTAGGAGAAGCTACAATGTCCACAGTTCTTCATGCCCTAGCTGCACCTACCAGGATATTTTTCCTTGCCTATCATCCTACATGGCCATACCTGAAGTGAGCACTAAAAAACGTAGTGACTTTCACAGGTTAAAGTCATCGCTGTCCATTCCAGCTAATGTAAATTTGGGAAACTGAGTATTGTTTTATAATCACAGGATTTTGTAAGTCTGGAAATGTTTTATTGGCAATACAACTCCCTCAAATCCTTAGTTGCCTTCTAATTTAATTGTTTCTAGTCAGTTCCATGAGTCAGTAACAACCAACTAGATTATTTTTCAGGTTTAAGACAGGTCTCTTTTATTGATTTATTTAAATTTTTGGTTTGTTTATCGACTTATTTTGTTTACTTTCTCTCACGTCTTTCTCTGAACCTATTGGCAGCTGCTCCGGGTCATCTAAAACCAAACAATAGGCTTGAATGGGAAGGTAAGCCACTTAATAATTTTGAGATATAATTCACATACCATACTATTTGCCCATTTAAAGCATACAGTTTAGCATATTTACAGATATGTGCAACCTCGTGACAATTTTAGAGCGTTTTCATTGCCTCATAAAGAAACTTCATTTCCTTTAGCTACCACATATCTACTCTTCCATTCCTCCAGTTCTCAGCAAACTACTACTTTCAATGTCTAGATTTGACCTATTCTGGATATTTTGTAACAATGGGGTCATAAAATACGTGATCTTCTGCGACTGACTCCTTTCACTTACCATAATGTTTTCAAGACTCATGCATGGTGAAGTATGTGTCAGTACTTCCTTCCTTTTTGTGGTGGAATAATATTGCATTGGGAATGGATATGTCACATTTAGGTTATCCAATTATCAGTTCTTGAATATTTGCACTGTTTCTAACTTTGGGCTATTATGAATGATGCTATCACAAACATTTATGTACAACTCTTTGCATAGACATGTTTTCATTTCTTTTGGAGTGAAATTATTGCATCGGATGGTAACTCTACGTTTCACCATCTGAGGAACTTCCAGACTATTTTCCTAAATGGCAGTACTAATTTACATTACCAACAGTGATGCATGAGGATTTTCATTTCTGCACATTTTTACCAAAAATTTTTATTATCTGACTTTTTTATTATAGCCTTTCTAGTGAGTATGATGTGGTAGCTCATTGTGGTTTTGATTTGCATTTTCTGATCACTAAAGATATCAAGCATTTTTCAAATGCTTATTTACCATTTGTATATCTTCTTTGGAAAAGTGTCTTTTGACTCCTTTAGCCATTTTCCAATTGGGTTATTTCACTATAGAGTTGAAAGGGTCCTTTATATATTTTATATACAATTTCCTTATCATATATATGATTTGAAAATATTTTTCCTATTCTGTGGTTTCTCTTTAAACATGCTTGAAAGTCATTTTGATTAGGTTAATTTATCTATTATTTTTGTAGTTCTTCATGCTTTTGGTGTCTTATCTAAAACTCCATTGTCTGGGTGCCTGGGTGGCTCATTTGGTTAAGCAACTGCCTTTGGCTGAGGTCGTGACACTGGAGTCCCAGGATCAAGTCCGATATCGGGTTCCCTGCTCTGCAGGGATTCTGCTTCTTCCTCTGACTTCTCCCTTCTCATGATTCCTTTCTCTCACTCATTCTCTCTCTCTCTCTCAAAAAAAAAAAAAAGCTTTAAAAAAAATAATAATAATAAAATAAAAAATCGATAAAAATCCATTGTCAAATCTGAGACCATGATCATATTTGGTCATGTTTTCTTCTGAGTTTTATGGTTTTAGTACATACATTTAGGTCTTCTATCCATTTTATGTTAATTTTTGTATAAAGTGTGAGGTAAAGATCCAATTTCATTGTTTTGCATATGGCCATGCAGTTGTCCAATGCACCATTTATTGAAAAAAACTATTCTTTCACCATCAAATGGACATACTTGTCTAAAATCAGTTGACCATAGAAACATGTATTTCTGGACTTTCAATTTTATTCTGTAAATCTATCTTTATCCTGATACTGATACCATATTGTCTTGATTACTCTTGCTTTATAGTATATTTCAAAATTGGGAAGTGTGAGTCCCCCAAAATTGTCCTTCATTTAAAGACTGGTTTTGGTTTTTCTAGGCCTCTTGTAATTCCACATGAATTTTAGGATCAGCTTGTCAATTGTTAAAAAGAAGTCAGTTGAGATTCAGAAAGAGATTTCAGATAGAGATTTCAGATTGAGAAACCAGATAGAGATTTCACTGAAACTATAGACTAATTTGGGAGTATTGACTTTTTAGCAATATTAAGTCTTCCAATGCAAGACCATGTGTGTGCTCCCATTTATTTGGATTTTCCTTAATTTCTTTAACAATGTTTTACAGTTTTAAGAGTATAAGTTTCGTTAAATTTATTCCCACATATTTTATTTTTGTTAATGTTATTGTATAAAGAAATTGTTTTCTTAATTTCATTTTATCCCGTTCATAGAAGGGCAATAGAAATACAATTGATTTGTTTATATTGACTTTGTATCCTCCAACCTTACTGAACACATTTTTTAGCTCTAAATGCTTTTTAGTGGATTCTTTAAAATTTCCTGCATACAAGATTATGACATCTGTAAATAGATGTAGTTTTACCTCTTCCTTTCCAATATGGATATGTTTTATTTATTACTCTTGCCTAACTGTCCCTGGCTAGAAACACTATACAATGCGGGGGGAAAAAAAAGTGCAAGGGTAGATATCCTTGTCTTGTTCCTGATCTTAATCATACTAGTAGGTATGAAGTTAGCTGTGGGTTTTTCATAGCTGTCCTTTAACTGGTTAATGAAGTTCCCTTCTATTCCTAGTTTGTTGAGTGTTTTTATCATGAAAGAGTGTTAAATTCTGTCAAATGCTTTTTTTCTGAATCTATTGTGATGATCACGTGGGTTTTTTTGTTTTTCTTATTCTATTGATATAATATATTATATTCATTGATTTTCAGACATTAAATCAACCCTGTGTTCCTAGAATAACTCCCACTTGGTCAGGGTACAATTCTTTTATATATTACTGGATTCAGTTTGTTAATATTTTGTTGATGATTTTTTTACATTGATATTCATAAGAAATTTTGCTCTGTAGTTTTCTTGTGATGTCTTTGTTTGGCTTTGGTATCAGAGTAATACTGTTTATGTGATATATGTTTTATATCCTACACTTTCAAACTATCTGTATCTTTGCATTTAAAGTGAGTCTCCTATAGATAGCAAATAGTTCATCTTGTTTTTTCAGTCAGCCTGACAATTTTTACCTTTTAATTAGATTGTTTAATCTATTCATACTCAGTATATTATGATATAATTGAATTGAGGTCTGCCATTTCATTTTTTAATCTATATTTCTCATGCCTTTTTTGTTCCCCTACTTCTCTTTTTCTCCTTCTTTTGCACTAAGTGAACATTTCCTACTGTAAAATTTTAATATCTTTAATGATTATTTTTTACTTTTGTTTTTCATTATTTCCTTAGTGACTGCTCTAGGGCTTGCTATAAATCTCTACTTAGCAGAAACAGCTTCAAATTTATACTAACTTAATTTCAATAAAACGTAAAAATGCTACTCTTGTATAACTCTATTCTCCCATTTTGGGAGGGTATTATTGTATATATTACATCTGTAAATGTTATAAACCCAACAATACATTATATTTTATATAATTTCTTGTTCTTCAAAGAACCTAAAGGGAGAAAAAAGAGTAAGTAAGCATTTATAGCTTTTGTTATATCAATCTTGTTATTTCTGGTTGTCATCATTTGTTCCTGTGAATTCAAGTTACCATCTGGAGTCATTTCCTTAGCCCAATACAGCTTTGCTCCCACCCACCTCCTTGTGCTATTATTGACAAATACATTACATTTCTATATGTTACAGGCCCAACAACACATTATATACATATGGCTTTATACAATTATTTTTTAAATCAGTAGAAGAGAAAAAATGAGAATAAATAGGCATTTGTACACTATATTAAAATTATATCCTTTCCTATACTAGTTTATTTTTTGTTTTTGTTTTTTTGTTTTTGTTTTTTGTTTATTTTATTATTTATTTATTTATTTATTTATTTATTTTTTGCTTTATTTTGTTTGGATTCTGAGTACTGTCTAGAATCACTTGCTTTCAGCCTGAAGAAATCCTTTTGGTATTTCTTATAAGTCAGGTCCTCTAGCTGTAAATACTCTGAGTTTTACTTATCTGGGGGTATCTTTATTTTGCCTTTATTTTTGAAAGATAGGTTTGCTGGCTATAGGATCCTGGGTTGGGAAGGTTTTTCTTCAAGCATTTAGAATATGTTATTCTACTGCTTTCTGGCCTCCATTGCTTCTGAGGAGAACTCAAGTGTAAATCTTATTGGAGTTCTTTTTTAAGTAATGAGTCATTTTTCTCTTGCAGCTATCAAGACATTCTCCTTGTCTTTGCATTTCAGCATTTTATCATGGTGTCTCTATTTATAGATTTCTTTGTGTTTATCTTTATTGGAGATCACTGAGCTCCCTGGATGTACAAGATAATGTCTGTCAATAAATTTTGGAAATTTTTAGTGATTATTTCTTTGAATATTTTTTCTGCTACTTTCTCTCTCTTTTCTTTCTTGGTCCTCCCATGAGGTATATGTCAGATTAATAATGTCCCACATTTCTCTGAGGCACTGTTTATTCTTTTTCATTCTTTCCTCTCTGTTCTTTGTATAATCTCTATTAATAATAGATAATATAATAATATAATAATAATGTATAATCTCTATTAATCTAGAAATTTTTATTTTTTTAAAGATTTTATTTATTTATTTGACAGAGAGAGATCACAAGTAGGCAGAGAGGCAGGCAGAGAGAGAGGGGGAAGCAGGCTCTCTGCTGAGCAGAGAGCCCTACATGGGGCTTGATCCCAGGATGCTGACACCATGACCTGAGCTGAAGGCAGTGGCTTAACCCACTGAGCCACCCAGGTGCCCCGAATCTAGAAATTTTTAGGTTGTTTCTTCCACCAGGTCAAATCAACAACTTAGCCCCTCTAGTAAATATTTTTATTTCAGTTATTACATTTTTTGACTGAATTTTCATTTGGTTCTTTTATATATGTGTAAAAGATAAATATTTTTCTATTTTTTTATTGATAATCCATATTTGATGCATTGTCATCATATCCTCCTTTTGCATGTGGGTTATACTTTCTTCATTATTTGCATGTCTCCTTTTTATTGTTGGAAACTAGACATTTTAGATGATATAGTAAAGCTGGGTATTTGGTCCTTCTCCTTTAGGTCCTGTTACTAACTTGTTTAGTGACTGTCTGGATTATTTCAGTAAAGTCTACTATGCCCATAGTGTGAAACCCCTGTTGTTGCTCCTCAAGAAATACAGCTTTGGATAAGTCCTTGGGATGTCTTGAGATGACAGTGGTTTTGGCAAAGCTCTCTTTGACTATTTTTTTCCCCTGTTCAAGTTCTTAAACTCCATTAATTGCTGTCTGGTTGCTCTATTGTTTCAACAATGCCCTGGGGATAAATTGCTTCACAAACCAACACAATGAAGTTCAGACTCTTTTGAAGGGACAGTTCCTAGGTCAGTGTTTGAGATTTGTTCTGACACCCAGGAGGGCACTTCCCAACTGTCTCTTTCCCTATTTCTCTCCAGAAAATGAGCCAACTCACAATTTAGCCTACATTCTCCAAGGAATCTATCAATCTCCTTTCACCACAACTTCTACTCATCTTAAGAGTGCCCTTAAACTTGAACCTCTCCACACTCTGTTGCAAAACAAGGTCAATTTGTTGGAGATAAAATTTGAAGATATCTCTTTCATGGCTTGCTTCTCCCCTCAACATGTAGTCCCTAAGAAAATCCTCTGAGCCAAGGCTGGGATGGAGAAGACAATGACATGCTTCTTTCTGCATAACATCACTTTAGGAAAGTAGCTCCCAGTAGAGGTGTAGGGGAAAGCAGCCCCAGGTCTTTTTAGCTTACCTCTTTCATTGTGGAACTTCCCACTGCATGAACTAGGACAGGCAATCAGGGTCCCTATGTTCTTGGTGGTGTCACACTCAAGGTAGAGCCTCCAGCACATGAGTGGCATTTGGACAGAAAGGGAATTCATTTAGCCACACTTGCCAGAACTTAGCTTCACCAACAGGTAACTAGAGCAGGATAAAGAATGCTGATGTCCTGCCCTGCTCAGGAAGATAACCATCCAACTGGGAGGTAGGAGGGAAAGTTGTTTTCCCCAGGGTGTGAACCTTTTATTGTTGTCCTGTGTTCTCAACTATAACAGTCTGGGATAGAGTTTCTGTCTTCCTGAACTGAGAGTCAAATAAAAAAGTGTGGATCTTGGTTCGAAGACCACATACTCTCACCAATTTTAAAAATTTTTCTCAAATAAATATTTCTTCACTTGTATGTCCAGTCATTTTCAGCGACTTTAACTTTGAAAAATGTCCTCGGTTTTCCTGGGAAGATCTGAGAAGCTCTTCATACTGCCATATCAGAAATAGAGCTTCCAACTCCCTTAATTTTATCTTTGCTATAATGGTGAGTCCATTTTTTAAAATGAGAAGCATTATTGGGACTTTGACAAAGTCTTTTTCAGCATTTTTGCTTACTCTTTGGAGTACAGAAGCAGACTCTATATTCCTAGGAGGTCATTTATACTTACAAATCAGCCTATTCTTTCCTGATCTCATCTCAGCCTTGCAACACTACATTAAATACAGCAAAGAGCAACACACAAATAGTCTCACCCTTTCTAACAACTTCTCTTAAACTGGCTCACTATATCTGCCTTCCAGTGCCTTCCAGCCACTACATAACATAGATCTCCAGTATCTTTCTATTTCCCAATATTTGTTGCATTGCTGTCTTCAGACCAACCATTATAAACCAATGGCCCATATATTAAGTTTTTGATATGGCAGTAATATACTTCAAAATACTGATTTCTGTTTTAATTAGGTAAGGCAGACCATTAAAACAAATAAACCCTATTGAACTGCATTTCTTGCTTATAGAATAGTCCTGGGCTGGAATGTCCTTACTCAAACTAATATAGAAATTAAAAAAAAAAAAATAGAGAAATGACTTTATGAGGAATCTGCAGAATATCTTTCAGGCAACACACAATCTAAAATATATTTCTGTCTTACTTAAAAGTAAGAAAGTCTATAAAACCTATCCATTATAGACTCAGAGATTTTCATGGGCATTTACATGCACAAAGCATTATTAACTTGAGAGATTTTTCTAAAGGAAATTTGCAAGCATGTTGAGAAGAGCATTTATAGAACATTAAAAGACAGTTTCATTTCCTGAGGTCCTTGTATTTTATACATTTGTTGGAGATAAGATTTGGGGAGACAGATATTTGTTCCCCAATTCTCATATTTTCACAGAGGGGTGGAATTCCCACTCCACTGTAGAAGGGAAAATGAGTAAGGTAGGAGGCACTTTAAGCTTTTCTCTGCTACACACTCAGTCCCACGGTGTTATGAGCTAAATTGTGTGCATATATACCTCATTCATAAGTTGAAATCCTAACCCCTCAGCATCTCAGAATGTGACTGTATTTAGAGATAGGGTTTTTACAAGGGTAATTAAGGTAAAATGAATTAATATGGGGTTGCTAGTCCAATATGACTTTGTTTTTATAAGAAGAAACTAGGACACAGACAATATGGAGCCTGAGAGACAACCGTATGAGGACATAGTGAGAAAGTGGCCATCTTCAAGCCAAGGAGAGAAACCAACCCCATCAACCTCTTGATCTCAGACTTCTATCCTCTAAAACTGTGAAAAAATAAGTGTCTGTTGCTTAAGCCACCCCATCTGTGGTATTTTGTTATGGCAGCCTCAGTAAACTAATAAACCTGGTAGGAGGGATAATATATAATTGGTAAGTTTAAGAGAAGTAATGGGGCACACTTGGTATCTTCCAACAGTAAACAGCAGCTCATGAGCAAGGCACTTATTAATTTATGCAAATATAGTTATTAAGTCAATACTGCAGACTGGGTACTGTGTTAGATGCTGCTAGTTAAGTAGTAAGATATTCAGATATGGTCCCTGCTTGCAAGAAACTTAAAAGTTAATGGAAAGGGGGGAAAAATGAAGAAACTCTATGTGTACAAGAGTCCCCAGAATATGGGGAAAAGCTGAGTAGTTCTAGGGAAATCTAAGGAGCTGATGTCTATATTGATCTACATTGGGTAGTGGGAGTTGAGGGGAAAATAGAGACTATGGGTCAAAGCAGTGAGCCAAAAGAATCTTTCTGATCTGATGACCAGATTCTGATACAATTTTGTCAAGGGGCAACCTACCTTTAGGTGATCATTTATTTAAACAGATGGACCAGGTGTTGATATGAACCACAGAGACAATTACTGGCTAAGGGTTTCTCTTGTTTTCTAGTGACTGACTTATGGCTATCACCAAAACCTTACTCGTTAACCAAAGTATACAAATACATAAAGCAAACTCTAAATAATGCATGGTCAAACTTAGCACATTTCAATAATCCCACATATTTATTTCAGAGTCTGAATAGTAATACTGAGGAAAGCACAGAGTTTGGAACTGGAGTCATTGTCAAATGAAACATATACGTGAGCACTAGGGAAGTGCCAACTACTGCTAGATACTAAGGAGAAAGTGGTGAGGGAAAATGTCCCTGTCACTAATGAACCTGAGAAGTTATTTAATCTCTCTGAATCAGTTTTCTTATATGATGAATCAAGGTCATGATAGCTATTTTGGAAAGTCCTTATAAAGTAAAGAATAAATGAAAAAATAAAGCCATTTAAAAGTACTTAACACAGAGTCTGCAAATAGCTATGTTTTGAATGTTATTTCTTTCTCAATTCTCTCCACCTTTGCTCGATGCAAAAAGTACCAACTTAAGGAGTCTCTTTGGGTATTCTTCAACAAGTTACATAATCTTCACAGCCAAAATCTAAGGCTTAGAGAAAGATGATGAGAAGAGGCTGGATTTTGTTTGAGTAAACCAGCCCTTGCACTATCATGAATAAAACTTTTATAGTCTTAAGTGCATTCTTCTAAAAGGTGTGTGTGTGTGTGTGTGTGTGTGTGTGTGTTATTTCTTCTCTATTTTGCCAGTTGTCTCATCCTTACATTTATAATATTAAATTCAGAGCAAAGAGCAAAATCACTTGTTGAAATAAAAAGAGAATGTCACAAAGAATAATCTGCAAGCACTAAAATCGAAATACTCCATCCTCTTAAAGCATTAAGAATGATCTTATATTTTTACATGCAGAATACAAACATATACTTGTATATATACATATATTCCATAGTATATAATTATCTTCCCTTTCTCCAGAAAAAAATAAAAACAATACAAGACAGAGTATGAGTCAATCTCTATAATCTTCAAAACAATGCTGAAAATAGGAGAGAATACAGAGTTCAGAAAACATATAAATACGGCTGCATCACCTCTATCGTATTATGCCAGATTCCCCATGCACCCAAGCAAGTACCAGTTTGGTTAAGCACTCTAGGAAGAACTATTCCTTCCTTTTCATAATTTTTCATAACTTTCATAACCTCAAATATGCATAGAAGCTAGTTTACTTTGTCATAATCTCAAAAGTTTTAACTTGGTGCGCTATACCCCCAAATTACTCTCAATTCCTATACTCTTCTCTATAACTATGAAGTCAATAAGTTGTAGATTCAAAAGGCAATGTATCCCTTTCCTTTATCTCTGTCATCCTTTCCCTCCAGTTAATCTACATCCCATGAATCAGAAGAATTTTAATTTGGGATAAAATGCTAACTTTTCCAATGGACTTCCTGCTTTTAGCCTAATCCCAAATTCCTCGCCAACATCTTTGCTAAATTTGTGCTTGAAACAAAATTGGGCTGTACTTAGATTTAATATATTATCCATCATAACGGTCAGTTATTTTACTTTATGCAAGGTACCATGTTAAGCTTTTTAGGGATTGCCAAGATACAAAGCAGGGTAATTGGTACACTCAGATATAAAACCATATAATGGCAACTGAGATGCCTGGGTCGTGCCATCGGTTGGGGTTCTGACTTGGTTTCATCTCCAGTAGTGATCTCACGGTCCTGAGATTTAGCCCCTGTCCCACTCCACGCTCAGCACACAGTCTGCTTGGCTCTCTCTCTCCCTCTCCTTCTGCCCTTCTCCACTGCACGTGCTCTCTCTCTCTCTCAAATAAATAAATCTTTTTTAAAAATGTGATACCGATTAATAGACTCTATGCTTGGGGCACCTGGGTGGCTCAGTGGTTTAAAGTCTCTGCCTTCGGCTCAGGTCATGATCCCAGGGTCCTGGGATCGAGCCCCGCATTGGGCTCTCTGCTGAGCAGGGAAACTGCTTTCCCCCCTCTCTCTCTGCCTGCCTCTCTGCCTGCTTGTGATCTCTGTCTGTCAAATAAATAAATAAAATCTTAAAAAAAAAAATAATAGCCTCTATGCTTTCACATCTGTACATAAATTTATACTCCTTTCATTAAACTATAGTGGTCTATGACCAAATAAATAACACTAAGAAAACCTTTGTTTTTAACTCATATGACTGTATATAAAATATCCATAGCTGTAGTGTATAATGAAACCACCCTCTGTTTAGAGATCCCTACAAAATCTGCATGCAGTGAGTTCATTTAAGACAGAACATTCCCACAATTTGAACACAGTGTTAGCAATATAATAAGCAGAGAACAATCTTCTGGGTAATACCAAAGTTTACTTAAACAGATTGATAACGTGCTCACCAAAAAATAACAGGCACAGTTTTCACGGTTTGTTCCCTTCTGTATGACTTACCCACCAAGCAATAAGTACAATTACTGAATTTCATTGTAAATGCCCAGACCCCCTGATGCGTTCTGATAGGAAATCATCCAATAATAGCAATGACATTTCTCTCCGTATCTCATAGTTTTCGTGGCTGTCAGAAAATATATACACTTCATTAAAATCAAGAAATAAAGAGGGTACATGTAGAGAAAACAAGGTTTAAAAAAAAAAAAGAAAGAAAAGAAACACATGGTTATTTTCTCTAGCCTTAATATTTCCCTCTTCCCTAAAGATCTCATTACAAATCCTTCCCTTGATGCTCATTGATAAGCTTGGCCAATCAAAATGTCTCAACGAAAAGTTACCGGTCCCACAAAATCCAACATGATTTCCGTAGCCACAACCATGACCTTTCACTTTTCCTTTTTGGTTACAAAGCTGCCTTAGTGGTCATTCAAATCCTGAAAGTGTTAAGTGGGAGTAGTCATAAATCAGCATTTTAAAGTCTGCTGCCAGCGTGAATTCTTTATATTTAAAAGGGGAGGGGGGAGATTTAAGGCCACACTCAACAGGACTTCACAGTTGTTAAAAGTCAGCTTTCTGACTTTTACCAGTAATCTGGTAACTCTGAAACATGAAGATCTTTCTTAAAAATCCAGCTCTCCGCATGTAAAGCTACAGCTATAAACAAACACCCATGAAGTACTGGAAATAACAAAGTGAAATACACACTGGGTGAAATATCCCCCAGTAAAACAACATTTAAATTTAAAGGACACTTAAGTACAGGACTTTATTTGAAAATACTTATGTGGTTTTTTCCTATGTATAAAATTAGATATCAATGCCTTGGTTTCTCTATTATTAAAATTAGAAGCAATAACAAAGAGCAGAGGGATATATCCAGTTCTCTTGTGACTTGAACAATCAGGTGAAACTGATTCATGCATTTCCTTGATGAATGCAAACCGTACAAGGACATGTGTTCCGTAAAGAGCCAATGTTTGTAGCACAAATCTTGAAATAAATTAATCTGAGCTAAAATATTCCTGGATCGTCATGCAAATAATTTCGGAAATAATTTTTTTAAAGTAATTTTGGCCAAATGAAGAGTTTAGTAATTGGGTACTTTCAAAACAACCAGTTATTTAAATGAAGTCTGTTTTTTTGGAGGACACACTTTATAGAATGTCTTAGCCAGTAGAAATAAAGAGCCAGATTATAGTGTCTATCACATATCCAGACACACACACAGTTAGTTGAATATGGCAAAAATTCTCTAAAATAGGGCTGGTCAGGTTTCTAGTAGAAAAGGCAGCAGTCTACATGACATGCGTTGAGAAAGTACTAAAGACCATCTCTGCCAAAAATATCTGTTCTATTCCCCATGTTCTTATTACTATTTCTTGTGTAGCATTCAGAATTCTAATCAGTAGTCATTATTTTTGCGCATCATTAAAAATCTTTACCAGAAAGCAAGGATATTATCTAAGAATCATTAATAAGTCATTAACACCTTACCTTGAATTGAATCAATCAGACCGTACAGATAGTTTACTTAAAGACCCTCAGGGAGTATATATAATACCAAACAGGTAATCTTCATGAGAGCAGGGATTTAGAAAACACAAATGCTAGGTCATTTTAAAAGAAGAGCCCCGAAAACACTGGGTGGTTTGTCAGGAGAGGCAGAATTACAGAGGGTCATAAATGCATAGGCTAGAGAAGATGTGGGGAGAGAAAACCTATAGCATCATTTCCCTCCAAACAAACTAATTAAAACCTGAGTGTGATTGACAGCTGTTAGAGCACAAAAACAGCATGTGATTTAGGCGTCCAGCCTATCTAATGCAGGCTTCAGGGGCACCTCTCAATGCTGCATTCCTGTAACAGTTTTGAGTACGGTATACGTTGCCCAGCACTAGCAGGTACCTCACCTTAGTCTCAACCCCAGGGCAGGGACTTGGCAAACATAGGTTAACAGTTGACAATGAGACACAAGTGACGTGGAAGACTTGGGTACAATGCCATCAGTCACATTCTTCATAGGAACCATAGAAATTCAATGACTGAATTATTAAAGTTGCATCCAGATAGTTCTGAGGCAAGTCATTCATGTCAGTTACTGGGAGGGGTGAAGCGAGGGAGGACATACAACATAGTAGATGATTGATTGAAGTGACTAATTTGGACAGACGACCCAACAGCCCCAGCAGGTAACCCTGTGCCAACACGCAGCCACATCTCAAAGGCCTTTAGATTGTTGGCCCATAATCACATACAACATTCTCATATTCAATAAAGGAGACTTCAAAATAACAGTATTTCACTGAAAATTACACTAGTGGAAATTCTCTGAAGTAAATTAACGATAAAAGAATAAAGCTGTTAAACGAATATATTTTTCATGCTTCGGGGCTATGTGTTTAACAGTTTTCTTACTGTTCATTCATTTATAAAAAAAAAAATACTTCAGTTATTATCTCCTAGAGTTGAAATTAGATATTTAATTGACTGGAGGGAATGAAAGTCGCTCACTTTTACATACGACAACTATTTTAAAATATTTCTAGAAAACGCTTCATAAGACCACCATCAGCTGAAATTCTTGGCAAACATTCTTGTGTGTATATATAGCTGTTTTATAAATGCCATGCTGTAAGAGCTAACTCCTTCAGAAACCTGTTTATCTTAATTAGGAAAGTCAACAGACTTCTAATGGGAAGAAATGGGTATTTTTCTCTGTGGTATCGAAGGTATCAAAGGCTCCGTTCTTCTGCCAAACCAGTCTTCCTTCCTGCTTGCCTTTCAAACCCAGGTGATTGCAGACAGCTGAGCACGCATTTCCCCAAAGTCTCTATTGACCTGGATCCAGTCTTTGCTCCTTGCTCTGTTACCTGTCTCTGTCTTACTCGGTCACTCTTTCTGTGTGGATTTTTTGTGGGTTGTTTTTTGTTTTGTTTTGTTTTGTTTATATTTTCGTTGCAGGAAACCTCCGGATATTCATGGTACCGAGGCAAATAATATGGAATTAAAAACTAAATTCTTGAGGCCTTATCCTAGCAACAAGACCATCACCATCTGTTTGGAAGACAAGCCAGCCATTATCCATGGCATTCTTTATAAAAACTCCATCACCTGTGAGTCCAAAAAAAAAACCAAAAACAAAAAACAACACACTATCCCTTCCTAGGTTCTCTCTTTGTCACAAGAGATAGTGGTTTGTTTCCCTCTGATGCAGTAAAACCTGAAGAAAACAAATGTGACCCAAAGCTCTTACAACACATTTAAAGATTTATATCTGAAGGCCCTAAATGACCATTTCAAAATATCTGGTAATTATCATCTGTATGTAAGAAAACCTGACAAAAATATATTGTCAATGTATTTCAATAGCCATTTTATTATTTAAATTAAAAAATAATAAATGGAATGTGTATATGTGTATTTTTGGTGGTAAAATGTTCTATTCTTTCATTTATTTTTAGCTTCAAATTTTTATTCATTTCACCTTTCAAAAACCACATCAAAACTTATATTTTGAAAGTGGAATTAAAATGTTATTTCAATGACTTCAGGGTAAGAGTCAATCTATTTAGACATCTACTTTAATCTAGGATAAAAATTTTTCCTTGGGAAAATGCTTAAAAGAGTAAAGACAGTAGCTTCATTATATTTTATGCAATAAAATTTATATTATTAGGAATAAACAAGGTCTGTTTCCTCTCCCAAAATAGTTGGTGGAAAGGAAGAGAATATCTGTAGATAGAGCATTTGAGAGCCCTCGCCAGAGTCTGAAGTCCAAATAGCGGAAAATAAGAGACAATTCTGGATTATTTTCCTCCCGGAAGGAAATACACATGAAGATGGAATTCATCAAATTAGAAGCAATAGATTTGTTGACTGTCTAGCATGTGCCAATCATTGTGTAATATGCTCTTGAGTATTTTTTTTAGTTTGTCATGGTTTTTATGAAAACTGTATCAGCAAATAAAAAGTTTCCTTCAAATCTTAGAAGATAATAGTGCTATCATTAAAACTAACATGTGGTTGATGGATTACTTGAAAATCCCTTTTTCCTACACGATCTCTTTTGATCCTGATAAAGAGCCTGTGAGACATACCGAGCAGTGATCCCCATTATCTATTTAGACATGAGGAAACCTGAGTTCAGAGAGGTGTGCTGCTTGCCCATGGCTCCCGAGGAAAAGAATCTAAAACCTCCTTGGTCCAAATTTGAGAGTCAAGTCTGTCTTTTTAAAAAGGCACTATTGGGGCACCTGGGTGGCTCAGTCAGTTAAGCATCTGCCTTGGGGTCAGTTCATGATCTCAGGGTCCTGGGATCAAGTCCGGCATGGGGTTCCTTGCTCAGCAGGGAGCCTGTTTCTCCTTCTGCCTGCTACTCCCTCTGCTTGTGCCGCTCATTCTCTCTCTAACAGATAAATAAAATCCTTAAAAAACAGAAGAGGTACTATTTGCATATGTACCATCAAAAAGGAAATGTAAACGAAGGCAAAGACTCAAGCTAAAGCAGCAATAGCTCTTCATTCTCTTAGACAAATTACTAACATACCTGTTGGCAGATGTTCAAAAAGATCATTTGTGTCTTACTTAGGCTTCATGTTGTGAGTCAATGTTCCTGAAGTTATTTGTAAAATATGAACTGAAGTTATCCACGTGGCTGTTCATCATCTTCCTTTTAAAATTGCACCTCATAGTCCTATCATCTGCATATTGGGCGCTAAAAATGTCCTGCATGTTTCTCACCTGGCTTTTGCTAAAATGTTCCTAGTCACAGCCACAGTGGAAAATCTCTGCCAATGAGGTGGGAATTCTGAGAAGCAGCTGAATCATTGTCTTTGTCCCATCTGTGAAGATGTTTGATCTGAAGGGAATAAAATCCAGTGCTTGGTTAGTTTCAATGGATGGAAGAAATATATCTGTCTGGCTCTACCACATCAGGGTAGGACAAAGGCTCACAGGAAAAGGGTTACTAGATAGTATGTATAGGGAGACCATGGAAGGATACTTTGATCTCATAAATAAGTATACAGATGGTAAAAGGAAATCTCTTATGTGTCAGAATAATTCCTTCTAGTCAATCGGGGTCACTTGATTGTATGAAAATACTATAAAATGAAATACTTACCAAGACACAGTTCGAAGATTTGTACGGGATCTTAGATATGCCAAGTAGAATGAGAACTGAGCGGTCCATCTTTAGCAATGGGATCAACTCAGTTTCAAGCCTAAAAGAAGATGATTTTTCAGAAGATCATTTTTTCCCAGCAAGATGTAACTAATATGAATATAAAAACAATTATGTAGACATCATTATTCCCAACCCTTATGTTCCGATTCACTTAAAACAGGTGTTAGTGATGCTAACAGCAATGTTTTGATCCCCATGTGGCCTGGTGACCTCCCTTTCTCTGTTCTTGAATATAGAATAGCCTTTCCTTCATAGTCATGTCTAAGCATGTGCTTCTGGTCACAAAGGAGAAGAAAGGGAAAAGTAATGGGACGGTCTAGCAAACCAAGGAAATTGTATGTATACTCCTCAGTTATAAAAGTGAACATACAGTATACATAACTTGTAAGTAAAAAGGTTCCTTTTAGTTAGAGTGAACGACCATTTCAGTCTACACAGGACTTGAGAGGGCTTTTGAGATGAGGGAACTTGAGTTCTAAAATTGGGAAAACCCCAGGCAAACTGGAGCGAGTTGGTTACCCTGCTCAGTTGGGAGATAAGTTGGTTTGGAATTTAATTCGGCACCACTACTCACAGTCTCGAAAATTTCTTTATAAAACATGTTGGGAAAACAATACTGAAAAGGATCTTGGTTTCTATTTTGAGAATCAAGAGCTCCAGAGTGCATCTGAGTAGCAGAAATCTAGGGTTTCAGACTTCTTAATTTATGCAAGCAGCTCTGCGATTTTTGCCAATACAGAAACCATTGCTTTCCTTCCTTCCCTTTCTCCTCTTGCACTACAGTCAGAAGTGATTTTTGCCTTCCTTGTGTCCTGCCTATTGCTGAGTTATCCATTCACTCCATTATGCATCTACTCTCCTTTACTAAGCATGAGTACCTGGTAATCTGTTAGTAATGTGAAACAACAGGAAAAAAAAAATCTCCATCCCTCCACATTTTTTTTAAAGATTTTATTTATTTATTTGACAGAGAGATCACAAGTAGGCAGAGAGGCAGGCAGAGAGATGGGGGGAAGCAAGCTCCCTGCTGAGCAGAGAGCCTGATGTGGGGCTCGATCCCAGGACCCTGAGATCATGACCTAAGCCAAAGGCAGAGGCTTAACCCTCTGAGCCACTCAGGTGCCCCCACACACACATTTTTTAATAGTGTAGTGATGCTCCCCTGTTCAGGGAAAGAAATAAGAGTCAATGGATCACTTTGGAGGCTGTCAGAGCACCAAATCATTACTCCATAAATTGATTTTTTTAAAGGAATGAGAAAGAAAACTGTCAAGAATTTATCCTTCTGTTAATCTTGAAGTAATGAAATAGTTAATGAAAGAAAGTTTTTGTTTAAGAAAATTTCCAACAAGTAAACACAGAAAGAATGATGGAATTAGAACAATCAGTTTACAACACTGAAAGAAATGATGAATGCAGACAGTGATCACCAATGAATGTAAAATCACTATCAAAAAGTAGTTGGGGAACTTTAAAAAGCTGACATGCCTATTCAAGCTTAGAATCATTAAAAGGGAGCAACCAGCCATTACATGCTTCACACAAAAGGCATACACAGAACCATATATGAAATGTTCTAGCCTAGAAAAGCAACACAAAAATCTGAAACTAACTGTAGCAGATACCTCTGGTACACGCACCTCATCCCTCTAGCCTCCTCTGATCTTTGAAGCAGCTCTGGGTATTGACTCCAAATCATTGTACACAAGCATCAGGTTCTGCAAAAACCTTCAGCCAAAGGGCAAGGGGAGCCAGTGTTAAGTTTGAGAGGTATTTTCTAAGCTTCCCGCTGAATGGAACCCCATTCTCCATAACAGGTACCTTGAAAACACAACCTTTTCCTTCTTTCCCTACTCACTCTCTCTACTCCCTCAGTCCTAGCATTTGGGAGTCACTTCCCAAATAAACTACTAGCATAGGCACTGGGGGTTTTGTTGCAAGCCCTTCTCTCAGAAAAGCTTTAGCTAAATCATTCATGAAACCTAGATCTTATTACCTATTTACAGGACATACAGGAGATAGAGGAATAATCTTACTGTTGACCGAAGAAATATCCAAACTTCCTAAAACAAATCACCAGTATTTCCAACAAATGGACAGTAGGATAAGAAAGGGAGAGAGAAAATGAGTGAGGAGAGAAGAGAGAAAAGGAAGAAGAAGGCTTTTATACAGTAAGAGAGACTAAAACCTAACAACCAAGTGTGGTATGTGAACCTGACAGAAATCCAAATTGACTAAACCACACAAAAAAATTCATCTTGAAAATAAGTGGAAATATTTGAATATAAACTGAATATTAGTTGTTATTAAGAAATATTTGTTATTTTCATTGGGTTGATTAGAAAAATAATAGTGGTTACACATGAACAACAACAACAAAAACGCCTCATCAGACGAAATACATACTAGCATATCCATAAGTGAAATAATGGTATGTTGCTTGAAATTGCTTAAAAATACTTCAGTGAAACAAAACAAATAAAAAAGTGAGGAATAGATGAAATCAAATTGTTAAAATGTTGATAGTTGTTGGAAGGTGGTAATAGAAATAGGGGAATCATTACCACCACTGTTGCCTTTGTTTGTTTAAATTTGTATATAATGAAAAGTTAGGAAATAAAGATTTAATGGCTTGAAAACACTGAATTCAAATGCATTAAATAGTATCAACTCTAATTTACTTCTAATTGAGTTGACTCAATCAACTAATCTAATCTGTCAATTTCAGTTTGATTATAATTGTGAGGGGTTGGGGGAAAGGACCACAATGGTGCTACCACTAAGAGCTAGTCTGAATCCAAATGGTCGTTTGGCACTTTCTTTGTTACCAGGAGCAAATTCCAGTGTCAGTTATTTTGTCACTGGTTAGCCTTCTGGAGTCTTACCATTATAGGCTGAACATCTGTGTGTTCCCAAAATTCATATGTTGGAACCCTATCCCCTGACGTGATGATGATGGGGACCTTTGGGTGTTAGGTTTAAGGTGAGGTCAAGAGAACCGCCATGATGGGGTTAGTGTACTGATAGGAAGAGAAGAGGAGACCAGAGCACTCTCTGCCAGGGAGAGACATGAGGCACACTGCAAAACTGGAGGATCCCACCTCCACCCGCAAACAGAATCCTCCAGTACCTTGATTTCAGGCTTCTCAGCCTCCAGGATTGTGAGGCATAAACGTCAGTTGTTTACACCACCTAGCCACCAGTCCACGGCGTTTTGTTGCATCAGCCCATGCAATCTAAGATACTCCCCTACCTTGTGTGTACTCAGGAAACAAAAACTTACTGTCATATTAGTCTAAGCTAGATAGAATTAGGAAGTTATAAAGAGAAAATTAATAACACTTTATAGTTATATTTATACTGTGACAGTGTTTTTAAATGCATTATTACTTTGCATCTTAAGGAATCCCCAAAAGTAAAAGTTATCTAATATGCACCAAAATCAAATGATAGTGAATATAAATCACCTGACATTAGTTGCTTTATATTATTCTTTCCTTATATGAATGCATAGTTGACCATACTTAGAAATTTCACAGCAGGTGGGGAACTTGTTGAAGAAAGGGACTTTCTTGTCATTATTTAATGTATTCATTTTTGAGTCCCTAGCGCCTTAAAGAGCATTTGACACATTATAGTCACTTGATACGTATTAACACTTAAATTCTTTGGAATTCTTTCCTACAGTGGTAATTGGGTCATTTGCCTACCTCTCTCATCACCACTGACATTACTAGTTTAAACTAGTATTGCTGTCTTTTCTGGAGTTCCTAACTGGTCTCCTCACATCTGCTGTTGAGCAACACCAATTACAGAGCAAAGTACTTAATCAATGCAAGATATGACCACATGACAACACCTAACCACATGCACACACACACACCCCTACAGCTCAATTGCATTTCATGGCTTTCAGGCTATTATTAATCTCTAAATATATCATTACACATTTATTGTGTGATTGTTTGATTAATATATGTATTTCCTAACAAATCTTAAAACCTATGCTTAGAGCAGTAACTTTGTTTTGGTCCATATCTCTCTCTACACAGTGCCTACAATATATTATGTGGACATAATATTTGCCAAAGAAATTCATCCACTAGCCAAATTTAAACTTGCTTTCAGTTATTTTTTGAACTAGAGTTATTTTCTTGAGGGTTTTTTTTTTTTCATTACCCAAACTAAAAAGGTAAAATAAAACAGTGGAGGGCTATTATTATCAAATTAATGGAATTGTCTCTTATTAACCAATCATTACAACACCTGGTAGATTGCAACTTACTATTATTAGAAAAGCAGCAACCACACCTCTTCAAGATAAAGTAACACTACTTATAAATATAAGGGAGACCCTGAAAGATATCCATTATTCTGCTTTTGCCTATAATAAATAGGTAAAAATTGAAAACATATTTGGCAGCTTTTTAGGAATACAAACAATTCTATATGGGCAATAGTCAGTAAGTGGAAGCAATAAAGGTTTCCATTCTGTTAAAAATTTAAGTCATTGGACTTTTAGCTCCTTGGCAAAACATACCATGCAGAAAAAAAAGGATGGATATAGCAACTCAAACTTAATATAGGTAAGAATATCAGCATGTTATTTGAAAACATAAGAACATTGAAGAGTATTCATAACCTACTTCCTTTTATTGTTGAACCCCAGGGTATTGCAAAGGGCGTGGTTTCCCACATCATTCCAAGCTAGTCCTAGGAGGAATGGATCTTTTCTTCCTTTCTTTGATACCATGTCTCACATTATCATCATCCATGTGCTTCTGTGTTTCACTGAATTACAAATATGTGAGGTCAAGATCTGACTCTGGAACAGTCTGTCCTATAGTTCAATAATCCTTTATTGAATTCTGTGATCTGATTTACACAAGTTCAATTTACACTGAAGACTTGTGGGACTACATACCACTGTGTCAAGTAGATGATGGCATCAGGGCCCATGAGCCAAAGATGCCAGGAAAAAAAGTAGTTACAAAAGGGCTGGCTCACTTAGGCTAAATGGTGAAGGGATACTAATTTGTCTTTAGAGTTCCTCTCCCACATGATCAGCTCTGAACCCCTTTAGTTCATCATCTAATCCTTCTTCCATGGGAGTAAGATTTGATAAATTTCACCTGTAGGTACTGATATGTTAAGAAATGTTAAGCATCTGATTTTTTTATCCTTTTAAAGTCAAATTTGACTTAAAGGAAATGCCATTAAATTATAACACTTTGATCTATTATGTTGGAATAAATTCCTTGAGACACTTTTATTGAATAAATTTTTTGAAAAGTTTTCACTATCTATGGAAAGATGCCTACTTAAAGTTCATAGAATGCTATAACTAGAAAGACCTTCAGATAAATTCTTAGACTAGGGAAGGTTATATGATTTTATTAACTAGCTAATAACAGATCATTTATTGAGTACCTGTTATACTGGGCACTGGGCCAGGCATTTGGAACACAAAGACAAATCTGACCAAGAACCTGCTCACAATGAGTTCCCAGTGCAGCAAGGCACACAGCCTCTGGGCTGGAAAGAATTATGGCCCATGTCTTCCATGTGATTTGTAGAATCTCAGCACTTAGAGAAAATGTGACTTTTCAAAGATCATCCTGAAGAGCATATTAGTATTCATGGGGTCCTCATGACTGGCCATAGGTACCATTGTTGTAAAACACATTCCATCTGAAAAGAAATAACCTAGAGGATAAACATTTTAAATCTAAATAGTACACTTTCTTTTTGCAATTTTAATTTTTGGAGCTTAATACATAGTCTACTGTTACCAGAACGACCACATCCACCAAAAATCATCTTAAAGTAGCTAGAGAGTCCCAAAATGATAATGAGTTCTTACAGAGTTTCCCTAGTTATGGAGAAGAAATCGTTAGTAACTTAAGACAGAAATAAAGAAATCATCTAATTAATGTATTCAGAGATGAATCTTAATATCCAATTATTCTCTTGATTTGACACAACCTAGTAACAACATAACATAGTCAGCAACATTGTATTAATGTTGGAAGAATTAAAGGGAAGGTAGCCAAGTTGGGGGTGGGAGAGATTTTTTTTTAATCCTTCCTTTTTTTTCTTTCTCTAGCATATGATAAGCAAGTCTTTTGTTTATCTTATTAAAAAAAGAAAAACAAGAAACCACAGAATTAACTTAAAAACCATATTGCACAGAAAAGTCAGAATTTTATTATAATTAAAGCTTATGAAACATCACTTAAACGAAGGTCTGTCTTTTTAATTTATTAAATATTAACAAATGATCTTCCTATCATTCCATATAGTCTCTTAGTTCAGCTTCATTGATTGATTTAACCATTGTCTATTTAAACATGTATAATTTCCATAATTTGTAATTGATCCAATATTAAATGATACTAAGAGTAGAAAGTTAAATTACCAGTACTGTGTCCATATTTATACTTCCATGTCTTAAAGGAATGCAAATCAAATAAGATGTTTTTCAGTATTTGAGTATTTTTGATTAAATACTACATAGTAGGGGGTTTGTTGTTGTTGTTGTTGTTGTTTTACTGAGAGTAAACAGAGGTATTACAGTGTGATCTACAACCACCTCTAACCCCCACTCTCCCATTTCTCTACCAGAAAGAAAAAAAAAAATCCCTCTCTCTACTTGTTTTTAGTTCTTCCAAAACTAAAATGCCCTATGCTTTAAATATTAATAATTTATAAAATGCAATAGCCATAATCAATAACTAGCATGTTTTAAGGTCATTTAACCACATCTCACTTCCCCTCATTAAAATTCTGTAAACCAAATAAATGCGTTACACAAATAAATTTCAGAAGAGGAATTTAGGGCTGTTTTAATTTTTTTTAAGGCAAACTTATATTCTCTGGTTATTCTTATACTCAGCAAAGAGTCCTTGTTCTAGGAGATATTCTCACATTGCTTTGTTAAATAATCCCTCTTTATGTTCTCTCTGACCGAACACTTCCAAACGACTTTTTCCTTTTCCATCATTAAAGTTTTGAGCAAGTGTCTCTCTGCATTGCTCTATCAGGCAGGTCAAGGCTGTTGTTTTTTGGAGTATGACATTCTATTCTGACTATCCAGAGTCACAGAAATGTTTGAAATGACTGATATGTAAGTAAATGCCTGAGTAGTCCATCCTTTAAGAAATAGCACTGAGTGTGCACTAGATGCACTATCCCATTCTCATCACTGGGTTAGGTACTAAAACTTACAATCACATCCCAAGGTATATAAAAGACAGGGAATCTGACCTCAAGAAACATTAAACTCATTTGAACAGATACAGTGCACAGCAATGACATACATGTGGTACCGTTGTTAGTAATTATCAGACAACAAAAAATGCAAGGATTCAAAGGAAAGAAAATGACCACCATAGGAGAATTGTCAAGAAGAGTTTTCTTTTTCTTTTTAAGAAAACAGGATTAAACTAGGCCTCAAAATATGTGTAAGAGGTGAGACATACATTTAAAAAACAGACATGTATGCCCAAAGGCATGAGGAAGGAGCTCTAGGAAGCTATATAAAAGACAGTGAGTGAGCCGTATGTCTGGAGTAAAAAATTAATGAATGGGGTAATGGGAAATCAGGTTAAAAAAGCAGCTTGGGATTACATTATAGAAACCCTGGAAAGCCAAGTGAAGAGATGTAGTCATTATGTGTCAGTGGGGTACAGTCAGTGAAGATTTTTGATGAAATGACATAAGAAATGATGTTTTATAAAGATTAATCTGGGGATTCAAGCTCTTCTGTTCATTGATGCTTCTGTTTATTCAACAAATAGAGATTCACAGTCTAGACTATTGAGGCATTGTACTTCAAATAGAAACAAAGACAAGCAGAATACGCTCCCCCCACCTTCCCCCACAAGGTGCTTTTATTCTAGAGGCAGGAATAAAGGAGTAAGGGCCATTTCTGGTGCTATGTCAAAAGCACCACACTGAATGCTACGGATGTCAAAAAGAAAGACTTTCAGACAATACTTGTGACCAGAGCAAAGTTCCTGGTAGGGCCAACTCTGGGGCTGCAACTTGATGAAATAATATGAGTTAACAATATGAACTTGGTGAAGAAGAGGCAATGAACACATTTTAGGCCCATGGGAATAAATCATGGAAAGACAAAAAAGCAAAAGGAAGGATGCCATCTCTGTGTTGTCTATGTCATGTTCCTCTGGCCTATCTGTGATTTCAGCAGTATCTGTGGTACACAGTTCTACACAAATTCAGTAAGCATCCCTCCCCCCCAATTCAGGGATGTTCTGAAGGTCTAGAAGTCAGTTAGCCCCTCCATAAATGCAGCTGAAGTGTTGGGATATAATATCCAAAGGCATCCTTTAACCAGCGGATGAAGGACTCAATCTCTTGTCCTTCTGACAAGACTGAGAGTATTATAGGTATCTCAGAGGTTTCAAAGAATGAAGCCCTGTTACCCATTGTAAGCATTTCAATGACATACCCTAACAAAAACACTTTATCTCTCTATTCCTGCTCCTGAATTCCTGCTTCCTTATTTAACCTCACAAATAAATTTTCTGCTACCAATCCTTGCCTCAGGCTCTGCTTTTAGTAGAACCCAAATAGAGACAAAAAATAATTTATTCAGGGTGGCCACAGAGAAATGTGAGTAGTGATGAAAGGGGTCAGGGAAGGAGACTTATTCTTGAAACTAGAGAATGCTTTGAGTGTCATATTAAAATGTTTGAATTTTATCTAAAAGATTATAGGAAATCATTAGCTGATTTGAAATGAGAGTAACATGATCGAGATTTGTGTTTTAAAGGTCTCCCTGGTAATAAATTAGGAGAATGAATTGAACACCCTAGACTGGGAATTGAAAGGCTGCCTTCAAGACTATACCATGATCCAAGCAAGGTATTTTGAGAATTTAAGGAATTAATTCTAGGAGTAATGATGGAAGGTAAAAGCCATCTGTTTTTAATCTTTGTTTGGCTATAGGAAGTGAGAGATAGGAGACTCTCTGTCTTGGGACATTATCTGAGTAGCAGTACCACTCATCTAGTGATAGAACCCAGCAGCAGACTAAGGTAAAGGGGTGGGATGCATTTATTCTTAAGTATGTTGATACAAAGGGGTTGGGGCACAATTCACATGAAGAGAAAAGTAGGCAGGTCTTTATTTCTTGATAGAGGTTCAGAGTGCAGATAAAGACAGATGTTGAAGTGGCTTATGTTAGACCCTGTGATACATTCTTCCAAATATGCATTATTTCACTTAAACTTCATTGCAATTGTGAATTGTGAAGATTAATTGTGAAGATTAATTTCATAACTTTAAATTTGAGAAAATAGATTCAAAGAGATCATTTACTTAGTTTAGAATTACAGAGCAAGTGAATAGTGGTGATGGAACTCGAACACAGGCTCTATTGCCTACATACCATTTTTACACGATACTACTCTGCCCCCCACCACAAGGCCCATACTATCATCTCCATCTCAAAATATCAGTGTATTATAGAGCTACAGTTTTCAATTACAGCAGATAATAAGGTGACAGCTCCCACAGGGCTCGCACCTGAGATATAAATAACTTCACACTATGCTAAACCATTCAGCTAGTCTATTACCCGGTTACCTGTCTGCAACTCTTGCTTCATATTGTTATCATACTGGTATAAATTGTTCTACCTGATACACTGGATGTCCCTATGTGAAATATTATTTGTTTGAGTTTCCAAAGCATGTTACCAGTTATAATTTAAAAGCAAAGAAAGAACAAAAGTACTCATCTTAAGTAATATACTCAAGATCAACAGGATGAAGGAAGAGAAAAGATAAGTGTATAACAGCACAAAGTGGTAGGTGGTTATTGTCATTGGAATGCTTCACAGAACAGATGGGCTCCTAAGAGTAAAAGGGTGAAGTATCCTGTGGCGTGTTCAAGAGAAGGCAGTTCCGGGTATAGAGTAATGGCTTGGAAGAACACACATGCAGCTCTGAGTGGGCGAAGATTCAAGGCCGTGATTGTAGAGGAAAGCTCAGATATAACTGTTCTAAGAATCAAGTATTAATAAATAATAGAGAAATGCAGACAGTAAAATTGATTATATGTGCATGTGCGTGTATGTGTGTGTATATACACACATTTGTATAAGAGGGACAGGGGAAGCTTCTATTAATAAACACAGTCTTCCAAACAGAGCATAACAAAACACTCAGACTGAAAGAAATCTAAGCGAACATCCTACCTCGCAATGTCTACTTCCACCCTCATTTTGCAAAAGAAGAAATAACTGGAAATGTTATGTGATTTTTTTTTCCAGATTTAAATCCATGAATGGGCTGGACATTTACCGAAAATTATGTGTCTAGCATGGTGGTAGACTCTGGATTTTACTCTATATATAATAGTAACACTTCCTTCAAGCTTCTAGTAATACAAAATTCTATCTTAAAAGGTAGCCTTTTAGTAATTATGAAACAAGAGGCTCACTAAAGAGATGTAGCAAGACCCATGGAAGTTTTAAGGTTTCCTTTAAGATCTCAAATTTTCATTGTGATTTCAAACAATCATGTCAAGTTAGTCAATGGCCTACACTTCTCTGTCATAAAGCAAAAGGATATATATTTGTAGAACCTTGATGATCTACATAATTACAAATCTCTTGCATGGAAGGATCCTCTTCTTTTAGCATCATTTTGGATATAAAGCAAGATATTATTAGTTGAGAAGTTTTTAATTTCCCCATACACCTGGTGGATCTCAAATTATAGGGAACAACAAAAGCACCTGGAAGGCTTGTTAAACCATAGATCACTGAGCCTCACCCAGCATGCGCAATTCGGTAGGTCTGGGAAAGGCCTAGAAAAATCTGCATTTCTCACAAGTTCCCAGTGATGCTGATGCTGCTCATTCGGAGACCTTACTTTGAGGACCACTGCATTAATTAGACCATGAATACCTTGTGGACAGAAATTATGTCTCACTCGCTTCTGTTTGCTTAGTGTCTACTACCATATAGTAGAATCTCAACAAATGTTAACGAGGATGAGTGAATGAGTAAATGATTATGTAAGTGATGTGACTAAAAATTTTAGCTAATTTGGGCTATTAACTGCCCAGTTCAAAAGTCTTCTTGCTACTCCCACTTAGAAGGAAATTAATAAATCAAGAAAATATTAAGTAATTGCTGCCCCATTTGCTGAAAATGGAAAAGCTGAACTCTGCGTTGTCATGGATACAGTATTCTATTTTCAGTACTAGTCCTGTCCTACTTGTTAATGACTGTTACAGTAACCAATAGGAAAATAACACTTCACTCACCACATTTCATTATATTTAACACCTCATATTAAGCTTAATGGGACAATAAGAACAAAGTTCTGCTTGCCAGTTGTTTACAGAATTCCACCATTTCCATGTAGTTAGTGACTTACCCAGCATCGGTCTTTATGAACAGCTCCCCAAATCAAAAGGAGATAGGAAAATAAGAGCTTTCTATTTGACTTAACAATAATGACCTCTGGGCCGGACATTTCCTGACATTTAACCAATAGCTGAATTAAAAGACTCTACTGTCTTTGATTCAGGGTCTCTGCTTCTACCATAGATTATTACCTTGCAGGAAATGCCCTTAGTTTCCAACATTATAAATTTAATAAAAGAGAAAGCAAAATAACATGAATCCTGAGCACTAGGGCCTTCAAATCCTTGCGTGACACAGTAGTAAATGCAAATATGGGAGGAGAAGAGACAAAGTCACTTAACTTGAATAAAATTCTTCACAGTTTGATCTTGATGCCAATCACAATGAAATAATCACCTCCATCACTGAAACCTGAAGCCACGTTATTTTATTTCCAAGGAAAACTGCACCGTGGGAGTAAAGAGCTTCGGGATTCCCAGGGAGGGAACAGATTATAGACAAACGGTCCAGGCTCCACAAGAAACAAACAAACAAACAAAGATAATTAAATACCTTTAATGATGTGCACATCGGAGCAAAAGATCAAGGAAATATTGGAAAATATAGCATCATTTAGAAGTCAAGGGAAATAAATGGAGAAGGAGAGAAGGACAGATAACTCAGAGGGACTGCATAAATCTCAGATAGGATATAAAAGACTGGAAACAGATGTTTATATTAAACTGCCAATGGAGTGATGAAACCATACAGATTGTGGTACCAATTTAACTGGAAAAAGCGATGGCGAGCAGACAGAGATTTGAGTTGGAGCTCTATTTTCCACCAGTCAACTAAAAGAGGTGGCTGCTGCCGCTACTGCTAATGATGAATACCATATGCTAGCAAGAGACATAGCCAGTGTGCTCTGCTGTGTGTGTTGGTTTGGAAGGATATGTGTAATTTTCTTTATCTGATACAAAATTAGTGCAATTTCAAGTAACTGCATGCAGAATGCCTGAAGAAGGGCCCATATCGCTTCTCATTGAAAAGTCAAGAGTGAGTCATTTAAAATTTTTTTTCATTTCGATTCAGTAACTCAGTTAAGGTAATTTTACCTGATTTAGCTATGACATTGCCCTAATTGTCCACTTTACTTTTACAGTGGTGAGGAAGCCTACAACAGAATAACCATGTAGTCAAGTAGTCAATACGATATTTAACAGAAATAACAACAAACTTGCTGCTCTGTAAGCAGATGACTGTATCATCTTTAACAGAGAAGGTAAGTGTCCATGTACCTATAAGAGTTGACTGAGTGCATCAGCAAAGAATCCAGACTTTGTGTTCTAGCCATAAATTGTATTTCCTATTTTAAAATGTCAATTCTCCAGTTTAAAAAAAATCTTTAAGAAATACTAGAATTGTCCATTTGGGGTTTGTTTGTTTGTTGAACATGGGGTCCAAATCCAAGGTTAAAGCAAATAAATGGCCAAGATAGAACAAAAGGGCAACTATGAGAAATAGTGTATATGTGAAAACAGCTTTAACTGCTTAATTCTGAAGCAAATATCCAATTCATCTGATCAATTCAGCAGGAAAAAGAAGAGAAAACCCTGGTTATTTTCTTTCATATTTGACATGAGTGCTGATCTGAATTTTTTATGCCCCCATTGCTATATTAATGTTATATAGACAAGGTCTAAATGTTCCTCCCCCCCCAAAAAAAAACTCATTAAAATATGGAGAGGAGAAAAAGAGAACCACAGAATAACTTTAAAAATATTTTGGTAGTCCTCATTAAAAAGAGTTTAAGTATCCTGGATTTTATTTTATTACATGGTAATAAAATTGAGCCAGAGAAGAGATGTTCAATCTGAAACTCAAAGGCCAAATATAAGTGGCACTAACTCATGACCAATGAGCCTTTGACCAAGTAGACTTGGAGCTGACGAAGCCTGTTGTCCCAGAAAACCATGTGCAGTATTTCAGCCACTGTTTGTTTTTTTTTTTTCTTTCTTTCTTTTAAACAGTCTCTGGGTTGCTACCTGAAGTTTCTTTTATACCCATTATTATGGAAAGAAAAAAAATGTGAGCTTCTTAACAAATATTATCAGGTAAATATTAATATGCTATGCCTACTGATCTATTTTGAAAAATGAAAGAGTGACAGAAAAGAAAAGAAAAAGGCAAAACATTATACACTAGAAAACTGAGGGAAAGAAGGAAAAACAGGAAAATAAGTGCCCGTAGACACAGATGATGCTGCTTTTCAAGCCACTGTCATTCCACTACCATCTATAGGCCTGGGACTTATTTTCACTGCTGAAATAGTCTTTTGGATCTCTACATATCAAGGGCAAACATGTATTAACTTGACAGCATTCCAAACCTGTCTGTTGGGAAGATTTAAACCACCTGAGCTGTCTTTGCTCCTGTCCAATACCGTTGTGCATACACATCATAGGCCTCAAGTGCAGTTCTCCCAGGAGACTGTGCATGATCAATCCTAGTACCTTGATGAGGGTGAAATTACCTGCAACCTCCAGACTCACGAACCCCATTGAAATTCCCAGCAAGTTTTTATTCCTCACTAAGAGAAGTCGCTCTCTCTGGAAAACTTGCAAATGCTCACTGAACTAACCAGCGACCAGGGGCTTTCTTGAAGAAGGCCACTGGACACTGAGCTCTGCTCCATTCCCCTCTATCTTGCTTGGGTTCCAAGAATCAACAATGAACTATGCAAGTGTGGAAAGAAATTAGAATTGTAGGAGTGCCAAAGGTATCCCTAGGAGCAGTGTGAATATTGTGTTGTCATGTAAAAGAGCCCTTGAAAGATAAAGGGACTAAGATCAATTATATTACCAGCTCCATGTTCCTCTAAATCACAGTCTAACATCAGACTTCCAATGATATCATAGTGCCTGCAATAATTAATTCACCTCTTACTTCCAAAAACACATTGAAAAATTAATTCCCAATGCTAAAATGAATTTGGCAGCAGAACGCGTTTCAATGTTGCGGGTTACCTGGCAATCATTTTGAAATGTTATCTTGGCTAAAATGTCGTCTTGTATCTTCCCTACAGATGCAGTCTGTCTGATTCGTGGGCTTTATTTTTCATTACATTAGGAAAACATACCCTTTTTTGATGTTTTCATAAAGGAATACACGTTATCTTTCATAAACATTTATACAGATGCGAAAATATATTTTCACTACAAGAAAAACAATACTAATTTTTAACTACAAATAAGCAAGGATAAGTATTATACTTATATGAAAACCAATAAAATTAAACCTCATAAATAAAGAAGTTGGAGATAAACTTGGTTGTTATTGCATGGCTGTTATTGTGGTTTGTCATGGGAGGTACCTCCATAATAATTTAATCCCAGCTCAAGGGCAGCCCAGACTGCAGAGAGCTGTGCTTTACCCAGCACAGAAATTCCTGGATCTGTATATAAGAAGTTAGGAATGACCATTTAGATAACACTAAAATCTACAATTTGTAGTCTATCAACAACTGAGAAAACCAACTGAGACAAAGTTACAAAGATTGAATTGGTAAGTGTAATCAAATAGAAGTATTTTTCAACATACCAAGATTTTCTTATGGGTTTTCTTGTGTGTGCATTTTTCTTTTTCTTTTCTGAGTGAGGCTTCAGAATGGGCAAATTCAGAGAGAACCCCAATTCTCTTTGATGGGCTCTCATTTGAGCTACTACAGTCCCAAGAAGAGACTGTTTATGTGAATATTGCAGTAGAGAGAGAGAGAGAGAGAGAAAAAAAAAAAAAAAGCTGGACACAGCTGGCTACTCTTTTCTTTGGCAAAGAACGGCAATGGCCTTACCATCCTTCTGTTTATGGCAACACAAACTACTTTATTTAAAAAGTCACTCATTTCTAAAATTGCAGTGGACATGTTTTCATCAACAGAGCAGTTCAGGAGGAAAAAATTATTTTATTAGCTAATTTTCCTTTCATGAATTAGGGATTTTTCTCTGTACAGAGAGAAACTTCAAACCCCTCCAGAAATGGAAGCATGCCCATGGATTGACTACTACAGATCAAGTTTCCAGTGGGCTAATAACCTGCTCCAGTGAAAACATATTTTTAATTTGCTTTTAGGGTTATTTATTTTTTTATTATTACGCTAAGGATTTATAATTTAATGTCAAACATAATTTTGCACGAATTATGTGACTGTACTATGATGCAGTAGATAAGCTCAGTGTGCCTGGTTGGCATGGTCTCAAACGATGTTTTTGAGAAAATGGATCACCAGTTGGCAGGTTGCCATTCCATAAACTGCTTGGTAGAACTTTAAAAGGAAAAAGTTGCAAGGAATTTTCATGTTTTGCAAAAAATATTCCTAGTAATATTAGAAGTAAAAAAAAAAAATAATTACCCTCTTAATGCTTTCTACTAGGTGTAACATAAATTGTATGAAGCTAATTAAGAAATTAAAAGGTTTCCAACTCCAAATTGCAACATCCTATTTATTATAACTTGTCAACCAGGCAAGTAGAATAATATTTTTAAATGAGAATATTTGTTTAAAAATATAGTAGTCATCATAGTGTCTCCAAGCTTTATGATCCGTTTGGTAAACATTTAGGAGCATCGACAACATTACCAAGCATTATCCTGGGAATGAGAGATATAAAAAGACAAACTGCATTGTAACAGCGTTCAAGAGCTCCACTGTCTGGGAGAGGAGACAAGCAGACACATAGCCTGTCAATATAAGGCAGTGAGTGCTATAATGTAGTCATGCAGAGGGTCCTCTGGAGCATAGATAAGGAGCATTTGGTCAAGATTTGGGGGTGGGGTGAAAGGTCAGGAAATGTCTGCAAGAGGGGCAAGAGGAGACTTGGGAACAGACTTAATGGAAGTTGGAAGACAAAGGATCAAGAGAACTGACTCACCTAATAAATGGTTACTTACTTACATATTTGTCCACACGTTTAAAAAAAATGTAAATATAACATTTGTATTTCATTAAGCCATTTTCACAAAGTTCAGTTAATCTGATACTTGCATTGACCCTGTGAGTTAAACTATGGAGAATATAGGAAACTTCACTCTACAGAAAGAAAATAAAGGCCAGAACAGTTATGTAACCTGCCCAAGGTCACTCAGGTAACCAAATGCATTTGTAAGAAAGCCAGGAGCAAGCCACAGGACTCCTGACTTCAAGCCCAACAGTCATTCTGGTGTACCCCACTCCGCCTTTATCCTGCTCATTTATCATATCATTGCTAACAAAACAACAATAACTAAACTTTTAGACCTAGAAATGTGTGTAATTAAAAAACAATGTGAAACATCTTTTTTATCTTTCCAATTAAACCCAAAGCTTCATCAAATTAATGTAATCTATAAGAATCTCATATATATTTTAAATGTCACCCACTCATCAACCACAAAGCGGAAATCGAATCACACACAATATGATATAAAACCTATCTGTGTCTCCACACTATTGGATACAAATATTTGGGCAGATAACTAAGGAAAGTCTGAGGAGCTAAAGCATTCTAGTATACAACTGTCTTACTGCACATTGTAAGCTATCCAAGTTATCCACCAACTATAGGGAAACTGATGGGATGACTGGGTCATTACTCTGAATTGTGAATCTTTCATAATACATATTTTTGTAAATTCAACCATTGTTATAGACGATCTTCAGTAGTGAACAGCTCTATTCTTGAATTCCCACTCTCACTTCACAATATTCATTTTTGACAATAGAAGAGTTGTGAATCCTGGGTTAGACAAATCATTAACTTGACCCACTATGATGTAATTAGTTTGGTTTGGTTTTCTTTTTATTGAAGAGTTTTATACCCAGCATGGGCTGGCCTCTTAATCCTATGGGAAAATATTCAGTATGACAAAACAGTTGCTTTAAAAGCATTAGGAAAAAAAGAAAGAAAAGAAAAAAATAAAATGTGATGTATTTTTTCATTTAAAAATATTAGAAAAAAAATTTTCTCTCTATAGAGAACCACATTATTACTGGTAACAGTGACTTTTCCTATAAGATGTTTACTTAGATTATTTGGGTAATCTATTGCAATTCCTCTTAATATTTTCTAACTACCTGTATTCCTACCATGTGAAAAACTAGACTTCTCCAAAAGCTGCTTGTATTAGTAAAGTTAGCTTGGGCCACGCTGCAATAACAAACACACCAAAGAATCTCCACAAAATTAAAAACATTTGGTAATTGCTCATCCTAGATCCTTTATGGGTTTGGTAACTTCTAATCGATGTCACAGGGATTTGGGCTACTTTTGTCTTGTAACGATGTCAAAAGGAACAATCTACATCCAGGCAGAGAGCTGAAAGAACACATATCAGCTCATAAATGCGTTTTACCTGGAAGAGAATCACATTACTTCTCCTCACAACCCATTGGCGGGAAGTAGTCAGATGGCCCTGCCTCACTTATGGAGGGAGGGGGATGTAGGAAAACAATTGAATTTTCTGAGGACAGTAAGTTTCTCTATCATACTGGACATGGCCCTAGTGGCACTTACATTTCCAATATTCTCAGAAACTCAAAGTCCCTGGTTCAAACGCACCACAGTGAAGATCATACATGTAGAGGTAGAATGAGTATTAAACAATAAGTAATGAAAGCAATATTTTGAACAGTAATAAGAATAAAAAATATGTCACTGCTTTGAACCAATTAGGTTCAAAAAGAAACTAATTTTCCAGATTATTTTGCTATATATTCCTCTAAGAAATCGTTATAGAAATCCTATCTTCTGGGAAAAGGGGAAGGCTCAGTGAGACACTAAAATTTGCTGGAAGTGATGAAGCCACAAGCACAAGATCCAGGATTTGAATCTACTTTGATCTTACTCTGTATCTTGGCCCTTGCTACTTTGTCACACTGACTCACCATGTGTAAATCGATTAGGAAAGTGATCAATATTCCTCTCCAAATCAATTAAATAGCAATAACTACCCTACAAATGGAAAGTACCTCTAACACAAGGTTTCTGGGTCTTCTAAGAGCCATAAGGTCAGAGCTAGGCTCAAAGGTAAGAAATCAGCCAGCTAATTCAAGACAGCTGAATGAAGAATGGGAGCTCACCCGTAGTTCTAATTAGAAGTGAGATTAAACGGGTACTTGGGTGGCTCAGTGAGTTAAGCCTCTGCCTTCAGCTCAGGTCATATAATCCCAGGGTTCTGGGATTAAGCCCAATACCCACCGGGCTCTCTGCTCAGCAGGGAGCCTGCTTCCCCTCCTCTCTCTCTGCCTGCCTCTCTGCCTTCTTGTGATCTCTGTCAAATAAATAAATAAAGTCTTCAAAAAAAAAAAAAAAGGAAGTGAGAATAAAGATAGCCAATGAGATAGGAGGATTTTTTTTTAATTTTATTTATTTATTTGAGAGAGAGAGAGAGACAATGAGAGAGGGAATACAAGCAGAGCGAGTGGGAGAGGGAGAAGCAAGCTTCCCTCCGAGAAGGGAGCCGGACATGGGGCTAGATCCTAGGGCCCTGGGACCATGACCTGAGAGGAAGGAAACCACTTAACTACTGAGCCACCCAGGTGTCCCGAGATAGAAGGATTTTTAAATGCAGAAGGAGCTCAGGCTTGACACCTATAGCACAGACAATCTAAGAACAGGTTTGGCATCAGATTGGCCTAGAATATTTTCTGATTTGCTTAACCTTTCCATGCCTCAATTTCCTTTTTCTATAAAATGGGCATAAGGCCTACTTTGTCAGGTTATGAAGATTATATCAAAGGAGATAGCATTTGTAGTGTTGATCACAATGCACAACAATGCATTTTCCTAAAAGAGAAAAGGTCTTGAAGGGCCTCAAGTCATAATATTTAGTATTACAAATAACACCCTAGCCACGATGAGACTGACCAGAACAGTTTTCTTATGTGATTTATGGGACTTTTATGTGGATTTCTTGGTTGTGAAATGGGAGACACGTGATTATAGAATGCAAAGTGCCATGTGAAACTTTCATGGCCCTGACAACACATTCTAAATAACACAACTAATGCAAAAAAATTCTAACCTCTCCCTTTGAAATACATAGTCGAAAATTATTGACACAAATTTGGTAGAACTAAAACCATTTATTTCATTTTCTATCGTCTTAAAAAAATTCCCCATTCTATTGTCAGAGTTGCTGATAACCTTGTAAATCATTAAGATGCTCAAAATAATTCATGCCCTTAATAAGTCACTAAAAATACAGCTTCAGGATATTAATCCAACTTAAATCATCTGTGTGATTTCAATAGTTTGGTTTTATATAACACCATTCAGCACATTAATCACAGTTCTATTCTCACCATGTAAATAGCCAGGTACATTGATTTATATTTTTCACTTATTCAACCCTATCTTTCTTATGTTATATTAACATGAAAGTAAATGATACAACTGAAGCCAAAGTTGGTTGCATAACCTCTAATAAAATCCCAGAAAAGTGTATCCCCTAAGTATTAACCTCTTGTTTTCAGAGGTGGACAACTTAAGTATTTTTTTTTTCCATTGCTTTTCAACTCTAGGAATAAGAAATGTGTGTCCATTCATTTTAGGTACTAAATGGACAGCAATGGAAACTGAAGTTCACTATTTATCCTAGGGAGATAGAGCCTGGGCAGTGATGTCATGGCAATTTTCACAGTGAGCTGGGGTTCTGGGCCACCTCCAGATATACTGATGGAACCATGCTTGATGGCACTCTCAAGACATTTAGCATTTCCTAAGTACTGAGTAACCAAGAATCACTTAAAACATAATGTATAAAATGAGAAAAATAAGTCAGGAATAACCCAGATAGTACCGTCAAGGTTGTGAAGAAGACCCTTCCATTACCAAGCATTTGATTTCCCTTTGACAGGAATTTATAGAGTCAAACACATTTCTCATAACTGAATAGTATCTGAAATATCTCAAATAAGACTAGGATACATACCATTTATAAATTGGAAATAGCATTCAATATAAGAAAATTTTATATGGGCATGTTTTAGTGGATTCTTCCTATAATCCTCAAGGAACTAAAAATTGTAAAGAGGAGCCATATACTACAGAACCAAAAGTCAAGAGGACTGGATTCCAGTTACAGCTCTAGTCATTTATCAAATCATTTTATTCCATTTCTCCCCTGTTATCCTCTATTAGATAAGAAGTTTGTATGAGGTGATCATGGTATCCCAGGTAAAAATATAAAACACTTTCATGTATATTCAATGTTATTCTTAGACTAGCATGTCTTTCTATTGTGTACAAAATCCTTCCCAAAATACAGTAAACACTGTAAACAGTTACAGTAAACACTGGCTGCCAAAATATAGTAAACTCTGACCCCACGAGGGCTATTGAAAAAGCTAAGAGAGGACTATCTTAGGAAAAGCAAAATTGCACAACATAAACATAAAACAGATGATTATCTAACACTGTGCCACGAGAGCCATCTTAGATCTTATCTTTCACAGTAAATTCAACCAACCACTTCAAAGAGAGGTTCCCATATTGCCTTGACCTCACTAAATGGCAAATCTGCATTTAAGAAAGAGAGAGGGGTGGCTTTGTGTGTGTCACAGGAAACCAGAATAACTCAAGACTCACAATAATTCCAATTGTAATAGTTCTTATTTCTTGACTCCTTATTAAATGTCAGATAGCATGTAAAGAAATTGGTAGGTACTATCATATGTAATCTTCTCGACAACCCAAGGTATTGGATATTTTACAGGGGAAAAAGTCTCCAGAGTGTGTTTGTTTCTTTGCTTGTTATCTAAGATTGTATTATTTCTATATGTAAGAGCTAGTATTTGAACCCATTTCTTTTCAGCTTCAAAGCCTATACTCCTAAATACCACCTTATATATATATAACTTTCCTGTTGGAACCATCCAATGAATCTTCGACTACAGCCCAGAAAGACTAATTCAGGAGAAAAACTACCATATGAGCAGGTTGGAATATGTATAATTTTGTCGCTTAGGCAAGGTTATTTTAACAGTCATTCACCTGAAGCCAGGATTCTATTTGTTATTTTGAAAGTAAGAATTTTGTTATTTAATAAAAATGGTCTAATTCACTAAAAGATACTAAAAGTAAGATGAATAAAAGTGATAGTCTTTCTTCCAGAATTAGCATAACTATTCCAAGCTTAGACAGATTCACATAAAATTCAAGTTTCAGATTACTGTCATAATCTTGAAAACTGCCTTGAATGGAGGTAGATTTAAAAATTAGAATTCTGGGGGCGCCTGGGTGGCTCAGTGGGTTAAAGCCTCTGCCTTCAGCTCAGGTCATGATCCCAGGGTCCTGGGATTGAGCCTCTGCTCAGCAGGGAGCCTGCTTCTCCCCCTCCCCTCTCTCTGCCTGCCTGTCTCTCTACTTGTGATCTCTGTCTGTCAAATAAATAAAAATAAAAATATTTAATAAAAAAATTAGAATTCTGATAAATGGTTCTTTGTTAAATTCTACCAGTAGAAAAACACATATCTTTTTTCAATTTTTTTCTTTTTTATTTCCTTTTAGTGTTCCAGAATTCATTGTTTATACACCACACCCAGGGCTCCATGCAATACATGCCCTCCATAATACCCACCACCAGGTCCTCCCAACCCCCCACCCCCATCCCCTCCAAAACCCTCAGTTTGTTTCTCTGAGAAAAACATATATATACACACACACACACATATATATATACAGCTCTGAAGT
This sequence comes from Martes martes, assembly GCF_963455335.1. NCBI lineage: Eukaryota > Metazoa > Chordata > Mammalia > Carnivora > Mustelidae > Martes > Martes martes. Next base: position 111,121,675 of record NC_137890.1, on the reverse strand, counting down.
AAAACATTTTGGAGCAAAGGTTTCTGTCTCCTACATTTCTTTTTCACAGTATGGCCCGTTACCAGTTCCACTATATAACCCACCAATCTAATTAAGAATGTTTGAGCCAGCAAGAGAATTGTGCAAATGATTTTCTATCCCAGTTTTTGCTCACAAATATAGACACTATTTCATTTGCTATATATTCAGTTAATTCTTTTCCTTAAAAAAAAAGTTTGGATTCTAGAAATGTTCACAAACTAATTATACGAAAGCTTTCAATGAGCTCAACTAGGATTTCATCATCACAGGAAACACAATTGTACCTCTTGTGGCTCGTAATGGTAATGGTAGGCTTCTGCATCATTGCTTTGACAATCTGCCACTGATTTTTGTGGTCTTCATCTTGGTCTCCAAACACTTAAAAACAGCTGGCAATCTTGATGGAGAATTACATTCTCACTTGTTGGTCCTTGAGCTTCTTAACTACTTAAACTATTGTCATAATGATGTGGCTATGCCCTTGGGCTTCAATCTGACATATTCATCACAGTCCAGGGTCAGAGCCTCTTAGTCGGTCCTGAAATATATCTTAGAGTGCCAACCTAAAAACCTCTGGAAAGAAATACATTATTTAAAGATACTTGCCATCATTTAGCAATTCATATTTATGAACAATGGGAGTTAAGAAAAATGAATACCAGCAGCCCACATAATAGTAGGCATGTGATTTTTTTTTTAATGAGCATTCTCTTCAATCCATACCTTGAGAATTGACTCAGTGAGAATACATAGCATTATTAGAGTTGGTGTTATAAAATAAAATTGCGTTAAAGAAGATAACATGAGTAAGCAGGGGTGAGGGAAATAGTAAAAGAGAAAAGTAAAAAAGAGGTAATTGAGAAGACTGTGGGAAAGATGGAGAGAAAAAAGATTCCCCAATTTAGATAGATAGCACTGAAATCAAGGAGAAAGAGATGAAGTAAACTATCATATATGATAAAATATTGTAGATTATTGTAGCACTCTGTTGAGTTGAATTACAACATTATAACACTAGGATAAAAGGTGAATGGAACACAGTTGTGTGATTCAGTAAAAAAGGCCAAAATCATTATGTGAGTTTCAAAACATAGGATATAACATGTGGGTTGTGGGTCATTTGGGGGCAGGTGAGAGGGCCTCACCCTATCACAGATGGAAATAGCAGAGGTTATAAAGCTTACATTTTCAAAACATAAAATAAAATGTCATTGTTATTTTTAGAATTCACTGTTAGATTATTATTGCTTTTAAAAATCAGCGTTGGGCTCTTAATGTCTTTTTCTCATATGTCCAAAAGCAAATCCATACAGCATTTGTCAATTTCCCTAGAATGCTACTGGTGGTTAAGAGAGGTGACGACAATGACCAAACATTACACTTGTCATAAAATATTGGGTTAACAAAGAAACTGTTATGTTTCCTACAAAATAGAAGACATTTCACTCAACACCTGATTTATGGCTGCTTTTAATCTCAATTCCGTGCATGAATCTTCACAGAGTCTCAGTATGAGTTGAACAACTAAACTAGGTCATCAAGTCAAGAGCTTATTCCATTTAATATAGCTCTAAATAAAGTCATCATTATTGTTTCCAGTAAATTGACAAACCTGTGATTACTGGTATTGCAGAGCACATGACTACTATTGTATGATTAAAAAATAAACTGTTCACACATTTTTGCATTGTTATTAGAATTCAACTAATAAATGTTTATTCCAATGGGAAGCAGAAATTTAAAATTTGGTGTATCAAAAATTAGCAAACACAAGTCAGGTGTCTTTTTAGGGTACCACTGAGTCTCATAAATATCTTTCTACATTCAGCATCTAATAGCATTTATTGTTCAGGAAAAACACATTACTGAAACTTTATTCAGAAGTAGAGACACTAATAAGAAATGCTAATGTATCAAAAATAATAGAAATGAGAGAAAGAGGGGAAGTCTGCATCATTATCACCATAGCCTCAATCCTATAAGAATAACAGTAAGGACATAGGTGAACGGGGAAAGTACAACACAATTTAGGAAGGAGAAGAGCTTATAGAGAACACTATGAAGATAAGACTTCTGATTATTCTCTATAGCCCTTAACCAAGGAGATGACATTATCAATCTACCGAGGTTAGTCTAGTACAAGAAGCACAAAATTTGTTTTTCCTCTTAGAAGTCTCTGATGAGGAAGATAAGTGCTTTTTCTGGACATAGCTTTTGTAGCCTCTAATCACAGTACTGTAATGTACTGAAATTATTTAAAATTAGAAAAAAATTTAAAATCCTTAAAATTAGAACAGTGATGAATAAACAAAATGGATTTCTTTCATACAATTTATGGATTTGTGTGTTTGCCTTTTGTTTGAAAATAAGCCATAATTTGCAACTGACATAATTATTTTCAGACTCTTCTATTTGCCCTGGATGCAGTTTTCAATTTCTACCTTCTGGGTTGCAAATATATGAAAAAGCTTTTCTCTACCTTGGTCTTGACAGCCCAGAGATTATGCCCTCTACAAATGGAGAGCCAAAGGCAACCAAAGGTGACAGGGTAGCCTGCCTAAGAAGCAATATTAATCACATACAAAATTTTAAGTTGAAGTTCTCGAGCCTATTCTTTCCATAGAGTTGGCATAAGATAGTGATGGGCATCTTTTTAATACATCCCAGATAATATCAGATCATCCCCCTTTTATTTTTCTCAAGACAACTACTGCTACTAACCCCACTTCTCATGATCTTGGTCCCCATCCCCCTCTGATCTGCTCTTGCTTTAATATCTTCGACAACTTCCTCACCACTAGGTCCTACAGTCAGTCTACAAACATCTGCACATGGACATTATCTTAAAAAGGAAAAAAAAAAAACAAACTTTATTTCTCTTTTCTCTTTTTTTATTTCATTTTTTTATCAAGCTTTCATCTTGTGTTTTGAAAGAGTAAATGGTCTGTGTTCTCAGAACAGATGCCATCTTATATAAAGATCACCTAGACGTGTGTTTTTCTTCTTCCAGATAGCAAGTTCCCTGAGAGTAAGGACTAGGTCCTGTATATCTGTATCTTCAGCAGCTAGAATAGTTCCTCATTACACGGCAGGTGCCCAATCGATTGTATATGAACCATGTTGAATCCCTCACCCACTACTTTTTATTCTTTAAAAATATGTCTTCTGCACTCACAGCTCTACTAAAGGTCACAAATAAAACACTCCTTTCTCCTCCTCTAATTCATTAACCTCTTGCAGCACTGTACAGGGAAAAAGCATGGACTTTGGAGTTGAATGGAGTGGAGCATGTCTGTTTGCCTCCTCTGTAACCTTGGCCACATTACCCAACCTCAAGTTTGTCCTTGGTAAAATGAGTGTAAGAGTATATTTCTAATAGGATGCCTGAGAAAATTAAATAACATTGGATACATCCAGATCAGATACATTGTTAATACACACAGTGTTCATTCACTTTCCCCTTCCTCTACCACCCTCATGTTCCATTTCCCACAACACCACAGTCTATGACAGTCCTCCTTTTCTATTTTTATACACTGTAACTTCTCAGACTCTTCCACTACTGTTCACCCACTGCTGTGGATTCTAAGAATCTGTCCTTATTCCTCATTTTTTCATTCCTTACCTCCTATCTCTTAATAGCTCCATTCAATCTTTGAATTATAATATTTACCTTTGAATTGCATTTTCTTTGCTTTTAGACTTCAAATCTCTCTCCAGCCTCCCCATCTTTTCAATCCCATAGCAGGCTAGTCATCTGATGGATTCTCATGAGCAAAAGTATACATTGACCATACAAAATATGCAACTGCCTTCACTCTCCCAATATGCTTATCCTCTGTGTTTTCCATTTTGGTAATGAGACCACCACATTATAGGGCCAAACAAGCCAGGAGTCTGGGCACCTTCCTGGACTTCCCACTTCTACAGTCTAACTCTAATGCTCCACCACTGACCAAACACTTTAATTAGCTCCAACTGCCTACACTGGAGTCTCTTGTATTCCTCCTTCCTATACATGACAGATAGAGCCAGATGATCAATAACCTCCCTTTCACCAACTCTGATCACCATCTTTAATACCTATGCCTTAGTCTGGCATTCAAAATTCTCCATAGCCTGGTGCTTATCTGGCATTTCAAACTCATTTTCTACAACTCTCAGATATCATCTTATATTTCAACCAAACTTAACTAAGCTCAGCACTTCATTAGTGATTTCAGATATCCCTGTTTTCCTCTGATTGCCCAATGCCCCTCTTCCAGTCCTCTTCAAATCTTATATATCCCATTAGGCCCAATACCAATGTCCTTTCTCCATGAAGACTTTCTTGGGCTTCACACCCAAGGGCTCTCTTTTCTTTTTCTAGAGTCAAGACAATTAAGCAGGTCCTCTTTTAGAGTATTGCTTTCTATCAAACAATGACTAACCATGTGTATTTATTTTATTGCCTGCTAAACTGCACATCCTTCTTCCTTCTGACTACTTTTCTACCCTGCCCCTAACATCACCTTTTTGGATAACCTGGGAAAAACTTAACAGCAGCTTAAAAAAATCCAGACATCCAAGTATAGTAAATAAGCAAAATTAAATATGTATATATACACAAAATTAATTCAAGAAACTTTCCAGAGGATAGCAAAACATCTCCAGCAAATACAGTTGCTCTTACGTAGTCAAAGCTTTGAGAGGTACCACTCCAGGAACTCCACTGTGTTCTGGGTGGTAAAGATTGTTGGAAATCTGACCACCAGATAAGTGGAGTGTCACTGTACAACCAAAGGCTTCTTGCCAAAGATTTATAATTAGCAACAGAATCAACGGGCATTACTAAACTATATTTCATTTCTTTAATCTCCTTTTCCTCTCTTTTGTTTTCCGCCTTCCTGTCTGTGACTGATAGAGCCAGATGATCAATAATCTCTCTTTCACCAACTCTGATCATCATCTTTGTTACTGCCTTGATGCTATTATTCACTTTAATACATTAATCCTTTGGTTGAAATTCTTAAACCACAATTCTTCATTAACAGACCATCTTGGCATCTATGTGCTGATAGCAGCTTGTCTGATGTCTCAAAAATAAATAAATAAATAAATAAATGAATAAAGCTGAATGAAGCCTCTCTCTCTCTTCCCCAAATATCCGAACTGAAGAAAGAAAGACACACAAAAAAAAGAAAGAATTCAGCCCATTGACACAATCAACGATATGGAAAGAAAATTGAATCTTATTACATAAATTAGGGAACAGGAAAGTTTCACCTTGCTATTACAATGAGATGTCAATATGTCATTTAATGACAAAGTGCTGAGAAATACTGTGGCATTTTATTGAATCGTCCTCTCGTTATTATCACAATGAGAGATAGAACACACACTGTACTGGTTAGCAGACCAAACCTTTGTATGATTGCCGTAACCTTTGGTGGAGCCCAGTGAGTTTTGTTCCTTTTCAGAAAGACATTAAAGTGACAGTATGGCAGGCCATTTTTTCCACCACACACACTAAAACTAGTGTGCGTGCAGCAGAGCCTTGCCAAAGCACGTTGCATTCATACAAAGATCCATACAGATCTTAATCATAAAATAATCCATTCTGTACTCTGTTTTTATGACATTTATATGAATCTGGCCACAGCCTCATCAAGCAGTTCACAGAGGAAAATTGTTCTATTTATGTGGTCGAGACAGGGTGGACTTGATTTTCAAGCAAAGAGAAAAAGAAAGAAATACCCAATTTTTTGTAGTTGCAAATCTGGAACTCAAAGGAGCTATTTTACACCATTTTGTAACTATATTTGTAACAGAGGATCAGAAGAGATGATATTCTCCTTCTCTGTCCCCTGTCAGTAGTAAAGTCATAGATTGGTATTTCTGAAACTGAGAGACTGAGGGAAGACACCTGGAAATAGTTTTCTCCTTTTTTTCATTTAATTGTAAAAGGCAAAGAAATGGATATGTGGGTAAAAGTGGAGAGGAAACTTTCCAATGTACATCTGCTTGAATTTATTCTTGCCCCTGCGTTGTAAGAACTAATAATTTTTCAATTAATTTTCCCAACTTTTGCTGCTTTTGACTCTTTTAAGTAGCTCACATTTACACACCCCTCCAAAAAGGTGACTCCTGAAAATTCATACAAACTCATCTGTTCTTTCTTCCAGGTTTGTGATGGTGGCAAAAATTAATCTATGTACTTGCTAATGTAATCAATTTCTGGGCTTTGCTAAGATATACAGAGGTAAAGACAACTTCTTTAACTCTCATAGCATCTCTCAGAGAGCTAATTTTTCTGAGTAAACTATGTGAATACGTAATCTGGATAAAAATATTTAGTAGTATTTCATCCACTCACGCCCCTCCTCGCGCGGTTGTTACAGTTTTGGCTTTACCACCCGTATTCCCCTGGTGACTTTATTTTTATATCATCACAGACAGCTCTCTTAGACACGGCACTCATTCCCTCCACATCGGAAACTAGAGTCTGATGGTCTAAATCCTACATTTATAAGAAAGATCTGAGTTCAAGTTTTCTGGCTTCTTCAAAGACACCATTACGTATTTGAGTGTGTATACAAAAAAGTCCAGGAGCGAGTATACGGTCAGACACCATGTGACCCCAGGAGCCACATCAGATGGGGATATTTTTGTGTATGTCTCACCAGAAAAGAAACCTTTTTCTTTTCCCTTTTCAAATAATAAAGAACACCCCTCCTTTCTTTTAGAACAAAGAGAGGGAAAAGAGGAAGTGCCAATAAGCATGAGACTGTTGTAAGAAACTGAATTAATGCGAATAATTATGTAATGATTGCTCCTAATTAAATAAGACTAATGTTCAGGTTTTGCTTTTTCAGAAACCACTGGTATTTAGGAATATACTATACACAGCTTTCTTTCTCTAGTCACCCTTCCCCCAAAAAAATGACAGCATAAATAGACACATAAACTCCATATGAATCATTAGTGTGTGAGATACTGTTACCCTGGGGCTGCTGTAATTCACATATATTCCCTTCTTCCTATTTCAAATCTTTAAAATATTTTCTTTTCAAATACTTATAAAAGCACGTATGGTTGAAATAAAAATAAAGCACATACAGATGATATTTTCAAACACGGCACTCTCATATACTGGGAGGAAAACAGGCATGTTCTGTTTCTCTGGGTCCAATATATACATTCAGGGAAAGTAAGAGCTTAAAAATTGGGAAGATTAAGAATAGATCATAGAACTACTCAGTGGGGCGGTGGGGGGGCGGGGGGAGAATAACATCTTTCACCCAGTCCTCCTACCTAATGTTAAAGTTTAAGAAAGAATGTGCATTCCATTGTAAGAAATGTGTATATATAAAAGTGTATGTGTTTCACATGCAATCATTATGTGAAGATGAGATGTTAATAAACTTCAGCCATTTTAAGAAATATTTGATTAGAAAAATCCCTTTATTAAAAGAAAAGCTACTCAATAGTTTGTCCAGAGAATATTTATCAATGTCAATGTCATTTTATGCTTTACCCAGCCCTAAATTTGAGGAAATGATCTTCAAGGTAAAGACTGCCATAAAATCCTGCAAATCCAACACCTGAAGGTCTCTTTTCCACATGTAAGGGACCTCCCAGGAAGTATGTTTGACTCCTCCCTCCCTCCCTGTGTTTTTTTGTTTTTGTTTTTGTTTTTTTTTTAACTTTTTGGATGCTAGCTTCTTGTGAGAGTCCAGATAAATATTAGCAGCCACATTGGAAAGTTCAACATGAGGCAAAGATGTTGAGCACATCCCTGTTTTTGTTTTTGCTTGTGTTTTTTGTTTTTGAGAACAAAGAGAAAATTCTATGGTTCTCCTTGAGGACAGTGAAAAAGCTCAGTAATGTTTATTGTTATTGTTGTTGTTACTGCTGTTGTTTTTCGGATCTGGCAGATACTCATCTTCCTATAGGGCACTTTCCCTGACAACACTGGGATTCAGGGGAGTGACAAATTTCCATATGAAGAATTACCCATCAAATGTAGTCTGACCGCATGACATTAGCCGTAATGAAGACAAAAGAGTGTGAAGTAAGTGAGAAGTGTAAGAAGACCCCCAAGACTACATTTATAAGTCAGGTCCACGCAGTGAACTCATCTTCAAAATAGCAGGGAGCATTTTTCTGGAGTAAGAGAAAAATTGCATGGTGAGGCCACATTATAATGTATATTTAATTTACAAGATCACAACTATACATAATTTGGCTAAAAAGATAAATAAACAGGAAAATCTATTTATGTATCAAAGCACTTCTGCCAACTATTTCCATAGAATGAGCATGAAATAAGACATAAAGCCATTCTTCCTCTGGCCAACTCCAGTTGTCATGTGTCTTTCATATATTAAACAGCTTCCAGCACTGAGGGTAACTCAGATAACCATTATTTTCTATATTATGGACCCTAAATAGAAGCCCACTACGTTATGTTCAAGCAAAAACAAAACAAAAACACAGTGATCTATTCCACTGGTCTCCACTATGGCAGCTTCCTAAGGAAAGATTCTGAAGATAATTCTGTCTAACACAATTTTATTTTTATATACTGACTTTTTAGAAACTTATTCATAGCTATATCAGATAAGACTCTCTACACATCTTTTTTCTTTTCCTTTTGTACAATCATTTAACATCCCCAGTAGAACTGGTTCCTGGTACCCACTCAAGAAATCAATTGGCAAAACAAAAAAATCTATTGAATACCTACAGTGTGCTAACCTAAATGCTATAAGCAATAAAAGAAAACATATTACATCGTATCAGTTCTTAAGTAATTTTAAAAAATGGTATATGAAAATTGCAGAGACCAGACCAAGGCTCTCTAGCACCTAATGACCACAAATCTTTATCCATGAATTAAATCCTAGGAAGACTAAAGACATTATGTTATGAGTGTGATACAGAATAATCCAAGAAAAATTTTGTAGGTAGTGAGGACTGAAAGAGGATGTATGTAGATCAGATAGAGTGAACGAAATTCAGTTGTCTAAGGTTACAGCTGCACGGTTAAATGACTGATGAGATCAAAATAGATAATCCTACTTTAGAACGATTTCCTAGCACCCCAAGAATGATGAAAACAAAACAAAAAACAGGGAAGGCGACAGATTCAAATAGAACAAATTGATTGTCTACTATATATTAGGATTCAACAAGAAATTTTGAAAATGCCATTAGAACGTTCTCTGGCTTTCAGAGAAACCATTGGTTTGACACACTGCACTATTACTAATGGCCCTTGAATGTCTCACCAGTGAACTGGGGACTAGTCCAACCTCCACACAGGAAAGGGACTTTTTTATCATAGTTTAATGACTGCAGTTCACCATGGAAGTAGTGAAGCAGACCAAGGTCATGCATTTGCATAGACTATGAAAATCCCTTAAAAATTCAAAGATCCTAACAGAATGCCCAAATACAATCACTAATTTCTATTACATTGGAAGGAGGCTAAAAAATAAATAAAACACACATACAAAACAGCAGAATAATGAGACTGTTTTTCATTTTGACAAACTGTTTTAACCAACAAAAATTATGACCAATTCATGATCTGCCTAAAAATAAGTATGGTCACGGCACCACTGACAACATCTCCCCCCGCCCCGCCCATTTTTTTTTTTCTACAAACACACCTACATTAGTTATTCCCATACAAATAAATGCACTCCAAAAACCTTGTTACATAGGTAGATTTGGCCAAGCTCTGTTAACTTGTTAACTGTGGGCATGTGGAACCTAGCAAACAACAAAGTTGACTGATGTAGAGTCACCCACAAAAGCAAAGCAGAAGAAACTCTGCAAACATCAATTGAAGAAACTCTGGCTGTTGTGAAATAAAGATCTGGGAAGCAATGGGCCATTAGTAATGTTGAGCAAGTCAAAATGGAGGTATCTTGTTTTGATCAAAGCTCCATGATACCTAAGAGGCAGAGAGACAGACCTGCACACCCAAGAGTCTCTAAGCAGCTGCAAATGACAAAACTCCACAGAAGCCCAGAGTCATGCGAGGATTGATTGCAAGAGCCTACATCTCTCTTTCTGGGATTAATGCCCGTAAAGATAGCAACGCCATCATCAGTGTCATCTTCCAAACAAAGGACCACAATATGGAGAGAACAATATTAATTATTGTCAAAATCACTTGTGCACTCAGCGATTTCAATAGGGACAATCAGCGTAAGTGGCGGGGGCAACTTCTGGACACAAAACACGCTTGCTGTAATCCAAACTGGATTTAAAGAGAGGTGAGCAGCCACTTTAGTTGTTTAATCTGGTTATATTTCAGCTAAAGTAGTTCACATTTTTAGAATGAATGAATCAAAGGCATAATTGTTTTTGTCATCTGCACAGCAATTTTACTCCTGAATGCATTGTTTTAGGCAGGAATTAATAAAAATTGCATGCGCTTCAGGTGCTGGGTAGATCACCCTTTTCCACACAGCCCAGCCTGGAGCTGTGAATGCTCCTTTTCTTATTATCAGTTAATAATTCTCTCTCATTGAGGCAAATTAGGGACTTGACTGTGTTCGAGACTCCAGAACACTGCTAGAGGCAAAAGGGGGCTAAATGGCAGAAATTCCTGTCTGAGCAAGATGCATGAAGCCCGACATTGTGTCCACCACAAAAGCCGCTCTGTATTTTTGATCCTTTCTAATTTAATTAGCCCAAGAGGTAGCGCATTAATTTGCCAAGAATTCTTCTGATGCGAAAGCTGCCCTTATTGCAGTGAAGGGAAAAAATAACCTGCGTGCTACAGTGGCATGCTAGTAATGAAAGGGGGTTATTTTTGTGTTACAAATTGCATTGCAGGGTTACAAGAGACCTTTAAACCTTTTTATCTCTGGTTAGGTCATATGTAACACAGTGCAACACAAAGCGCTAATTAACCAATTCTGGTCCGGACATCTTTTAGAACACTTGAGAGAGTTGCACAGTTCGAACCCAGGTCAAACGCATTGCTTTGTTTGCTTTCAAAATCTGAAAATGTCTTCTGGTGAAGATATTAAAAATAGAAAGAAAAATCATCCATTGGCAGTTCAGTTCCTCTCCGGACTCGGCACTCTAGATATTTATTCTTGCCTTTGTTTTCTCTCTGTTTAATGATATTCTTTATGTGGGCAAGCTGGAGCCTTGAAGTCCCTTAGAGGGTCTCTTGGCTCTTTATGCTATATTTGTTTGGTAAATTGTCTCCATGTTAATCTTCTTCATCAAATACTTGGAGTCAGTTTTGAAAAACTTTGATCAGATCGACCACCACGGGCTTCTTCATCGCCATGTGCTTCTGATATGCACTCCTGCACTCAAATGGGTCATTTACTCATTAAAGAATGAGAAACATGCATCCCACCAGAAGTTATCCCCAATACTTTGAACCGTTAATTAAGCCTATGTAATCACATCTCCCGTTTGCAGAACTGTTTCTTTTCTAGAAATTACAGGACCCCGTGTAGGGACTTCCAACGCCCCTGTCACTCTCCCTCACCCCTTTCCGTCCCTGCTGCAGAACACGGCTGGGTAAAAACGCTCACTCCCAGAGACTATCTCAAGAAAACCTGAGGATCCTTACGTTCTACATTTAATTCTCCTGCCCCTTTAATGAAAACCAGTGGAAGACAATAGCTTTAAAGGAAAGCATTGATATTTCCCTCCCTCCCAGCTTCTGGCCAGAATCCGTGAATTCAGGGATGGTGGCATTTAGAGTGTTTTCGGCTATGCATTATGGATACCCAGAGGCATCACAAGTAGGCTGTTTATGGCAGGGTGTAAGATTTAGTAGCCAAACTGAGAAGAGGAAATTAGCATTGTCAAGAGGTAGGGCAGGATGGATCCAGGCTCAAGGGAGTGGCCTGGGGTGAGAGGGCAGACAGCAGAGGAGAGAGAAGAGCGTCTGGAGACAAGGGAGGGATCTTTTTTAAAAAGCAACTATGGACAAGAGTGGGGTTTTAAAAAAATGAGGGGAGGAAAAATAGTAATTGGGTGTTAATTGCCAGAGAAGGATAGGGGTTGGGGAGAGAACTGAATTAGGAATATCTCTTAACTTAGCAACATTTTCTCATGGACCACAGCAGGACAAAATAATCCAGTTTCTTAAAACAGAGCTTGTCCTTTCAAAGTATTTTTATTTTTTTTTTAAAGGTAACATACTTCCAGACATTTTTGTTCCAACCTAGAAACACTTTTCAGTTAGATTTGTAATGTACAGTTAAAAAAAAAAACTCAAATTAATTTTTGTTCTGAACTTAAAATTCTTGACCTTATTATTGTTTTGTAGATGATGTTTAAAAATCCTCATCTACATAGTAAGATGACAGTTTTCTTACACAAGTTAAAAAGTTCATATATATGTTATTAATATTGCATATGAACAAGATAACTTAGCTGAGAATGTGCTTTTATAGATATATGTGAAACTGTTCTGAATTTTTCCAAGTTGTCCAAAAGATTTGAAAGGGTAAAAAGATTTTTTAATACACAGTAAATACTTCTGAAATAGTGAATTAAAATGAAAAACAGATGACACATTTATTCAGCTTTTGGCTTCTGTAACATCAAACAGCACATTTTCTTCAAATGGTTTCATCAGTGGACCGGTAACCTCTTAAAATGATTGACTCCAGCATGTCACTTATTTGATGACTGGAGGTTTATAATATAGTCCCTATTTTTTTAATCTGTCAACATGTTACAGATCTCTCACAGTAGATTAAAAGATAGCATTTATTCCTATGCTTTCTCCTCAGATAATTTTGTTTCCAAATAAAATGATGACACAGTGTGTGAATAAACTATTTGGATTCCATTAGAGAAAAATCTAAAAATTTGTAGTTAATTGATTTTATTCATTTTTCTAAAAGATTGATAAAGACAATCTAACAAGGCCCACAGAAAGAAAAACCTGAACTTTTACCAGGATGGCATGCAGGCATGCAATTTATTCAAAGCAAGGGATGAAAAGCAAATGAAAGGAATATACAAATTAAAAGAAAAAAATTAGGAAAATCATTATTTCGAGCTCATTTTAAATAAATGAGAAGAAACTACTTTCAGTAACCTGATAAAATGAAAAGTGGTTTTTTGTTTTTTGTTTTTCGCTTGAATTCCAGATACTTTTATAATCTCAGAGAATACACAGCAGAACAGGAACAACTTACCTATGTCTACTTTCCAGATAAAGCCAGGACCCTCAAATCTCAATCCATCCTCCCAAAATACCATGAAGCCCACACCAGGATGGGTCTGAGAATGGACACATTCCCTGACATTCTCTGCATCCCTTGAAATCTGTTGATATTTAAATACTCTTGGTTGGGACAAGTTTAAGAGGAACTAAAAATATAAAATCTTCCCTGGAGAAAAAGGGAGAGGGAAAGACCAAAGGCAAGAAATGGATTTCTCCCCAAACATACCAAGAATGAAAAAGGGCATTTCGCCCTCTATACCTTGACCTCTTAGTGTGAGCCTGGGATAAATGTCCTAAGGTAATGTACCAGGCAGGGTCACAATCCAAGCAGATGACGCATTCAAGCTTGGAGGCTGAGAAGCCTAATAAAATCATACTTTAGGGTTGGGAAATTGCTCAGAAATGGAGGACACCAGGACCGGTAAGAGCAGAGAGATGCTTACAGTGTAAGGGCCTAGGGAAGCAAGAGGATGGAAGGCTTACCAGCGCCCAGAGAGAGGTGAGTGCAAAGCTGGAGGCCACAGCTTTGCTGGAGGGCCATAGCCAACCCATAACCACTCACCAGTGAGGGAGCTGGGCAAACAAACACCCAGACCCCACTCTCCTCCCACCCTCTCCTCCACCACTGTTATGAGACTCTGACAGAGACAAACAGGAAAGCAGAGAGCGGTGCTTTCAATCAGCCTCCCCAGGAGAGAAAGGCCTGCAAAGGCAGTCACGGGTTATCACAAGATAACCAGCACAGGCGACTTTTAATATTTAATTGTGAGAAGGAAACGTTTCTTAACATGAATACAAAATGTTACTGACCTCATGGGAGGAAAACATGGTGCTTTTTTCAGAAAGAATGTTTGCAGTACTCCCGGATAAAAATACATATTTATATATTACTATATATAAAAATAAGTATTACTATTATATATTACTTAATGTATTAATATATTTATATAGTAATATATATTATATTATGTATGTGCATATATGCTCACTCACCCACATGCACCCACATGCATATATTAATTACAGTTCAAAGAAAAAAGTTAAATTAGAACACAAAAAAATATAAAAATATATAAAATTATGACAATAAAACAAGAAGGTATAAAATTACAGATAACTTTAAAACTCTGCAACCAGCCTGTTTTCCATTATTAACAAGTATAATCTCTCCAGTTAATGTGTTATAACATATGAGGAACAACAAGAGAATGAGGACAAAGAGAAAAAAGAAAACAAGACAAGACAGATAACAGGTGCCTGGGGGGCTCCGTCAGTTAAGTGACTGACTCTTGGTTTCAGCTCAGGGCCTGATCTCATAATCATTAACCAAGCCCTGCATCAGGCTCTGTGCTCAACATGGAGTCTGCTTCAGATTCTCTCTCTCTCTCTCTTTCTCTCTCTCTCAAATAAATAAATAAAATCTTTAAAAAGAGACAGATACCCAAGGGAAAAATTAATTGAAACACGGTTCTTTTCATTTTCCTTTTCTTCCCCCACAATGCAGACCCCAAATATTTGTTAATTCTTAGAAGAATCTAAGGATCCTTGAAATCTCACTGCTCTTGAGGTTTTTTAACTACAAACCAACAGATTCCATCCTGTCTCTAAGCAATCTTAGAAAGAAGACATCTAGAAATACAGAAGTACAATTCCCTGGTCAGGGAGAGATGAGGAACACTGAAAAGCTATTTTCACAATCAGTGAAGCTATTTCGGATCTAGATTTCTAGTGTCTGTGAGACACTTCTATACCTCCCATGTAGAAGGAAGAGGCTTCTTTGGAGATATGAAGGATCCTAGGTCATGGTCTTCTAGAGACAGTCTTTACACATGCAACCCCAGGGTCTTCTTACTGTCCTGACCTACCCTCACACAACTGAAAACATCAAAACTATTAATTCTCTGCCATGTCATCTTGAATACAGCCTCAAGTGTATCTTTATTCCTCTCTTTCTTCCTTTCCTCCTTCCCTCCTTTTAATAAACATGCATTCATTTTGTAGACCTATCACTGAGCTCCAATATGCAAGCCACTGGGCAAGGCTAAGAATACAAAATAACTCAAAGGGCGGCTGGGTGGCTCAGTGGGTTAAGCCTCTGCCTTCGGCTCAGGTCATGATCTCAGGGTCCTGGGATCGAGCCCCGCATGGGGTTTTCTGCTCAGCAGGGAGCCTGCTTCCTCCTCTCTCTCTCTGCCAGCCTCTCTGCCTACTTGTGAGCTCTCTCTGTCAAATAAGTAATAAATAAAAAATCTTTATTAAAAAAAAGAATACAAAATAACTCGAGATCCCTGCCTGATCTTGAGCAACACGCAGAAAGGGAATAAGAGACATGCTGTCTCACTGTCCTTTTCCACACCCTTGCAACACAAAACACAAGCTCCTATACTCATAAATACACATCTAGAGCACATATATGTATTATGTGCATAAATGGGTACACATGTATATACATAGTCTGATCCTAAAAATACCTCCAATCCCTTGAGGAAAGATCCTCCCCCACTCACCACACTGTCTCCTGGCATCATTCCTACGTTTCCTGGTCTCTCATTGAATTCCAACAGGTTTTGAAGAACTGAACATATGCAAGGATGTTAAAGCCCACTCAGAATGGCAGACATAAGCTTGTTGCTGGACGAGGGCTACCAGTGGTAGGAGTTAGGAATTAGCTCTCAAGGAGATGGAAGGACGTAAATACAGGCATGACATATGCAGAGGGTATTATAAGGATGCGGGAGGGAAAAAAAAAAAAAAAAACTAAGTACCAAGATTCCCTTCAAAAATACCTTCTTTCCAGTTTTTCCCCCTAGAAACCTATGTTGAAGAACAAAGAGACCTTAAATCTAATCTTTGGAACTAAACTGTATGAGGACAGATATGTAAGAAAATTCTTTATGTATGTAGGCACCTCTTTTCAGAAGCACCTGCCTTGGGATAGAACATATATTTCTCACAGTGATGACAATCAGCTGGGTAGCTTTAAATGATCAGTTCCAGCCCCAAACCAGGTGGGCCCAGACATCAGTATGGTTTAAAACTCCCTAGTTCATACTCTTGTGCATCCCTGGTTTTACATGACAAGTATCTATGCAGATATATGGTTATATCTTGCATTCCTATCATCCTTAGCAAAAGGAAGTCATTCTAAATAATCTTTTTGGTTTTGATAATGTCATCATCAAGTTATTATAATGATATATAATATACCTTTAAACTCCATTAAAAAAAGACTGATATCAAATTTTTAAATAGAACTTATTGTTAAGATAACTGACACATAGGAGCTTTTTTTTTTTTTTTTCACGCTTAATAATAAAATGACCCTTCTAGAAAAATAGCAAGGTCTTGGTTAAACAGATGGAGTTTGGGTCAGAATAATGATGCAAAATTTTTATTCAAGCTTACTCCCTCCCACCCACGCCTTCTATTTTCTCATCTATGTTGTATCTGGAGTCCATTGTGCAGAATTGATATAGGTTAACAATATACAACACGAGTTAGTTCGGGTAATGGTGATTTTCAGGGACTCAAAAGTTTCTTTCAGCCAAATTTTCATTAGCATCTGTCTGAGTCAGTAGTACGGGTCACAGCTAGTTTCCAAGCGCATTCGCACAACTGAAGAAGCCCTCTCTATGCTGGGCTTGTGCTATGTGTACAACAGCTGGCGAAATTAAGGAAGGGCTTAGTCTTTAGAGGTATGCTTACAAGGTATGGAAACCCAGATTAGCTCTGGCATATAAACTACCAAAAACATTCTTGTTAACTGGGCAACATGTTTTCTAAAGGTGCAGAATCCACTTTGTTTCTATCACTTGTCAGAGTTAAGCATAAATAATGTACAAACAAACAAACTGTGCCAGTATAAAATGTAATATTTGTTTATGAGACACTTCCAGAATCTGACAGTGGCCCTCTGTTAACAATATTTAGGCCATAACTATATTGGCCAAATTTACAGAAAAATTCTTAAGCTTTGGGTAATGTTAAATAGCTTTAAAACTCCCCCAGTATCTGGTTTCTAATCTCAGATATAATCAGGACAGAGTCACCCATTCTAGTAGTCAGAGCATCACAGTAAGTGCTAAGCAAAATAATAATAATAATAATAATAATAATAAACTAAGAGATTGTTACATAGCAGGATAACATTCTCCTAATCTTGGGCTCCCTGGACTTTGGGATTTTTTGAACAAATAAAAATTCCCCCTCAAATTTTAGAAAATTAACAAAGTTATCATGACTTTTCAAAATTTAGTCAAGAAAGAATATTAAATGAAAGGAATAAAACCATATCTATTGTCATCATTATATCACGATATCATATAAACACCAAAAGAGTAGAAAGTACAGAATCTCTCAACAAAGGATAATTCTATAAAAAGAATACACTTAAGGAAAAACAATTTTCCTTGACTAGCTTATTTCCCTGCTGTACAGTGAAAACGTCATCACAGATCAGCCTGAGTCCACTGGCCAATATTTGAGAATTACTGTTCAGAGCACGTTCATTTAGTTTCCTGCCTAGGAAAACTCCACTTACGATCACCTTGATACCTAAGCAGAGCTTCCCATCCAGCCCATATAAGGGGTGTCCAGCGTGCTCAGAACAAATCCAAAAGGAGTTCTTCTCCAGCCAGAGCAGAGTGCACCACTCCACCAGGGCTTGCAAAAGCACTGGCAACATTAACACAGTCATGTCCCTCAAGGATCACCATCTATTCAATGCCGGGGTCCTTTTAGCGGTTATTATTAGCAGTAGTAGTAGTAGTAGTTTTGTTTCCAGCAGAAGTCCAGGCTCCAACTTTTAACCCAGCACCTAATCCCTCTGATTCAGAATACAAATCCATGGCCAGTCACTTTTGTAAACTAAGGTTTTTCCATATTATATGGAAATCAAACAGAAGGGATCAAGGTATGTGTGACTTACATATTTGCACATAATTGGTTTTTTTTTATATATTTAGCCAAAACATGGAAGTTTTCCCTATCTTATAAGATCCTTTATTACTATATTCAGAACAATGAGAATAAAAATGTCCTTGCTTATGTTCTACAGTCTATAATAGTACAAGCCTCTGATATGCCATGCCTAAGATAAATTTACTGCTAAATGATAAATATACAGTACCGAAACTAAATAGCTTGTGTGTAGAACTACCTGATGATCTTGTTTTTCTGCCTTCACAATGACATTTGGATTGTTAATTCTAAGGCAAATCTTTCATTTCAAAAATCTGAAAAGCAATCATTTGAGTCAATACAAAACATTAAAAATGTCCCGCAAATGAGCATACTCCAGATTTAAACTATAGATTTTAAGTGAATTGTAACTGGTCTAACTTTTCATTTATTTCAGTTTTTTTTTTCTTAACAGTACTGTGGTCTTCAGTAAAGAATAAAAATAGCTTTATTGGTTCTGTTAATGAATATTTCTTTCTTAATTGATCTGTTTCAACTCTTTTTCAATAATGATCTCAAACCCATAGAAGCATTTCAGGGAATGCTAGTGCAAAGACATGATTTTCCCCCAGTTTTCCAATGCCCTACATCCATAGTGATCTCAGACTTTCAGTTCCGTGAAATCACTGACAAGGAACAGAAGGTCCTCAGAATGGTTCATGCAGAAAGGTACTCTTTCAGGTTACGTTTCCCTCCTCCAATGTTAAAGACACACCTCATGGGAAGACATGTGCATAAAAATGAAGTTCTAACAGGGCTTCTGTACAGGTAATAGAACAACCAAGCAGTTAGAGTGTCGGCCAAATAATATTTGCATTTCCTGGGGGCTAGCTAGCCGAAAAAAAAAATTATAAAAAAATAAAAATTAAACGATTTAAAATTTCCCATCCAAAATTGAGATCAAAAGCTTTGATATAAGGTACTTTATTTGAAAAAAGAGCAGTTCAGCTTTACACTTTTGTAGCCAACCAGGACTCTCTTCTCTGCAGGCCACGCAGGGAGCAAGCAAGCGAGCAGCAATCGCCCCAGCAAAATGGAACCCAAGAAGCAGCACTTCAACAACAATTCTTATTTTTAGCCTCCTCTTGCTCTTCTTCTAATTTCTCAATTGTTATTTCTAACATTGCTTTTGTTCTGTGATTGGCTGAAACAGAATATTTACCAACCAGCCTACAAACGATTGTTTAATGCTGATCTACCCAATACTCTTAAGCATAGTGTTTTCAGTACTTGAAATTGAGATTTAATTCTGAGAAATTTAATCTGGCGTTATCATACAATCTACCGGATAAGATATGTGCAGCTGCCGTAAAGAAGAAATGACTCCAAGTTCTGCAGGATTTGATTGTAGTTGAATTGACCATTTTAACAGATAAAAATGAAACAAACAAAAGGGGAAACAAAAGTATACATTCAAAAGTGAGTTAGGCAGCCATCAGAGTATTAAAAAAAGTTACAGAGGCTCATACTAACAATGCTATCCAGCTCTATGAGAGGCAAATACTGAACCAAAAACTTTGAAACTCCCATTCCTATTATGAAGTAGGTATGTCAGCCTAAATCTATTTACTCTATGATTCATCTTTTTCTTATTCTAGGCTCATCAAGCACACCTCTGCCAATAAATTAGATGCCCAGGTAGGACTGCCCAAAGCGAGTGAGTGTGCTTATAAGTCTGGTCCGTGAGTTACATTTTTCACTCTAAACTAATAAGATGACATTCTGACTGCATATCAGTCATCCTGAACAATGCATTCACTCTTGATGTGTAACTGAAATCAGGCTTCTGAGACTGGGAGATTGAGGACCAGACAGGACTATGTTCAATTCTCCCAAGTACTCACCCATTATTGAGACGTGTTGGAAAAAGACATTGTTAACCATTAGACTGGCTTTTTTTCATTTTGAAACTTTTACGGACATCAGGTTTTAACACAACTTTATAAGGATAGGGAAGTTTCACTAAAATATGAAGCTAACTCTGCTCCTGCCAAAACACCTAGACAGCCATGTTTGTTCCCTCCCTTGAACCAGCCTTACATTTTAACATATATGCTTAGAACACACTTGGTCCTTAGGAAATTGTTAATTCTCACAGCGCAGGGATCATAAGGGAAGGGGGGAGAATAAATGGGAAGTCCTCAGAGAGGGAGAAAAACCATGAGAGACTCTTAACTATAGGAAACAAACTGAGGGTTGCTGGAGGGGCGTTTGGCGGGGGGGGGATGGGTAACTGGGTGATGGGCATTAAAAATGGCACGTGATGTGATGCTCACCGCGTGTCATAGGCAACTGATAAATTATTGAACACTACATCTGAAACTAATGATGTACTATATGTTGGCTAATTGAATTTAAATTTTAAAAAAGAAAAAAAATGCTAGTTTTCTATCAAAAAAGAGTTAACTTTTAACAATAACAAAATGATACTTCATCTAACTTTTAACAATAACAAAATGATACTTCATCTCACCAGCCTCAGCATTTGCTTAAAAAAACAAAACAAAACAAAACAAAAACCAACAACAAAAAAGACAAGCCTTTTGGGCGATATCAAACTTGCATGTGTCCAAGCAATTTTTATCTTAATTTAGGAAATTGGTTCATGAATGTTAAAAATAGTCCACATTATAGGCCAGAAACTGTTAAGTGGAAACTCCTATCCTCAGTGCATGGTCTCAGGTACAGAAAATGTTACATGCCGAGTGACACTGGTTATCAGGAGATAAGAACCCCTCACAGGGGAAAGGTATCTAAACTAATGAAGAGGGATGCCTGGATGGCTCAGTTGGTTAAGTATCTGCCTTCATCTCAGGTCATGATCCCCGGTCCTGGGGTCAAGTCCCACATGGCTCCTTGCTCAGCAGGGAGTCTGTTTCTACCTTTGCCTGCCACTCCCCCTCCTTGGGCGCTCTCGCTCTCTCTCTCTCTCTCTCTCTCTGAGACAAATAAAAAAAAAAATAAAATCTTAAACTAATGAAGAGAGTTTTCCAGAAACATGTCCTTCTTCATACCCCAAATCAGGAAAGACTGTGAAACTTCTCTCCTGCAAACATTCATGGGTATTGACAGGCAACAAGACTTCTACAGAAGACACTAGCAGAGAGTGTCACCTCCAACGCTTTCAGTAATGTATAATTTTTACACTTAGGAACAAGAACATCATGTCCAGCATAATAGGCATATAACAGAAATCCTTTTATTTGAACAGCTCATCCTGGCACAACTAAAGCCAAAAGCCTGTGAGCTCTCTAGCCATGACTACTGCCACTCTGATGCAGGCTGGAACTGGGTGAAAGATGATGGATGGAGATGACATCAGGTCTGATCTGTGATGGGGCAAGACTTGGGAGCAGAGGAGGCAAAACACCAAGATGGCAAAGAAGAAGACATGGTGTAGACCTAGATCCTGCTCTATTCACTCGTAAGAATTTTAGCGGTACTCTAGACAGGAAGAGTAGCTGTTACTATGAGACATGTACTGCAGCTATAATGATGCCCAAGTTAATTAGGCATACCTGGATACACATCTAAATATTCTTACCTGTTAGCTAATTGGACATAATTACATAATCGATAGTTTGAGATAAGTTTCTTCAAGTTAAAAGCAAACAGGTAAGTATACAAATAAATTTAAGATGTTGACAAGTGTTCTGTGATAAAAGAACGGAGTCTTACAAAAGGGAACAGGAGAAAAAGGGGGAACTTCAGATTGAGTGGTCAGGAAAGACCTGAAAAGTGCTAGTTAACTTGGGCTCTCAGGAGAAAAAAGATTTCTAGACAAGTGAGATACACAAAGGTCCCAAGGCAGAGAAAAACTCAACCCCATCAAGAAACTGAGTATAGGTTACCAGGGACAACCAGAGTGATAGAAGTGTAGTCCTTGTTGGAGAAAAGGTCCAAAATGCAATGGGCAACAGCACACGGGGCCTTCCGGGCCATGGCAAGGGCCTTGGATTTTATTTCTGCGTGAGGTAAAACCACGGAAGACGTATAAGTAGGGCACTAATGAGATTTAATCTCCGCAGCTGCTATGTGGAAAGTGGATGTATAGGGACACGACAAACAGGGAAACTGGTTAGGAATTTATCACAGTGGAGATAAACTCCACAGGAAGAAAAGAAAATAACCAATCAACATTAGGTAATGACAATGCTAAGGAAAAGATACCGGTAAGTTTCAAAGCTCTTCCGAAGGCGGAATTGACGGGAGTTGATTATTCACTGGCGGTAGGGGCAAGGGAGAGAGCAGTCGCGGCGGCACTCCTGGCTGGCGGACTCGGCCCACGGCCGGCTGGGGGAGCGCCATGCAGGCCTAGCGTGAGATAGACCCGCATACAGTGGTACTCTAGGAAAACCAGTCTAAAACGTCACCTTCAGGGCAGAAAAAAAAGAAAAAAAAAAAAGAACCGGAACTATTTCTCTCAAGATGTGCTCTCTTTGAAAATTGCAATAAATTTGAAGAGCAGACAGGGTCGGGTAGCAGTGACATTGTCTAGCTTTTTGAGGAATCTTTCCTACCCTTGTTGTCATGTTTCTATAAAATGAATCTGGGGTTTTTAGACAGTTAAATAAGTAACTGCTTTGTTTGCCCCTGGATCTCCAACCAACTGAAAAATAAGACAAAAAAACAAACACAAAAATTAACAAAACACAATACAAACAAATAAAAAACAGCCCAACAGAGATCAATAAGGCTGATTAGATCTTCAGATCTGTGGTCTAAAACCTGGCTAACACTCCATACAGTCCACGTGCCATCCCCATTCTAGCCTTAGGAAAGCTCACGGGAGGAAAAGTGTAGGTTTTAAAGGCAGACAAACCCACCAGATCACTGCCTCATGCTAACCCAAAGCAGCCAGGAAGACAAGGGACAGAATCCCCACTTAACTTCTTTGACTTTTGGCTCTGTTCGGTTAGGAATCAAGTACCGTGGAGACCAGACCCTTGTCACCCTCAGGTAAGGTAATTTGCTCCTGCTCCAGGAGGAGTGATGAATATGACATATTCTGGCTTGCCAGAGACAGTTCTGAACAAGAACTAAGATTCAAAACGATCGGATGTCCTTTCCTGGTCACACTCTTCATTTGCCGTGTGTTCTGGTGAGTGATCTGATCTCTGCTAGGAATCAAGCCCGATAATGAAAAGGATAATGTTTTGGAAATCGTAAAAGGCATGAGTTTTATCCTTCTTGAAATTTCACCAATGTCACTTACAACGTTATGTACTTTGGAAAAGTATGAGGCCCCTTATCATCTCGTTACCTTTCTCTGGTCACTTAAACTTTCAGGGAGTAGTTCCTCACCTACAAAATGACAAGTTGTTCTTGGAGGTTTTCAGTCTTTTTCTAAGCAGGGGAATCCTTGTTCAGACACGATCAGAATCAGAAGGCCATATATGAAAGTAATAAGAGCTAAGTTACTGTTGGGAGGCCTAAAATTCTGCGGCTCCAAAGGAGCAGTCTCTTCTTTCCAAAGTTCGATGACCCAGTAGCTGCTATGCCCTCACTTCCTAGAAACAAAGTATCCATGTGACCAAAGCATCAATCACTGGTTCTTCCCTTCGACAGCAGATGAAGGAAGCAGCCCTCACTATTAGGCACATCAGATGGAAAAAAAAAATAAAGCAAAAAGCAAACAGATGAAGGGATAAGAACTACCCCCCCCAAAAGACAAAAGGATGAGAATTACCAAAGATACGTTTGATTGATAATAAAAACTATAACAGGGCTAACTTTTTTTCATTTCACGCACCAGCTCTCTCATATATATACACACACATACACACACACACACACACACACACACACACACACACACACATAAGATTTTGTACAAGCTTATGCTCTTTTTGTTTTAAGAGAAGGAGAGAGAGTGGTGGGGAGCGAGGGCCTGAGAGAGAGGGAGGGACAGAATCACAAGCCGACTCGGCGCTGAGCACAGAGCCCATCGCAGGGCTCGATCTCATGACCCTGAGATAATGACCTGAGCTGAAATCCAAAGGCAGATGCTTAACTGACTGAGCCATCCAGGTGCCAATTTCTATACTATCTACTTGCTTCTTTGGACTTCTATGATTTGTGAAATCCATTGTAATCTAAAGACATTTGCTCTTCCACATGAAGAATTAGAAAAGAAAACAGAAGTTTTTAGAGAGACATCAAAGAGCACGCAATTTGGAGTACTGAGGCTCCTAGCTTCACAAATTCTCATTTTCCTCCAATGTTGGTTTAGTCCTGCGTTGAATTAGGCTGTAATATCACGTTATATGATAAAGCATCATTTAACAGGAAGTTATATTCTTTCATGTTATGTTTGCATTTCATTTCCATGCTACTTTTTAGAAAATAAGTGATAAGTAGAAGCAGAACAGGTATTTGTAATTACTCATGAGTCATTTGCTCTCACGTAATTTAATAGCCACAGATCTTTAATATTTATAGCACATGTTGAAAGGATTTAACATATGTAGTGATCTTCACCAAGTAACTCCATACTCTTCTTGAATACAAAGATGTAAATTTTGTCACCATTTATGCAACCTGCTAAAAATCTTGTTATTAATTTATGTGAATGAGTTTTTCTTCTGAAATTTTAATTAAAACACAAATGCTTTGCACACTTCAATCTGCAATATTCCACACATGCATTTTTTTAATGCGACTGATCAGTTGGATAAGAGGGGATTTCTCTCTAAGATGCTTTCTCATACCTGAAAATTCCCACAAAGCAGTTACTTTTATGTAAAAGCCCATTAAAAAACTAAATAACCATCACACTGCAAGTTTCTCAATGGCAATAGTGTTCTCTTCACTATCCAATATATTTCAAAATGTGCTGTAATAAGAAAGTGGGAGTAGAAATCTATTAAGGTGAATAGGTAATAATAATATAGTCTAGGCAACTAGAATTTGAGAGAAAACCATGTCATAAGTAAAGTCAACATTAATAAAGAACCAATAGCTTCAGGTGCCTGGGTGGCTCAGATGGTTAAGCCTCTGCTTTCGGCTCAGGTCATGATTTCAGGGTCCTGGGATTGAGTCCCGCATCGGCTCCTTGCTCAGCGGGGAGCCTGCTTCTCCCTCTCCCTCTGCTGCTCCCCCTGCTTGTGCTCTCTCTCTCTTTCTCTGTCAAATAAATAAATAAAATCTTAAAAAAAAAAAAAAAAGAACAAACCAGTAGCTTCAGAAAATGTATAACCACATTCAGAACCATGCATAACTTAGGATTTCAGCGAGAGTTGTTTCTCAATGCAGAATACTTTGACTATCAATTATAGCAAGTAGTTCTTTTTCAATCCCTAAGTCTAAATCACTCCAAAGCTTTCTAGCATAATACAACTGATTCAGAATGTTGTCATATATTTTGAAATGTTACATTCTCAAGTAAGTTTTAAAATTTATTAGGAATACTTCTTTAATTGGCTTTTTTCTCCAGAAAACAAAAATAGAGTAATATAACATAATAATACTACTGTGTTTTCCAGAATCTTTAACAGGCATACACACACACACACACACACACACACACACACACACACCCTTTGTTCCTTTGAAACATTCTTCACAGGTAACTTTTCAGCTGTCATTCATTAGAATGCTAAATATTCTTTTACCATCCTGATTTCTTAATAGTACTAAGAATTCATCAATAATTGTGGGCTATAAGAAAGCAAAAAAAAAAAATAAGGATTTTTCGAGATTCATTTTTCAAAACAGAAGTGTGCATTTTCCTAAAGGGATGAAATAGAAATGTTTGATTAACTGACACTTAGAAATCATTCCTGAGCAATCTGTTAGAATTTCTTTCCCTTTACAATGTTTTCTGTTCTATGCTATCAAGAACTATGAATCATAATTTCTGGCAGCTAAAACCAAGGGGGTGATAGGCTCTATTAGCATCCTAAAAATATGCATGTCCTAATGCTCTCTTAAAATATGTCTTCTCAGAGATGTTTCAGATTTTCTCAGCCAAGCAAAATGACATTAACTAAGACCCTGGCATGAAGATTTGCTTATTTTAGTTTGCTTAACAATGTAACCATAGCACAAAAATATTGCTACTCAATGGCAGATAAGTTACTCTGTCACTTTCTGACCTATTGTTTAACTTCATATAATAAGCGATGGAATCGTTTATGATCACTAATTACTTTGATCACTCACATATGAAGACAAGAAACTAAGGCTGTATTAGAATTCATTCTTTTTAGGGTAAGAGAGTATCTCCTCTATCTGTTTTAAAGAAGTCTGGTTAAAATGATGTCAACCCAAACAACCTGGGAATAATTGAGAACAATTGACAATTTAAACCAAAACAGCGTAATGCATCTACCTCAGTAACTGATAAATTTCTGGGGGAAAAAAAAAAATCTAAAGTGCTACTAATATATTTCTTGTTTCCAGCATTCCACAAGGAAATTTGACTTTAGTTGCCTTTTCCCTCTGAAAGTTTACTACAGGATTCCAGGAAGAATTTCCTAAGAGAGAACAATATTTGGCAGCCTATTTAGCTGACTCTCATAAAGGATGAGTAGAATGCAGAAAAGGTCAGACTGAAGTCAAAAGAGGATGTTTTGTTATTCTGATGTTACACCTTTGAGGCAAAGGTCTTAATACCTTTCCAGAAAATAAAAAGCTACAAAATGAATACTTTACTCTGCTAAAGACAGAAAGAGGACAGGGGTCATGTAATTGCATCTCTTGTTTGCATTGTTGCTCCCATTTTCTCTTTTTTAATAGAAAACAACACACTGAGCAAAGAAACACTGCCTACTGATTTATTTCATCTGACTAGTATATTTACATACTTCCAAAAACATACTATACTTTAAACAAGGCAAAATAGAAATGTTTGATCAATTCAGTGGGAAAATCTAAAGAAAAAAAATTTTAAGTAGCAAAGAACACAGAGAATTCTAGATATAGTTCTAATAGTGATAGGAGGAAAAATAGAAAATAAGAAAGGAAAAGAAACTTCCAAGAGTGTCTCTAGACTTGGAGTCCAGAGAATTGACTCCAACTCTCAGAGTGGGAAAAAGGGACAAAATCAGGAATAACAACAAAAGCCTTACCATTATTGTATGCCAGGATCATGCCTAGAAACCAGGGTTTATTTATTCTATTGCACCAGCATTTCAAAAGATGTTTCTTGAAACATGAATTCTATTGTGAGATTATAATTTATTGCTAAAACAACTAATTTCTATAATCAAAAAGTTAGGATACACTGTATTAATCAATGTTGATGTGTTTCTTAATTATACGACTTTCAGTCTTTAACATGCAAACAAATTTTATGGCTTTCCAAGAGAAACACATGCTGTTTCTCAAACTTATTTCACAAAGGAAATAGAGAGAAGAGAGTGAGAGAGAGATACAGAAATACAGCAACTCTAGGAAATGAGAACCCATGGAATACAGATTGGGAGTTCCCAAGAATTTTTCCTTTCCCAACACATAAAATTCACACATCATACTGATGAAGAGAAATAATTGTTTTTCCTTCAATTCATTCATTTAAATTTTCATCATTTTCTGCATGAATACTTTCTACATATTATAATTATTCAATTGATTACATTAATGATTATAATTCCTATAAAATATTCTATTACTATTTTTATAATCCCTTTTATTCAACTCCTTCATAAATAAAAACGTAAGTGTTAACCATATGACACTATTTTAAACTTAATTTATGACAAAGGTATCAAGCCAAGTGACTTGGGAATACTCGCTTACCTGTTTTGCTAGGAACTTCAAAACACAGAAACTAAAGGAACTTGATCTAAAATAGTTCACAAAGCATGTGAGTTAATTGCCTATTTACCTAAGACCTCACTTTTTTCCATGTAATATACATGTTTAAACTATTTTATTTTTTAAAAACATTATTTATTTATTTATTTATTTGAGAGGGAGAGAACAGAGTGAGCAAGAACACAAATGGGGAAGAGAGACAGAAGGAGAAGGAGAAGCAGGCTCCCCACTGGGCAGGGAGCCCAATAGAGGGCTCCATGCAGGGTTTGATCCCAGGACCCTGGGTTCATGACCTGAGTGGAAGGCAGACACTTAATGGACTGAGCCACCCAGGAGCCTCTAAACTATTTTAAAACATCATCAATTGTGAGATACATTGTGACTTAAGAGATGTCAAAAGCAGAGAAGAGAGTGTATACCTGAACATCAACAACATATAGTGTACATATATATATAGATACAGATATAGATATATATGTAATAATAAAGTAGAGCAGGAGACAAGCTCTATGGACAAAAAGCACATCCAAAATATTTACAAAAGGAACTACAGTCTAGAAGAAAAACAATCTGCAAGACAGACTTCTAATAAATCTGAGCTCAGAAACTGCAGGTAGAATGGATAGGAGAGGAGAGAAGAGAGGAGAGTAAGTGGGAAGACAAGAGGCACTGATGAATGACTCTCCCCCAAACACTGGACACAGAACTTCCAGAAGTGGGCATTTTCATCCCCCAGGCAAAACAAACATATGGAGAAAAACAATTCTTTGCAAAATTCAATGAATGATCTCTTTGGGTAGAATGAGGGCAATTATTCTGGGTATGTTAGAATGCTAACTAATTACATATGAGAACTTTAAATTTTTTTTGAGAACTTTAATTTTTTTTAAAAAGAAGAGAATGATATTAAAAAACAAGGAAATAATTAGAGCTTTTCAAAATAATTGTTTAAACTTTGCCAGAATTAAAAAGTTTATAGGCAGTTTTAGCAGAAATATTAGAGGAATGTAAAACAAAAAGGTCCTCTCAGATTTAGTCTTAAGAGAGGAAAATATTTAAAGGATCAACTCAGGAATACCAAAATCTGATTAGGAAGCATAGAAGGAGAGAAGAAAATTATTAAAGAAATAATAGGAGATAAAATCTTAGTGTTGTCAAGACTAACATTAAAAGTGCCTACCAGGTGCCTAGAACAATTAATACCAAAAAAAAAGTAATTCCCCTTAGACTCACTAGTATGAGAAGCTAGAACACTAAGAATAAAGATATGATCCTAAATATGTTCACAGCGTCACTTAAAACACAATAAGGATCAGATAATATCAGACTCCTCACTGGCATCATAAGAAGTTAAAAGACAATGGAAGCATATTTTAATATGATTTTTATAACCATCCAAAATAGCTCAATTTATCATAGGACAGAATAAAGACATTTCCCCAACATTTGAATACTTAAAAAAAAAATTATAGGTCTTTGGGGCACCTGGGTGGCTCAGTGGGTTAAGCCTCTGCCTTCAGCTCAGGTCATGATCTCAGGGTCCTGGATCAAGCCCCACATCGGGCTCTCTGCTCAGCAGGGAGACTGCTTCCCCCACGCCACCCCACCTGCCTCTCTACTGCTTGTGACCTCTGTCTGTCAAATAATAAAATCTTTTTTTAAAAAAAAAAGTACAGGTCCTTTCTAGGGTGTATATTTAGAAAAAAAAAAAAGAAAGAAAGAAAGAAAGAGAAAAAGAAAAAGCAACCCAAAGATTCAGGAAACAATACATTTAATTCAGAAGGGCCTTGATGTATACTCCCAAGCCAAATTGAAGCAGAAAGATTAATGACTCGAAAACAACTCTCAGAGAGAAATGAGTGTAAGAGGATATGCAGAGGTAATCATTACTATTGCTGATGAGGGAAAACCCTATAGATTGAATAAAATCATTTGGTAAGGGGTAAAAAAGAGAAAACCAGGAAAGAATATCCAAGGGAAAGACTGTCTCTTCAACAAATGGTGTTGGGAAAACTGGACAGCTACGTGCAAAAGAATGAAACTGGACAACACACAAAAATAAATTCAAAATGGATTAAAGACCTAAATGTGACACCTGAAACCATAAAAATCCTAGAAGGGAGAACAGACAGTAATTTCTCTGACATCTGCTGTAGCAGCATCTTTCTAGATATATCTCTAGAGACGAGGAAAATAAAAGTAAAAACAAAACAAAACGAACAAACAAAAAAACTATTGGGATTACATCAAAATTAAAAGTTTCTGCACAGTGAAGGTAATAACTAATAAAACTAAAAGGCAGCTTGTTGAACAGGAGAAGTTATTTGCAAATGACATATCCAATAAAGGGTCAGTATCCAAAATATATAAAGAACTTTTACAACTCAACACCCCAAAAACAAATGATCCAATTTAAAAATGTGCAGAAGACATGAACAGGTATTTCTCCAAAGAAGACATCCAGATGGCCAACAGACACATGAAAAGATGCTCAACATCACTCATTATCAGGGAAATATAAACCAAAACTACAATGAGAAATCACCTCACACTTGTCAGAGTGGCTAAAATCAAAAGCATAAGAAACAACAAATGTTGCTGAGGATGCGGAGAAAAGGGAACCCTCTTGCACTGTTGGTGGGAATGCAGACTGCTACAACCACTCCGGAAAACAGTATGGAGTTTCCTTAAAAAAATTAAAAATAGGACTATCCTATAATCCATACCCTATTACTGTGTACTTACCCCTAAGATACAAAAACACTAATTTCAAAAGGATACATGCACCCCAAAGTTTAGAGCAGCATTATTTAAAATAGCCAAATAATGGAAGCAACCCATGTTCATCGATAGATGAATGGATCAGAAAGATGTGATATATGTATACAATGGAATGTTATTCAGCCAAAAAAAGAGCAATGAAATCTTGCCATTTGCAAGGACATGGATGGAGCTAGAAAGTATAATACTAAGTGAAATAAGTCAGAGAAAGACAAACGCCATATGATTTCACTCATACGTGGCATTTAAGAAACAAGACAAATGAGCAAAGAAGAAAAAGAGAGAGAGAAACCAAGAAACAGGCTCTTTACTATAGAGAACAAACTGATGGTTACCAGAGGGGAGTTGGGTACGGGGATGGGTGAAACAGGTGATGGGGATTAAAGAGTGCACTTGTCCTGATGAGCACTGGTGATGTATGGAAATGTGGAATTATATTTTGCACCTGAAACTAATATAATATTGTATGTTAATGAATACTAGAATTTTAAAATTTTTAAATATTTTAAAAAGAGAAAGCCTATTTAATTTATCCCTGGAAACATTCTCCTTTGAATACTAGAGAGATAGCTGTATTGAATCCATAAATGTGAGGAATAAAAGGGATCCTAACAAGCACTCTATGCCTTTACAATGAATAGTGGAGCTACCACAACAACCTAAAATGTGTTCATTGTTTTCAATTTTAAGAATTAACACATACAAATCACAGAAGACTTAACTTCTTCTGTTATGAAGGTTACAGAATAGAAAGATAGACAGTGTATGTTATAAAGTATAAAAATGCAAAAGTAAACTAACATCAATGATGCTGAATTGGAATTGTATGTATCAGTATTATGTCACACTTTTAAATATTTATGCATAAATATATAAACATATATATATTTATTACATGTTGCATATAAATATATATGTGTAATGTATATGCACATCTTTATATCCCTATACAGATACATATTTTAAAATAAATATATGTGCATATGCATAAGAGCATACATATACGTAGATGGAGATACACGTACATAAATTTCCTAGTTATAAATCCCTGCTAAGAGGACTTAGCAGACTTAGCACCCTAAACTTGATTTCCAAATAGTATTCTCCTAGAACACACAGTTAATTCCAGACCATATCGGGAAAAGTCTAAGATGAGCCTGAAACATTTTGCCGTAGTAGAGAATAGGAACTCCTCAAAGAATGATGCGAATATACCAAAATGGCTGCTCAAGAGACTCCCTTAGTTAAAGGTGAGCGTTAAAATAATGATAATTGAAGATCATGACTCATTAAGCAAAATAAGAATCCATAAATCCAGACTGATTTAAGCTAATTAATTAATATCTTTTAAGTGAGGATATGGCATAAAATCAGACATAGCAGAACTGAAGAGCCGTAAAGAAAGGGACAGAGTGCCACAGTCTTACAAAATAAAGGCAAGTGACAGTGTCTATTAGTGATGCAACAAGATATTAAGGTTAATATGTTGTTTGAAATTACAGAAATGAGCAAAGGCAGAACTGTGAATATAATTATATTGGGAAAGCTATGATAGGAATATTTGTGTCCCACAAAAATCGTATGTTGACATCCTAATCCCCCAAAATGATAGTATTAACAGACAGGGTCTTTGAGAGGTACCGAAGTCTTGAGAGTAAAGCCTTCTTTAAAGGGATAGTATTCTTATAAAAAGACCCCACAGAGCTCCCCAGCCCTATCTACCGTGTGAAGACACAGCAAGAAGGTGCCATCTGTGAACAGAAAGCAGGCTCTCACTAGATACTAAATCTGCCAGCACCGTGATCTTGGACTTCCCAGCCTCCAGAACTGTGAGGAATAAATTTCTGCTGTTTATAAGCCACCCAGTCTGGTGTATTTTGTATAATAGTCTGAACGGCCTGAGACAAGTAGGGAGAGGGGAGGGAGAAGATGTAAATTGTCAAAATCCTTGGGTATTAGGTCAGAAAGTTAACAGGGAAAAAAGCAATATAACCATACTATTTTAAAGTATGAAGTTTGGAAACGACTGCATTTTATTATCAACCTGAGTATTCGATTTTGTTTTTGAGCTTCTGCATGGAGTCCTTTGATGAAAGTTTTAAGAAGTGTGGGCATATACACATATATCCAAACTCCTACTCCCTTCCCAAGGTCACTGTTGTTTAGCATCTCTGAAAGATCTTAACCTTTTTCATAGTTACTTTTTAGCCTCACAAATCATTAAAATATGAGTAGCATAGGTTTATAGGTTCTTTAAAAAGAATTATGCTGCCTTATACTTGCTCCGATTTGTCCCAACCAAGTATCAAGTGTTACCACATAGCTCTCATGTACTAGGATTTGATTTAAAAAAATAAATAAGAATTTGATTTCTCCTTTTCACCTTTACTCTTCTGGTTAGAATTGTCTAAAACTTGTCATTTTCCTATAGTTAATTTCTATCGTTGATAATTTCATCAACTTGTTGGAAAAATCACTCTATATTCTGATTTTTAAGACTATCACTTTGTGTGCTTATTTTTATCTTTTACTTTATTTTTTATTTATTGGTTTATTTTAGTTTTTAAGGGTTTTTGTTGTTGGTTTTTTTGTGGGTTTTTTTTTGTTTTGTTTTTTTTTACTAAAGATTTTATTTCTTTATTTGAGAGCATGAGAGAGAGAGCAAGCAAGGACAGGGGTTGGGGGACAGTAGAGGGAGAGGGAGAAGCAGGCTCAACCCAGGTCTCTGGGATTGTAACCTGAACTGAAGGCAGACACATAACCAACTGAGCCACCCGGGTGCCCCATTACTTTATTTTTTTTTTAATTGACATAAAATGAAACTGACTTCTTTTTAGGTGTATATTTCTGAGTTTTAACTTGTGAACAGATTAATGCATCCACCATGATAATTAGGATATAGAATAGTTCCATGACCTCAAAAAACCTGCCTGTGCCACCAACTGGGGTCTTCTCACCCATTCCTAGCTCCTGACCACCACTGATCTACTTTCCATCACTATACTTTTGCTTTTGAGAATGTCACATACATGAAATCAAACAGTATGTAACCTTTGAGACTGAGCTCTTTTACTTGGCATAATGCCTTTGATTCATTCACCCAAGGTGTCTGTTATCAATACTAATTCCTTTGTAGTGCTCGGTGGTATTCATTATATGGACATAGCACCATTTGCCGTCCCACTCCCTTGCAAAAGAAGATTTGTGTTGTTTCCAGTTTGATGCCCATATGAATAGAGTTGTGACAGACATCCATGTGCAGGAGAACTTTTGTAGAAATGTCAGTTTTCATTTTTCTAGGAAACATATCTAGGAATAAGCTTGCTATGCCATACAATGTAGGCACACTTAGCTTTACAATAAACTACCAAACTCGTTTCCAAAGTGACTGTATTCCCTTTGCATTTCCAGCAGCAATGTACAAGAGCTCCAGCTGCTCTTCCTCCTTGTTTGTACCTGCTATGGACAGTATTTTTATTTTACCCAGGCTAATAAATGTGTACTCGTGCTGCAGTCTTTCACTTTTATATATGATGTCACCTTGCAGCTGTATCATATTGAGTTGAAGAAGTTTCCTTCTACTCCTCATTCACTGAGAACTTTTATTATGTATGAATATTGAATACTGAAAAAAACCTTTTTTGCATTACTTAACACGATCACAGGATTTTTCTTCTTTAGACTATTAATAAATGGTCATACTATTTTCACTCCCAAAATTTCTGACACGAAGTGTGTGGGTTTTTTCTCTTCCTCACCAACGCTCCCATATTCCAGACACCAACCGGGTGCCCTACAACCCAATTCAGTCCTGACACAAGCTACCTGGAGTTAGCAACGGAAACCAGGGGTTTAAGGACTCAGTCCCACAAGCCTATCATCACTTGAGATGCCATCACAAATACTGGGTGCCCAGAGGACCCACACTTCTATTCAACTTTGCTACAAAGTAGGGGGTTTCCACAGTCCCTGCCCTTTCAGTTTGAGTAATTTGTTAGCACAGCTCATCAAACTCAGGGTGTTTTAGTTACTATTACTGGTTTATTATAAAGGCTGTAGTTCTGAAAAGCCAGATGGAACAGATGCATAGATCAAGGGATTGGAGGAGAAGAGGGGTGCATGGCCTCTCCAGACTCTCTACTCTCGCAGCATCTCAATGTGTTCACCAACTTAGGAGCTCCCTGAGCCCTGTCATTTAAGGGTTTTTATGGAGGTTGCATAGGTAGGCATGATTAATGAAATCATTGCCATTGATGATTAACTCAATATCTAGCCCTTCGTCCCTCCTTAGAGGTTGAGGGACAAGTGGGTTAGGTTAAAAGAGCCAACCTAATCATTCCTTAGTCTTCCATTCTCACACTATCTAGGGGCCTCCAGCCATAAGTGATCTCATTGGCAAACAAAAGATACTCTTCTTGCTCCAGAGATTCTAAAGAGTTTTAGGAGCTCCATGCTATGGACCAGGGACAAAAACCAAATATATATTTCTCATTATACCACAGATGGGTTTCACTGGTTGACTATCAAACCCTAAGCCAACCTTGCATTCATGGGCTGCTACTTGGTCATGTTAAACTATTCTTTTACACATTACTGGACTTGATTTGTTAATATTTTGGTGATATTATGCATCGTGTGGTAAGAGATGTTGATTTATAATTTTCTTGTATTTTCCTGCTTTTCATATCACAGTATTGCTCATTTCATAACATGAGTTAGGAAGTGTGTGTCATCTTCAAGAGCTAGTGTAGCCTTGGTTTTATTTCTTCTATATCTGGTAGAATTGGCAATAAAACTGGGCCTAGAGATTTCTTTTTAACGGGTTTTTCATGATGGATTAAGTGGTTTAACAATTACAGAACTATTTTGGCTATTTATTTCATCTGAAGAGAGTTTGTGAAAATTTTTGGTTTGAGAGAAGTTGTTCATTTCACCTAGCTTATCGAATTGTGTACATTTGTTTATATCATTACCTTTTTAGCCTTTTTATTTCTTCAGAGAGTACAGTAATAGCCTTCTTTCATTCCTGCTATTGGTAATTTGTGACTGTTTTTAAAGTTTAGCAGTTTGATTATGATGTTTCTGGGTGTGAATTTCTTGGAATTTATCATGTTTGGGGCTTAATGAGCTTCTTGAATCTCTACGTATCTATCTTTCACCATATTTGGGAAATTTCCAGCTACTATTTCTTCAAATATTTGTTCTATACTATACTCTTTCTCTTCATTTTCTGGGACTCCCATAACATGAATGTTAGACCTTTGGTATTATCCTGAGTCTCTTTATTCTTCCCCTTTTTCTCTTTTCCGTAGATTGCCTAATTTCTATTGATTTATCTTCAAGTTCACTATTTGACTCTTTCATCTTCAATCAGTCATTGAGCCCACAGTGAGCATTTTACTTGCTTATTTGTTTGTTTGGGGTTTTCTTTTTGTTTGCTTATTTTTGCAGAGCCTGGCTTATACTTTTAGTTGTAAAATTTCCATGTGATACTTCTTTTTATCTTTTAGTTTTTTGTTTAGACTTTCTCTACATTTGCTTTAAGAGTGTTTATCCTTACTTCTTTGAGCACTTTTATAATAGCTGCTTTATAGTCATTGCCAGATAATTCCAATATCTTAGCCATTTTAGTACTGGTATCTGTTCTTTTGTCTTTTCTCATGTGAATTGGGTTCAGTTGGGGATGGTGGGGAGGGGTAGTTCCAATGAATTGCCAATGAATTATCCATTATATTTAGACACTTCAAATATTACCTTATGAGACTCTGGGTCTTGTTTAAATCCCATGGAAAATGTTGATATTTTGCTCTCTAGGTGGTCAGCCCAGTTGGGTTTAGACCCCATGTTCTAACCAGCTTCCTATGGTCTGTATTTTCAACATACATTGTAGTTTTCAATACTTTTGCAGTGTTATTTACATCTATCTTCTATGTTTGCCACTTAGTAGTCAGTCTAGGACCTGGGCAACTGCCCATCTCTTGTTCCATTCTCAAAGTATGTAGAACATTGTTTATGATTAGATCCATTCATGTGCAGCAAAAATGAGTACAGGAATTCATAAATGGTTTTATGGGATTGCTTTCCCAGCCCCTGTATGTCCATTATCTCTTTACTACTTACTGATTCCCTAGGACTCCCTTTTCAGTTCCCCAGAAATCTTGGGCTTTAGTGACCCACCCTGACACAAACGTCCCATGACTGTATCTGCATCCAGAGTCAAACAGCAGGAGGACAAAGAAAGAAAAAATATTGAATGTTCTCATTCTTCAATGTTTGAAGTTCTTGTGGGCCCCTGCAGTCACCACTGTTGCTACCACAAGGTCCTTTCCCTTGTCCTGTTTCTAGACCCTGAACTAGAGAGCTTCCCCTCAGTTTCTCTCTCAGTATGGTACAAACTTCCATGTCTTATACTACTTGAATCCAGGCTGAGGTACACTAGAGGGGGAAAAAAATGGTAAACTCACTATTGGTTCAGTGGTACTTCAAATTCTAGTAAGATCCTCAAATAGCTGTTCCATCCATTTTATCCAGGTTTCATAGCTCCATTCATTATGAGTGACAGGTTGGAGTGTTCTTACTCCATTTTACCAGAACTGGACCCCCGGAGTGCTTCTTAAGTTAAGCTTAATAAAATCATTATTACTTTAAAATTAATTTCTATCAAAGACTTACCTGTGTGTGTGTGTGTGTGTGTGTGTGTGTGTGTGTGAGAAGGGGAGAGAGAGAGATAGAGAAGGGAGGGAGGGAGGGACGGAGAGAAGGAAGGAAGGTGAGGAGCAAAGAAAGTGGAGAAAGAAGACAAGGAAGGAGAGAGGAAGCCAGGGAAGATAGAAAGATAGACATTAATCTCAAACACTTGTCTGGAGTGAGATGAAGGCAAGTTTTTTAAGATATGACAAATTATTACTCTTGTCTGGGAAAGAGATCATTATGAGGAAGTCGGATTTCCTAAACATACATGTAGAAGTTATACTTTTCATCACACAGTTTTTGCCAAGTGAAATAAAAGTACCACCTTATTTTTGAAAAAAATAAATAAGGCAAATACTTAATTTAATGCTTACCCTGAAAACTTCGGAGGATAAAGTGAGAACGCTTTCCTTGAAAAGGCTTTCAAGAAAGAAATTCCCAAAGGCTATTAAGTCAGGGGATGAAACATAATATCACCTTTGGGAAGGAGGTTGCATGTACAATTTAGAAATGTATTCCCAGGTTTTTCCGATAAACTGCAATAGGCTGAGAATAGAAGTTTTGACTTTAAAAAAGTTTCAACTCATGTATATCAAATGTTCCTAAGTGTTTATACATTTACATCCCATCATATAATTTTATATAAAGTAAATAGATTAGAAATTTCCACTCATGATGAATTCTTCCGATCTTAAAAGTATATTTAAAGGGCAAACCTACTAAAGCACTATTCATATCTAGGAAACTATTCTGAATAAATGACTCGGTCTATAAATTCAAAACTTATTCCTTTTCTATGTACATCGCCCCCCCCCCATTCTACTGTGTTCTGGGAAAGCCAGAATAAAATCCACCGTACTTCAGAGCTAGACACTGAATAAGGATAAAGTAAAATTTTCATTTTGTACATCCTCTGTGGATGTTGTGAAGAAAAGAAATTTTAAGAGGTGGTATTCATAGAGAAACCCAGAAATACATAAGTTTTGCCTTGGCCCATCCACCTTTCATCCCCAGAAAGTCCCCATAGAAATATATGTATAAATAAAAATGGTAGAGCTAGGCAAATTAACTTTCATTAGTAAATTGGACTTCGGTCCCAATGCCTAAGCAAAACCAGAGCTCTAGTCTATTGCACTGGACCAATGGAAAACTCCTTTCTCCTAATTAGAAGCAAAATAGGCCTTGCGGAAAGAGAAGAAATTTTCCCAATAGGAGAAAGTAAAAGCAAGTGCAAAGGCAGGAGTGAGAAGTAAAATGAGAGCAATGTAACCAGAGAAAAGCCTAGGTCTGATTCTCCAGCTCCCTCCTCAGACTCAGTTTTGGATTCTTGAACCTGACTAATCTTTTGGGAGAAGTAAGGATTGATATAAAATCAACAAATAGAACATTCCTTCCCCAGAGGGCCACACTATTCTCCATGAATTGGCCCAGCATTTTTTTACCTTTCAAAACACTCACACCTCATTTTTCAGAGAAGTGACCACATAGCAAAATTTTTCACCTATTTCTCTTTATATCTGCATTTTGCCACTGTGTGAGTTTTCTATTGCTGCTGTACAAATTACCACAAACTTAGTGGCTCCAGGTCTGTGAGCTACATTAGTTCTAGGAATCGAACATGAGGTCATGAATTGCCACTTTGCTGACCTGAGTCAAATTTCTGAGCACCAGACTTTTTCTACATAATAGAAGCAACACTTCAGTAAGCTACACATCCATTTCATCCCTAGAGATTCCATGATGGATGAATCATTGTCTAAGTCCCTGCAGGTCAAACACTCTTCTCACTACTCCATCCTTGCCAACATAGTAAGATAACTGCACTCATCTTGACTTCACTGGTTAAGCACTGGCATGAGGTCCCTACCACTCTGTGAGTCCGTGATTCCAACAAAACCTGGGGGGTCCAGTGCCAACATAACTCCTCCTACTGTCATCTCCAGACTACAGAGGACAGCCACTACAGAGGCTGGTGTTTTTCCTTACCAACACATTTCTGAATGTTCAGGTGAAGATGTTTCTTCATGGGAGCATAGTAAGTGGGCAGCTGCCCAAATTGCATATAATAGACTCATCCCAACATTCATACCTCCCTGGGCCTATGGACTGCTTCCACTACAAAATTCCAGGAAAATTCCAGTATTTCTTCCACATTGACTCCATAGCACCATTGGGTATAGCCTTCAGTTCAGTTCACTATATTTACATCATCCCCAAGTGGTTGAACCAACACATTAAATCCCAAAACGAAGGTAAAGGCAACTGTATAGATGAATTTGACCCAGTCTAACCTTATAATTTTTTTAAAAGATTTTATTTATTTATTTGACAGACAGAGATCACAAGTAGGCAGAGAGGCAGGCAGAGAGAGAGAGGAGGAAGCAGGCTCCCTGCTGAGCAGAGAGCCTGATGTGGGGCTCAATCCCAGAACTCTGGGATCATGACCTGAGCTGAAGACAGAGGCTTTAACCCACTGAGCCACCCAGATGTCCCCTAATCTTATAATTTTCCTCTTTGTCTTAATACCCTTAGAAACTATCCTTATGTATGTTCCACAGACACCTACTAACAGAACTTGCCAAGGTGCTGAAACCTTTGACACATGGACAATTTCTTCTGCAACCAGACACCATACTTTTTCATTCTGGCTCTCCTGTGTACCCCATTCTACTACTGTATGATTGTATAGCCTTAGGCAAGTTATTCCACATATCTGAGCCTCATCTCTAAATGAAAATAATAATATCTACTTCAG
The DNA here is from genome assembly GCF_963455335.1 of Martes martes. Lineage (NCBI taxonomy): Eukaryota > Metazoa > Chordata > Mammalia > Carnivora > Mustelidae > Martes > Martes martes. The sequence continues at coordinate 111,081,506 of NC_137890.1, read as the reverse complement.
AGGGTTGGTGCATGAAAAATAAGTAAACAAATGAAACTACTAACACAGAGCCCAGGACATAAGAAGTGCAGAAAACATTGTAGCTTTTTCCCTTTTTTAAGGATCAGCTTTGAACCAAATCCCCAGATTCCAGCAAAAAACAAACAAACAAACAAATAAAAACCATGAGAGAATTCAACCACTTTATTAAATTCCTTCTTTTCTTACTTAAGGCTAAGGGAATCTTATACATGAAAAAAAAATTGTTCATTTCAGTCTCTCTCACACATAACAAGTACTTCAAAATGCTATTTGTAGAATTAAATCCTAATCCAAAACTTGAATCTGTGTAACTGTCCTTAGAATTTACTCTCCTTCAAGCATCTATGTCTGAAGAAAAAAATCCATAGGATTTCCAGATTTACCAGTAAAAGACGAATGTATCATAAATTGGTATTTTAATTACTCATGAGTGGGATTGATGTTGAGCCTTGAGTATACTTAACAGGTTTTGTTTTTCATGAAAGCCTTCATTTCCGTTGACATTGGCAATCAGATTATGAATCTTAGCTCCAGTGCGGTAATTATGTCAAATACATCTTGGGAGGGTAAAAGTGTTCAGTAGAGAGCAGTTGCCCTTGCTCAGAAGGAACAAGCACAAAAAGGATAAATGGCTACTTATCAAACTCATCCTACTTGGGGAATGACAAAGTTTCTGTAGAGTCGTAGGAATAAAACTGTTGTTAGAAACCTAATTTCCATCTTGTACAGAAGCAAATAGGTTAATAACAGTGGACAATAGAAAATTCATTTATTCACTAACATTTTATTCTCCTATTGCCTAGAAGAAAGTGTAAACATACGGTCTTCCCATGTGTTTTAATTTATACTAATACTTTCACCAATTAAGTTGCTGGGGAACGCCCTTTTAAAAGCTGAGGCATTTGGGGCTAGCTTGCCATCAACTTGTGATGTCAATGTTAACTGCTTTAAGAACCTACAGTTTGGAGAAATACCCATATGCAAGTGTTGCTGAGGCTGTGACCATTGTTTTGGGAAACAACTTCCTTAATAGCAAAAAGGTGCAATGTATAAACACATAGTCCAGAGCCATCTATTAGAAATTCATTCATTCCAAATACTTCCCCAAAGTGTGAAATTGAGATACAAAATAACCATTCCATGATGTGCTTCAAAAATGTACCAGATGTATTTCTCCATTCTTGCGGGAACCTGTGGAGTAGCCTTCCCACATGAGCTATCCCAATGCAGGAAAATAATTTCCTCCTACTTTTCCCACGAACTCTGTTGCAATTTGCAGGACATTATGGGAAATTTGCCACAATATGTGGGACACTTTGGGCTCTCACTGGAATTTTGCAGGCATGCACTGCCATGGTTTGAAGCGGGGATCAAGATATTGGTTTCACATGGTGAGACTGAACATATAAGGCTTCGTGAGGGGACCAGGAGCCTGCCTCTCCTTTCCAAAGTCATTAGAACTGACAGTATAGCCCATTCATTTAGCCAAACTGCAGAGCAGAAAGGCATAACCATTAGCTACAGATATCCCTGCTGATTTAACAGTGCTAGAGACGGCAACATCCTAGCACTGCATGGCCAGGGAGGGAAAGAGCTGGAGAACCCATCCAAAAATGGGTTCTCCTCCTGAGAGAAACTCTAACTCCACCATTCTGCTTGCTCTGGGTATCACAGAAGTTTTCAGCTGTTACAGATCCTGGAAGTGGTTGCATTTTATTCATCAGGTAGACCTGATAGACCCAGAAGCAGAGAGAGAATTATTTTTAAAAAAGAACCTGAATTGTTTATGTAAACTAGGTTTCAATGTAGTCATGGAAGAAATCTATATTTAAGTCAATTTTCTCTTGGGAAGTAATGATTCCTGACTAGGCCAAATTGCCCGTTATATGCTCTTACAGCAATATCCCTATAATTCTACCTTGTGGCACTTATCACAGTTAGAATATGAGAGTTATCTCTTCCAAGAGGTCAGTGAAGGGTCTGGTATTCCTAGCTCCAGCATATTGTAGGTCAATACTTACAGAATGAAGGAATCAATGAATCATTATTTGTAGAATGAATGAATAAATGAATGATTATTCTGGAAACTCTTATTCAACAAGGATAGATACTCCCTGCAAATACAGCCAAAGAACAACTAGCTAAAGTGACCACAGAATCTGACATTCATGATGAAGTTAGTATCGTTGGTGATTAAAGGGAAGATGGTGACAATGATAATGTTGATGATCATGATGACGTTAGTAAATCCTCAGTGAGGACATGGACAAAATACCAGTGTGATCCTCATCATAATCCTAGAAGTAAATACTCGTGTCCCCTTTTTATAAGGACACTGAAATTCAGAGAGATAAAGGTGACTTATTGAACTACTATCATTAAAATTTGATGACCCTCTCAAGTATATCTTTTTACTATTTTTATCTGGGAGGTGGAGAGTATTTCTGACTCCTTTATCAATCCAATAATACTGAACTTTATATATTTAGCACCCTAGGGGGAAACTGCTGACCTCTAAAAATGAGCTTATTCACAAACATTTCCAATAACTTAAGTGCACTGTTGTTCATCACCAGTAAGTGGAACTCTCTGTTTTTCAGTATTACAAAAGCACTTACTTAGAATGTAATGTGTCTGGAAAGTTAAGTAGTGAGTTGACTTGAATTTTTTCTTACTAGAGTGTTCTCTGTCAAAAAACCTGGTGAAACTCTTGCTCAAGGTAAAGAAATGGTTTAACTTTTTATAACACTAAAATAGAAGCTCTATTCCTGGTGTTGCAGGACTAAACAAACTTTAATAATAGGTCTATCTAGAAATAAGGAGTGGATTTATTATTTACTTGACTCTATTTTACATGTCTCTGATAAATCGTTTCATATTTGTGATTCCAAAAGTAAGGAGGTAACAGTAAAACCACTGTGATAATATAAATTATACCAAAGAAATTAAAAATCAGTAACAACAATAATTATTCCTCTCTTGTACACTCACCCTCCTAGGCCCCTGATTACTTGATGACAGAGCTACTCTATGGGGAAACAGAGTAAGTACTAACAACCCAAAGCCACGACTTCTCGATATCAAATAAACTCTAATGTCAGGGTTTGCTAAACTCTCTTAAGTGTCAGAAAAGGTTTCTCCAACTTCGACCAACAGTCCAGGATGATGTTGCAAAATTTTTTCCATCATAGGTACAATTTTCCCCAATCTTCCCAGACTTGGTTGGTGATAAATTATTTTATATGAACCTTCTGTCATCTAAATTTTTAGAATATTTAATTTACCATATCAACTATTTGGATAAACCTGTGAAAATGACAGCTGATCTTGTTTTAAGAAACGTGTCACTCTGTCTCACAAGAAGTCATGCAATACTGAGACCTAATGATGGTTTTACAACTGTTTTCCAGCATATTTTTACATTGCATGCATTTTCACTTCCCACCACGAATCCAGTATCTAACAAGACAGAAAATTAATAATTCAGCTGAACATGTTTCACCAGGTAATGCAGTCACATGCTAACTCCCCAGATGATTGAGCTTTATTTCATTTTCTAGATCGAGATTTTAAGTCATCTGATACTATGACCAAGGGGGCAGGGATTATAGTGCACCAGAAAGTACAATAGGTAGGTCCTTCACTTTTCTTCTGGGTGGCGGGAGCCCGGAGAGGAGGAGGAGTTTGGGGAGGGGGGTGCCCCGCTGCACTGCATCCCATCGCAACGTGTTCCATCCGACCTTGTTATTGCCGCCCATACGGCTCCTACCATACTGATCTGAGATCCCTCCAACATGTAGCGAAGAGCAGAAAAAGTGAGGAATTTGTTAGCCTTCACTTTGAGTTTCTCCTGGCTTCAGAGATTTTCTCTGAGAGTATTATTTAAAAGTTGTTAATTTCCTCTCATAACAGTTTTTTTAATGGAAGAGATTCCTCTTAGAAGTGTAAAGGAGATGGCAGGATTGACTATAAAGGTTCTAAAGATGTGTAAATACTTAATTGTGGACTTTTTGAAATGCAGATTATGCAAATACTCTTCAAGATACCGTAAAACATATTCTTGAGCCAACTGACTATACTTACTGTGTTGAGTGCTTTTAGAATCTGCCTCTAAAATACAAATTGGCTATTTTTTTAAAAGATTTTATTTATTTGTTTGACAGACAGAGATCACAGTAGGCAGAGAGAGAGGAGGAAGCAGGCTCCCCGCTGAGCAGAGAGCCCAGTGCAGGGCTCCATCGATCCCAGGACCCTGAGATCATGACCTGAGCTGAAGGCAGAGGCTTTAACCCACTGAGCCACCCAGGTGCCCCACAAATTGGCTATTTGAAGTAATACTGTTTACCTAGTAGATTATAAGGATTCCACCAGGGCTCGAATAGTCTGTGTATAAATATTTAGAACATATGTTGAATATTAGCAGTCCAGGCCCAAGAAAAACCTTTATGCACAGCTCCTCCTCAGAGCAGACAGAAATCAAACTGCAATTTAAAAATCAGATATACATTCAGTGACCCACCGTTGTATTTAGCACCAATAGACATTCTCTAATTTCCCTTAATATCAGGTCACTAAGCCGTTCTTGCATCCACAGCAAAATGGTTTGGGACTCTTTCTTCCCATAAAAGTTTTAAACAGCAGGTTCCTGTACAGGCTGTTAGTCAGTTCTGTCTTGTCTTGTGGGTAGTTTAGAGCTTAAGTTCTGACCAAGTAGGACAAGTTTTGCCACCTAGAAATGCAAGTACCACCAGGCATATAATCTCAGCCCTTCTCTATGTCGGCATGCATGTGAAAAGAAAAATGCATTTTCAATAATTTATTTAGAAGATAAAAGAGATGATTTTATTCACCTAGAATAATTAAAGCAAATAATTAAGCCTTATGTAGCATGTACATAAACCATGTAACTTTTTCTCCTTTATTAAAGTAAAATTGTAATTTTAAAATAAATGTATTTCATAGTAAGAGCCTCCCCTTTTTTGCATTTCACACAATAATGACACAATAGATATGGTGTAACACTTCAGATATAAAAATATTTTCAAGTCCTAAGTTCAGAGTGACAATTTTAAATTGTCATGATTTGTGAGATTCTGATATCTTCTATGTAGTATATTTGCCTAACTGAGCAGAGGGCCTTCCAAGACAATTAAATACAGAAGGAAAAAGGTATTCAACATAAGGGGTATGTGAGGATCAATGCTTAATCCAGTTACAAATGACTTTGTAAGTTTTGAGTGGAGAGTAAAATAGTCAGGAGTGGGTTACTTAAGGCAACTCCTAATCTGAAAGTGTTTCTCGTGGCATACTCCATGGATCTCCACATGGAAGTGACATAAATGAATGAAGAAGAAATTCAAAGCTGATTCAGAAGTGCTAGTTTTGACTATAACCCAAACCGTTGGTTATAAGCAAGATTACTGGAATAAAATTAACTCCTAAAATAACAGGAGAAATGCCTTTTAAAAGCATATCTGGGCCCTTGCTTTTGAAAGGGGACAATACTATATCAATCTCTACAAACAATAGTTAATAAATATATTGAAAGCAAGACCATATGGATGAAATTTCCTTGACATCATTTAAAAATAATTAAGGGCGGGAAATCCTTGGGATAGAAAGCATTTGGGATTTTATTGAAAACAAGCCGTTTGTAAAATAACTGGAGATGTTTAATGAGCTTAAAATGTAGGCGTGTTGGCACATCTTCCTTTTGGATTAATAAACTTTTTATTACTAGAGCCTGGTGGGTACACATTCTTCAGATCTAGTGTCAGCATTACCCTCCTTCGAGAAAGAACCCTGGAGCCAGCCATGGACCACATCCATAGTGTCCTTAAATTTGGGAAATCCTGGGAAAACAAGAGATGGAAGGAGGAGGATCATAGCAAAACCAAGGTCATATAATGATACAATTTTTCCCATGCGTTGACTTGCTCTTACAAATAAGCAGCACAAGAGAAAGGACTTGAACTCTGGATATTTAATCAAAATAACATCCTTTCTCTAAAGGTCTAAATGATTTTAAATGTACCTAACTTGCTAAGATAACCTATAATCATCGGGTTTGAGCAATTTAAAGGCAGTGATACAAAAACAAAAAGTCACAGACTCTTGCCTACTTCTGTGTCAGTCATATTCTACAAAATGCTAGTTACTCTGGGCACTGTTTTCTTAAGTGTAGGGTCCAAGGAGCTTACTAAACACAATTAGTTTAAAAAAATAACCTAAAGAAATACAGCTTCTTGGGACCCATGGCCAAGAGCCCATAGCTTAAGATACACTTAGATAGCAAATTTTCCATCCCCCAAAGAAATACTTTGTAGGTCCGAAGATATATCTGCAATACTGACTGTTTTGTGACAACCCTTAGAAATGTGGCATTTTACCTAATTCAATAGAACCAAAATGTATTGAAACAACTAAGTGTCCATTCCCAAAACAAATGCCAAATGCATTCAGAGTTCATGCAGAAAATAACGTTAAATGGGAGAAGGCAAAAGTCCTGGAAGAAATGAGACTTGAAATCGTCCCTGAGAGATCCATACAGCTGGGGGAGGCAGAAAGACAAAAAAGAAAGTACAATACAGGACAAAGAGTGAAAAATGAGAATCAAAGCATAAGAACCTGTATGCTGAGGGCAGAGAGATTAATTTCAGCAAGATAAGGAGCTCTTTCAAGGAAACTGAAATACAAAGGTAAATAAAAAGTAGGAAAGTCTTCAAAACTAAGCAAAAAAGCCAGCACATCATGCAATAGGAGAGCGATCACAGGTTTTGTGTTCAGAGATGCCTTGATGGAATGGATGTCTTAGAATTCTTAGTGTCGAGGTACATGTCGAATGGATTAAAGAGACACTTGAGGAAGGAAAATGAACTAGGATATTATTGCAGAAGTATAAGCATAACGTGGTTAGGAAGTAGCAGAGTCCTGCTGGCAGTCACCAAAGCCAACAGAGCAACTAACATCACCAAAGTGTCAAAGGCTAGCAGAGTCAACTAACAGAGATCTTCACCTAGTAAAATGGGAAAAATCATGGACTGAGTTTAAATCTTCAGTTCATTATTTATTAACTCTATGACCAAAATTGGGTCACACAATCCCTTCAAAACCTTAGTTTTCCGATCTGTAAAACAGGCATTAAAAATGCTACCATGCAGAGTTAGAAAAAGTGAGGAAATGAATATAAAGCACCTGGAAAAAAACATACACACAGTAGCTGTTGTTATTAAAAAACCATAGAATTTAAAAATGTGAAATATTTGTCATTTCCACAGTGACCAAGAATGTCTTTAATGATCCTCTCACTGACCTTAATGGATATTCTTCGGTGGAAAGAACTGAATCATGGGGTCCCAGTTGATGAATACTTTTAATCATCACTTGCAAAAAATAGAAGTTATTTTCTACTCTGCTTCTTGCTATGACTCTTTTTCAAACCAGTGGCTGCTAAGTAAGTGAGAACTTGGCAGAATGAACCAAACATGCAATTTCAGGGATATGTGGACACCAACAAATGAAAAAAATGAAATTTCTAATACTGATTAGTTTTTGCTTCAAGAACTCCAGTATTCTTGCTGAGTATTTTAAGCATTTTTTAATAAAGATAAAAATAATAGATACCACTGCTTTTTACTGTAGCTGAATTCTTTATTTTCATGTAAATAAATCATGGATCTTGTTAAGATCTAAAATACTAGAGGGGCGCCTGGGTGGCTCAGTGGGTTAAAGCCTCCGCCTTCGGCTCAGGTCGTGATCCCAGGGTCCTGGGATCGAGCCCCGCATCGGGCTCTCTGCTCAGCAGGGAGCCTGTTTCCCTCTCTCTCTCTCTCTGCCTGCCTCTCTGCCTACTTGTGATCTCTGTCTGTCAAATAAATAAATAAAAATCTAAAAAAAAAAAAAAAGATCTAAAATACTAGAAAAGCCAGTTTCGAGCTCATTTTTGCTGTTGGAGAGACCTTGTCTCCCATTACGTGGGGGTGACAATTCTTCAACTGCTCAGAGATGCACATACCTACCCCTCTCGGTCTGTTAATATTCCAGAAACCAATGCCATTGTCCTTCAAAAATTTAAATGAAACATATGTTTTCTCTATGTACCATAGCACCCAGGTCTGCAGTTCAGAATTATTAAATTGGTTCATTCATTATAAAACTTTGCCTTTATCCACCCTTCCCAGAACAAGTAAATTTCTCAGCTTAAATAACTTGTTTAAACTCTAGACACCAACTTCAAAACCATTCTCTTAGAAAGTGAGAGTATCTTGACTGAGCTTTATTCAACACCTCTATCACAAAGAGATAATAAATTTGCCTCTTATAAATGGGTGATTCAGGGGCGACTGGGTGGCTCAGTGGGTTAAAGCCTCTGCCTTTGGCTCAGGTCATGATCCCAGTGCCCTGGGATCAAGCCCCGCATCAGACTCTCTGCTCAGCAGGGAGCCTGCTTCCCCTCCTCTCTCTCTGCCTGCCTCTCTGCCTACTTGTGATCTCTGTCAAGTAAATAAATAAAATCTTAAAAAAAAAAAAAAATGGGTGATTCATTCCCACCTGGATTTCAAAGAACAGTGGAAAGAGAAGAGATGATGCTGTATTAGGACAATGCCTTAAACTGCTGCTTAGTTTCACGTCCTTTTTTTCTTTTTAAACAGGTTTTATTTATATATTTATTTATTTGAGAGAGAAAAAGAAAGAGAGAATGGTTGAGGGGGACGGTAGAGGGAGAGAGAGAATCTCAAGCAGACACTGCACTGAGCACACCCAACTCGGGGCTCTGTCTCATGACCCTGAGATAATGACCTAAGCTGAGACCAAGAGTCAGACTCATAACCAACTGAGCCATCCAGAAGCCCCAGTCTGATGTCATTTTCCTTTAATTTTTTGTCAGCGATCCATAATTCATTGTTTATGAACCATTTTTAATTGTATTTTTAACATCAGATTTCTACTTTAATGAGTTAAAGTTATTGAACCATTAATAGAATCAAAATATAGAATGCTTCCATCACCCCATAAACTCCCATCAACCCCCTGTAGATTCCGTCTCTCCACCTTCCCAATCCTTGGCATCCTCTGCTCTATGATCTGACCCAGTAGTTTTCCGTCTTCTGAATATGATGGAAATGGGGTAAGACAGTAGCTTGCTTTTGTATCTGGCTTTCTTCCCTTGACATAATGCCTTTGAGATTCATCCATGCTCTTGCGTACGTCAGTAGTTTGCTCCGTTCTTTGCTGTGTAATAGTTCAGTGTCTGGATGTATTCACAGTTGACACTTGCAGCCACTGATGGCCATCTAGGTTGTTTACAGTTTGGGAGAGGATGAATAAAGCTACTATAAATACCCACATAAAGCTTTGTGCAGACCTGGGGACATGCTTCCATTTCTCTTGCATAATTACCCTGAATGGGATTTTTAAGTCAAATAACAAGTGTATGTCTAAGTTTGTAAGAAAATTAAAACCTGTTTTCCAAAGTCACTGCACCATTTTGCATTCCCACCAGCAAGGTCTGATAGATCCAGTTGCTCCATCTTGTTTTGACTTTCCGCCTTTTTCACAGGTATGTGGTGATATCTCATTGCGGTTTTATCTTGCATCTCCCTGTTGACTAATGATGTTGAACATTTACTCATACGTTTACTTGCCATGTGTAGCTCTTCTGGTGTTTTTCAAATCATCTGCATGTTTTTTATTTGGTTGATTTCCTTATTGAGTTGTGAAAGTTCCTTATACAATAGTTCTGAATGCTAGCCCGTTACCAAATACATGTTTTGTAAACATCTTTTTTTCTCAGTTGGTAACACGGTCTTTTCATATTCTAACATTTTTTGAATGAAAGAAGTGCTTTCTTTTTAAGATTTTATTTATTTATTTATTTACTTGAGAGATTGAGAGAGAGAGAGAGAGAGCGTGTGTGCATGTGAAAAAGAATGAAGAGGGGGAGGAAGAGAGGGAGAAGCAGGCTCAACACTGAGCAGGGAGCCTGACTCAGGGCTCAATCCCAGGACCTGGGACCCTGGGATCATGACATGAGCCCAAGGCAGACAGGCGCTTAACTGAGTCATCCAGGCACTCAGAAAGAAGTGTCTTCTGATGAAATCTAAATTATTATTTCTTTTATGGTTTCTGCTTTCTGTGTATTATCGAAGAAATATTTTCTTCACCCAAGGTCATAAAAGTTGTTTTCCTGTTTTCTTCCACATATTCTATTTCCAGTTTTCTTCTAGAAATTCTATTTCTTTTTTTTCTTTTATTTCATTAACATATAATGTATTATTTGTTTCAGGGATACAGGTCCGTGAATCATCAGTCTTACACAACTCACAGCGTTCACCATAGCACATACCCTCCCCAATGTCCATTACCCAGCCACCCATCCTTCCCACCCCCCTCCACTCCAGCAACCCTCGGTTTGTTCCTGAGATTAAGAGTCTCCTATGGTTTGTGTATTTCTAAAACTATTTCTAATTTTAGGTTGCACCCTTAGGTCTAAGATACATTTCTAATTAATTTTTATAAATGGGATAAAGAATAGGTCAGCATTAACTTCTAACACTTTCCAGGGTATTCCAGTACCATATACTGAGAAGGCTATTCTTCCTCCATTGAATTAACTTGGCATTTTTGTCTATAAACAAATGTCTATGGATAGTTGTATGGCTTTGTTTCTGGAGTCTCCATCTTTTTTTCCAGTGATCTATAGGTCTGATCTTTCACCAAAATCATGCTTGTTAATTTCTGTAGAAATTAATTAATCTTCCAGATTTTAAATCAAGAAGTGTGAGCTATCTACTTTGCCTTATTCAAAATTACTCGTAATTCAAAATTACTGTCCTAGACCTTGTCTTTTCCATACACATTTTAGAATCACCTGTTAACCTTCGCATTTTAGAATTCATTTTAGAATCACCTGTTAAACTTCACACAAAATCCTTCTAGGGTTTTTCTGGTGGTTACATTGAGTCACTAGATAAAGCTGAGGAGAAATGACATCTTAATATTGTCTTCCACTAATGAACATGGTAGAGCTCTCCATTTATTTCAGTCTTCTTTAATTTTTCTAAATTGTGTTGCAATTTTCAATGTGCAAATAATGCAAATGTCTTTTAGTTTTACCCATAAATGTTTCATATTTGCCAATGTTGTTGTAAATGGTGCTGCTTTTTCTCAATTTCATTTTCTTAATTAAAATTTTGTTAGTTAACCTATAGTGCAATATTGGTTTCTGGAGTAGAATTCAGTGATAAATCACTTACCTACAATACCCAGTGCTCATCACAACAAGTGTCCTCTGTAATACCCATCATCTATCCACACATCCCCCACCTGCTTCCCTCCATCAACCCTCAATTTGGTCTCTGTCATTAAGAACCACTTATGGCTTGTTTCCCTCTCCTTTTTTTTCCCCTTTCCATATATGTTCATCTCTTTTCTTTCTTAAATTCCACATATGAGTGAGATCATATGGTATTTTTCTTTCTCTGACTGTCTGACTTCACTTAGCATGATATACTCTAGCTCCATCCACATCATTGCAAACAGCAAGATCTCATTCTTTTTGAAGGCTGGGTAATATTCCATTGTGTATATATACACCACATCTTCTTTACGCACTCATCAGTTGATGGACATCTGGGCTCTTTCCATAGTTTGGTTATTGATATGCTGTGATAAACCTCAGGGTGCATGTGTCCCTTTGAATCAGTTTTTTGTATCCTTGGGGTAAATATCTAGTAGTGTAATATCTGGGTTGTAGAACACAATCTACCTTTAAGTAAACTATACCATTCACACTTAGAATAAAAATCTTACAACAACAGGGATGCCTGGCTGCTTCAGTCAGTTAAATATCTACCTTCAACTTAGGTCATGATCTTGGGGTCCTGGAACAGAACCTGCCTTGGGCTCCCTGCTCAGGAGGGTGTCTGCTTCTCCCTCTCCCTCTGCCCCACCCCAACTTGTGCTCAATCTCTAATAAGTAAATAAAATCATTTAAAATTGAAAAATAAAATCATACAGCAAGGCAGTTCCAATCCCTCCCTCCCAGTTGTTTTATTATTATATATCCAGAAGCTGGATCACTGAATCATACGGTAGTTTTGTTTTTAATTTTTTGAGAAATGTCCATACTGTTTTCCATAGTGGCAGCACCAATTTACATTCCCACCAACATTGTACCAAGGTTCCCTTTCTCTACATCCCACAATATTTGTTATGTGCTGTCCGTTTGATAATAAACCTCCTATTATGTGTAAAGTGATACTCCATTGTGGTTTTCATTACTATTTCTCTGATGATTAGTGCTCTTGAGCAGCTTTTCACATACCTTTTGGCCATTTGTATCTTCTTTGAAAAATATCTACTCAGTTCCTTTGCCTTGCCATTTATGACAACATGGATCAACCTGGAGGGCATTATGCTAAGTGAAATAAGCCAGACACACAAAGAAAAACACTGCATGATCTCACTTATATGTACAATCTAAAAAAGTTAAGGTCATAGAAGTAGAGATTAGAATAGTGATTGCCAGGGCTTAGAGGTGGAAATGAGAAGAAGGAGGTCAAAGGATATAAACTTTCAGTTAAAATATGAATAACTTCTACAGACCTAATGTAGAGAGTGGTGATTGTAATTAATAGTACTGCATTGTATACTTGAACTTTGCTAAGAACGTAAATATTAAGTGTTCTCATTAGAAGAGGAAGGAAGGAAAAGGAAGGAAGGAAAGGGGAGGGAGGGAAGCGTGGAGGAAGGGAGGGAAGGAAGTACGGGAGGGACTACCTAAGGTGATGGATGTGTTAATTACTTCGATATTGGCCTTCATTTCATAATATAGGTATATCAAGTAATCATGTTGCACACGTTAAATATATATGATTTTGATGTGTCAATTACATATTTGTCAACATAGGCGGGGGTGGGAGGGGAAAAGAAATTATGCCTGGGGCAACAATTTAGACCTGTGCCAGTGTTTCATACTGACCATAATCTTCCCTTCTTGAAGGTCTACTCTATGGATTTCTAACTTTCTTAGCCAGCTACCATAATCACCTGATTCATTCCTTGTGATAGAAAGAGACAGATAGATAACCTCCTACTTGTTCTTCTTCTTTGGTTGAGCCTTGACTGATGCAGTTCCTTACTTCAATAACCTTACATTCTAGTGGGAGGAGATGGATGATAAACACATAATTATATCAAGAGGTGATATATAATATGAAAGGAAGGAAAAGACAAAAACGAAAGAAAGACTGCCAACTTAAATAGAATGTCAAGGAACAATTTTATGATGCTAGGATCTTTGGGCAGACCTGAGTGAAATAAGAGAGCAATGCCCTATATGTATTCGAGAGAAAACCATTTCTAGTCTAGGAACTAGCAAGTGCAAAGCTCACGAGGTGATGGAACACTTAGTGTGGTTAGGGAGGAGAAGGATGGAAGGGCTGCGGTTCAGGAAGTGAGGGGTAACACGGAGGCGTTCAGGTCAAACAGGCTGCTGGGACAGATGCTGTAAGGCTGGAAAGTCACAAAAGGCTTTGGGTTTTCTGAATGAGATGTAAAATTCTGCAAGGTCATTGAGGTTGTAATGAACATTCGGTGGAAGAATGGAAGCAGAGTGAACAACTGGGAAGCAATGACAATACTCCAGGAAGAGGGTAAGGGTAGTTTGGTCCAGACTGATAGAAAGAGAGGGCAAGAAGTGGTCGGGGCTTTTGTATATACAGAAGGAGAAACGAGGTTAGCTGAAGGATTTGGATGAGGATTGTGAGGAAAAGCAGAGAGACAAGATGAAAGCTAAACTTTCAGGTCTGAGACTCACTCCCTAGAAAGGCTTTCCCTGATTCCCCAAGTCTAGATGAGGTGATACCCCAAGGCCCTTGCTCTGCAGACAGCACAGTGACTATCAGACCACACCGTGTTTGCCTGTTAGCCTTCGGGAATTCATTCAAGAATACAAACCTTTCCAGGCTACGGACGGTCAAACTCTTGTCCATAACTTTATCCCTCGCATCAGTTACACACCCAGAGACGCTTAAAAACATGTACTGTTTTAATGTTTGAAGTTCATAATTAGGAAATTTTATCTCATATCAATTTCAACCTATTTATTATATTTGATATTATATTAAACATAATCTATTTATTGAGCTTTATTTTCATAAATTGCTAAACATTTACAATTTGTTTTCACTATTTTTACCCTTTCCTCTATATCTGCTAAAGTTTAAATTTTTTTCACAAATTTGGATAAAGTGTTTTCATGTCATAGATACCTCATCTGTGATATTTATAAAAATTTTCCTTGTTTGTATTTCAATTTTGATATTTTTGGTGAATAGAAGTATATTTTTCTATTCTCATTTTCATGAGGTCAAATTTATTATTTCTCTTACATTTTTCTTAAAACACCTTTTATACCTACAGAGCAAAAAAATAATTCATATCATTCTTCAAGTCTTTATGGTTTGATTTTTTTAATTATCCCCTTTTTCTCCTGGGATTTATTTTCTGTGTCAGAATTTACTTAAACTGATCGCCCTCTGAAAATGCACAACAGTTGAAAAGAACAGTGAGTTTTTTGTTTTTTTGTCTGTTTGTTTTTTTAAAGATTTTATTTATTTGACAGAGATCACAAGTAGGCAGAGAGGCAGGCAGAGAGAGAGGAAGGGAAGCAGGCTCCCCGCTGAACAGAGAGCCCGATGCAGGGCTCGATCCCAAGACCCTGAGATCCTGACCTGAGCCGAAGGCAGAGGCTTTTTAACCCACTGAGCCACCCAGGCGCCCCAAGAACAGTGAGTTTTAACCTGCGAAACCTCCTTACAAATCTGCCAAGGCCAAGACTGGTATATTTTGTGTTATTTTTCAAATGGTAACTAATGTCCTTATTGTTTCCGAAACAATACAGCTGTCCCTGTAGGCAATACTAAAATATGAAATATTGAGATTCTTTATTTTAGAAGATGTATCAATACATATCAGATGTTTATTTAAATGGGCTTACTGAGCTAACACTCCTGCAAGGCTTAGAGTTTAAGCACAAACAGTACTTTAGCCCTTCCAAATAACCGTTCCAGTTCCCAAAGCCCCCCATACTGATATAGCTAAAAGCAAGAACTTTATTTTGGTATAACCATGCTTTGGAACTAGGCAATTTCTAGGCATTTTTATGTGCTCAACAAAGACTATCTTGATATAATTGTGTTCATTCTACTTGTGACCTAAATAAGGCTTAATTCAATTCTTTAATAGCATAACCCTAGTCCACTGACACATTCTTAATTTAGCATGCTACAAATAATGGCTTTCTTAGCTTTTCTCTTAGCAAACTAAGAACAAACATCTTTAGCTTTTTTTCTGCCTATCAAAGTTAAGCACAAAAGAGCAACATAATAGTGGGGAATAAAAAATACATTAACACAGATAATTTTTCAAACTTTAAAAACTAATAATAAATTTGAGGGCAAAAGTTGACTACTATACCAAATGTAGGACTTTACATAGTTCAGGGCCCTAAATCCCTAGGGTTACAGAAATCCCAAATACAACATTTTTTCTATTATTAGATTTTTCTATTTTTAATCCTGTTAAATTTCTGCTGTAATAAAAACATGGAGCTTCATAAAGCTAGTTTATACGATCAGAAAGTTTTCATGTGCCAGACTATTTCAAATTCCAACTCCAGGTTTTAGTTAAAAAAAATCAAATCCATAATCAACTTATCCTAATTTTTATCAAAATGAAAACATTTACTGAGGAAAGGAAGTGACTGAGAAATATTCTGGAATTCCACCTTTGTCACTTTCATTTAAATCAAATATAAGAGAGCGTTCATGTGGCTTTCAAAGTTACAAATAAAACATGCTCAGAATTTTAGCTGACTTCTTAATGACTGGATTTCTTCTTATATATTATTAACTTTTGAACCATAAATCTACCTCACATCCTAGAATCTCCGCATCAGGGCACTCAGCAAAAGTTTAAATGTTCCCACTTAGAAAATATCCTCTAGCCAAAGATCTGAGGAATGTTTAATGACCTCCAGTGACCAAGTAAATCATCAGAGTGTTCCATCTTGTACATCATAATGATGTACCTCTGCGTTTGGTTCAATATCCAAATACCCAAAGCAAACAAAGGGCTTAAAAATGAATGCATATATTTCAACTGAGATGTCATAATATGAATATTTAACTTAAGTGATCTTTCATAAAAGCAGTTTATTTAAAGTATTTAAATAAAAAGAAAATTGACCATGTATTAGAAATAATAATTTAGGCATTAGTTGAAAAAGCCTCTTATTTAAAGCAAAAGCAGTTTAACTTCTAAAGACAGAAGGCAGCCTCTACAGTGCATCAGGTGTTTTTACTTGAATACATTTCTTTGTCCTGCATGGGTTAGAAAAGAACAGTTCTTTCTCTTGCCAAATTTGAGCATTTGGCTTTATAATCATGATCATATTCAGGTCATCAATGGGGAGTACGACAGTGAAAGTAAAATTGTGTTATGGTGCATTTTAAGTGGTTTATTTAAATGCTTCTTCTGGTAGGTTAACAATATCTTTTGAATCTAAAAAATGAGTCATTTCCACAATAAGTTTAAAAATGTACACAAGTGTCCAGAATTCTGATCACCTAACATCTGAATGTAATGATCATTTTAAAGCATATTTAACTGCCAAAGTCCAGGTTCCCCTATCATTCCCAAGCTGAAACACTCACGATAAATTTGAGGGACTCTAATAATTTTAAATCATTGTGTACTGCACATGCTCAGAGCCGATCATTTCCAAATTTGAGGGCATATAAAAATTTGAAGAGCTTCAATTATTTTAAATCACCATGTGCAGCATAGAGAGAGATTTGAAATTGTTATAGTGCCTCGCATTTTTTTAAGTGCTTCAGTTGGGAAGGGAGTCGAGCAGCATTCCAGCATTGAGGCACAAGACACACTGACCTATTTTGACATCCTAACACTCATCACAACGAGAAAATGTATACCAAAAAGCCAAGGAACTTGTTTTTTCCCATTACCCATTTTGAAAAGTAAGGGTCTTTTAAAACCTAAATAAACAGCCCATTCCAATCAGGAAATAGCATGGTGATTATTAGATCAGGCCAGAGCAGAAAGAGCCAGATGGTATTTACAGAGAATGGTTTTCCTTAAACTTAAGTCCAGGTGATGGCGGAAAGAGACACAAAGCTAAAGAAAGAAATGCAAGAAGGTTCTAAGAGCATGGCAGGCACATTCACACACTCCTACAGCTGAATTTTAATCCACCGGCACTTCTCGCACCAAGGTTTGTCTTGCCTCAATTTGCCCAGCAGAGCTAACTTTCTGCGCCCTCCCCCCCATGGATGACTAAGCCGCATTGTGTTTTATCAACACTCTTCTGCCGTTTTTTCTGTATCTGCTTTGTTTGATTGTGGGAGAGGGTGAGCACTCTGACATTTTACACAGCTCGATGCAGAATTCACTTTCAACAATTCAAATCCTTAAAGAACCCCAAAATGATATCAGCACGGTCAGGCTGTTGAGAGATGGCCCTTCTTCAGCACTGCCCATCTTTTCATCTAAGTAAAAAGTTATGGTCTCCTTTGCCGCCTTTGGGTTTTCATGTATTTTCGGCCTGGCAGTGCCCAGAGAGTTGGATACTCTTCATAATTCTGCATCAGTGAAAACATAATGTCCTATAGTCGGTAGGGGAGAAAAAAAGGGTAAGGAAAAAAAATGAAAGAAAAAGAGCCTGAAGGCACTGGAATAATTAAGCAAATGCAGTGACAGCTGTGGCAGGTCCTGGGCCGAACTGGCTCCACTGAGCTGAATTAATGACATCAACAGCCCAGTATCTCCATTAACATTTGATCATTAATTATTACCCTCTGACAGTAAGAGCCTAAACCTTCTTAGGAGTGGCCTGTTATTAATCTACCTTACCTGCCCTGAGCATGGGCTGCTTGCCTACCTCAGTGCAGTTGGTGAGCTGGTTTTCATTTATTATTTTTTTAAACCTCAACTATTGCTTCATTTACTTGGGTAAATGGTGATGACCATCAAATTATAAAGGCAGCTTTGATTGCAGGATTATGTTTTTTTCATCGAAGATAGGGAGAGAATCTACCTGGACCTGTTGCACTAATTTTCTTTGTCAAGTTTACAAAGGTCAGGAGACATAGTCTACCTGAAGAATTGCACAGGACAGCAAAGAAGTAAATCATTCACCATTGTCCCCCTTACCTACTGGGACAAGAATTTTTAGATTTTCTCAGAATCCCATTCTTGGGACTCTGATCATTGGAAACAACTGTGTTTTCAGTTGTAAAATTCTTCACTTAAAATGTTAACCAAAAGCACAAAGAAGTTCAATTTATGCCTGTACCATCAAATGATTTCTTAGCAAATTCTGATAGTCCTTCAGACTAGTCACATTCTGTTTTAAAGTGACAATTACCTGAATTTTACCTTTTAAAAATTAAAGATTAATCATGTATCTGTATCTAAATGCTTCTGGTGAACCTTTTTTTTTTTTTTTTAAGATTTTATTTATTTATTTGAGAGAGAGAGAGAGAGTGAGAAAATGAGCAGGAGGAGGGGCAGAGGGAAAAAGAGAAAAAGACTCTCCTGCCAAGCAGAGAGCCAGAGATGGGACTCAATGCCAGGTCTCAGATCATGACCTGAGCTGAAGGCGGACACTTAACGGACTGAGCCACCCGGGCACCCCTCTGGCGAACCCTTAAAACTTGTCAGAGCCTTGGTAATTTAATATGTGCATATATGCACACACACACCCCACAGATAATCTCTAAAATGGCAGGAGAAAGATTAGAGAACCAAAAAAAGAAAATAATAATCAAAGGACCTGTTAATGTCTAACAATACCCCAATTTCTTTCCCCAAAGATTTGTCCTTACCACATGAGAGTATGTCTCCATTGCTGGTGAGAAAAGAAAAAAAAAATTGGGAAATGTGAAAAGAAGCTCATGTGTTAAGTACTCTCATGGCAGCAGACCTTATAATATTAGTGTGATAATTAACCTTTACCGACGAAGACTTCATCGAAGTCTAATACATTAATTTGCTGGTTGTTCTTTTCCTGCTAGAGACATAATCCAGAGTTCACTTGCTAGTCATAAACATAGACACAATATGACTTAATAGAGTGCCTGATTCAGCTAATGACTCTGAATAGACCGAGAAAATCCTAGTGCTTTTAGGACTACAGAGTATATTCCCTAGTGCACAGAGGGAGTCTATGGATCCCGGCTCTTCCTTGAAACAATGGTAAAATCAGGTCTGACCAACAGTTTCCATCAGATCCTTTTTCTGTAGGTTACTGGTATTGGCTCCCTTGTGGTGGGCAGTGTAAGTTTTTGAGATGACTATGAGATGAGTGTGAGAAAGAAATCTCATGCTAACCATCCAAACCCTCAAAAGAGCCTTCCTCTCATTTAGGGACAGACCTCTGTTCTCCTACTCACAGTAGTCATTGGTTAGTCCTTCATAAGGCTCCTCCTGGGTCCTCTGGTCAACTCATGCGATTCATTAGGCCTCTTGATTGGAAACCATTACTCAGAAATCACCTTGGATGCAGAGCATGTGGAGTAAAGCCTTTGATTAATACAAGTCCTCGGTTATCCAGTACAATAAAATTATAAAATGAAAGAAGTCGTTTAACTCTATGGATTTTAGTTCTCTTATCTGCAAAAGTACCAGAAAAAAGTAAATGGCATGGTTCCTTGGTAAGCCTAAAGTTGAGATTTTCTTCATTGAGATATGTTTGTTTGCATAAGTCAGAGTGGTAAAGAAAAAGCCTAAAAGGAAAGACAAATTAACCAGGACTATATCCACTTAGAAAAAACAAACAAATAATAACAACAAACCACTGAGTATCTTCAATATGCAAGGCATTTTGTGATGGAGGAGAAAACAATCATTTCCTATCTATGTACCATTTTCTTTAAGCTTCATGGGAATTATCATATTGGTCTCAATTTTTCTCATCAATTGATCAGTTAGCTTTCTTCCTTAAATGTCTCTACATACATTGTAGTAATTCCTAGGATTTAGCTCAATTTCTCATTTCAGTAATATGCTGAATTACAATTACCCTAATTAATGGGCCAAATATACCCACTATAGATTTTTCTGAACTCAGAGACTCAGATGTTCTCAACTTTCTACAAATTTCTTATAACTTCACTCAAGTTTTCTCTTTTAACACCACCCTAGATTTGAACTTGCCTCTATATATCTATATCTATATCAATATCTATATCTATATCTATCTATGCACACACACACACACACACACACACATATACTTTTTTTTTTTTTAATACGTTCCCTCTTTCTTCCATCACAATGACATTGGTGGCTTGGATTCTTAAAATTTCTATCACATTTCCTATAGCTAGTTATAGGTAATACCTGTTCCCACTGCAATTTCTCTATAATGTTCCTAACTCTTAAGTCACAGGGAGTCACCCAAGTTCACTTCAGGATCTCAAGCTATGAATACTAGTTTCCAATAATTCTCCCACTGTACATAATCAATCCATATTTGAAAGCACTTAGGGAAAAAAAAGGAAATGAATGATCACAAAACACTAACGTACCATCTTTATGATATTTATAACAAAAGGAGCCACATTTTCCATGGGCGATCCTTATAAGAAAAAGTCACTACGTTAAACATTTTCTATTACGGTCCTTTATTAAATATTTTCCTGAGTTTTCTTCATCTTATGCCACATTCACAATGACTCCTTAAAGAATTAAAATCTTGCATTTTGATTACCTCTTTTTTACATTTAGCAAAAGATTACAGAGCTGATATTGTTTGACATTGAATTTCTGTTAACATGCCCTCCACTGGAGCATAGTTGTACACATTGTTTCAGAGCTAACATAATGGGGAATATTTTCAAAGAGGGCTGTGTTTCAAGCCAGATGGTTTATCTGCCGAAACAATTCTCCCAGTAGAGAAATAGTGGCTGCACAGTTGCAGTAGTGTTCATAAGCCTAGTGCAGTAGATTCATTTGGCACCCACATTTTGGAGTCAAACAAAAGTGTGGTTTGTGTGAATCTCAGACTCAGACGTTCATAAGTGAAAAGGAGTTTTCTGCAATTGCACATTGTGCCTTATTGTAAAGGCAGTAGTGTGTTTATACCAAAAACAATATGCAAATATGATTTTTAAACATATATTAATAGTTTCACCCACACAATGCAACGGGACAATACTACAATAATTGCGTCAGAGATTATCGCAGTCTGGTCCAAAAAGAGCCAAGTTGCCATACTTTTGTGGAAAGCGAATGTATTACCAAAATTGAGGTCCACTGTCTCTATTAAAACTTGAAAAAGAAAAGGATATGAACAATACATGTATCATATCCTGGGCTTTTGGCAAAGATCAACTGTTACCTAATGAGCCTCCAAGAATTCACGAAATACTCCATCCTTGTTGCCATGTGTAACTCTTCAATGCACCTTCTCAGAAAGCTCTTGATTTAAAATCCCATGATTTTCAAGGGCCCCTTAAAAGAGACCTTGGTGGACCATGGTGTTGGGTTCTCTAGCCACCAATGATCTTCAGAGGTGTTGCTATGAGCACCGGGATCCTTACCCTCCTTTGTCACGGAGCAGTCCCTTCCCTGTATACTGAAGCTGCCCACATTTTAAAAATAAAATGGAAGAGTTAGAGGACTCCAAGAGGGGGTTACCATGCTCTAAAACGTCTCAAGCATGCAGAGGGATGGGAAAATCCCTGAGATTCCAGAGATTTAAAAAAAAAATAGCACATGGGAGGTTCTAAATAAAGAAATTCTTGGGTATGTTGGGGAAGTTGGCAGCAGCCTTGCAGCTCTTTCCCTCAGAGACTATTTTTGCTTGAGTTAGCAAGCCAGCGAGTGCAAGAACGCATGTGTGTGCATGTGCCCTTTCATGTTTAAAGGACTCAGGGAACGTTAATGGCATTTGATTTTCACAGAGAATAAGATACCTTTTAAAATACGTATTATTCACCCTTGAATTATTGTTATCCCAAATATATCTTATATCTTAATAACTTTACATAAACAAGTTCTGTTATTCACTTCCGCACTTAGGATAAAAGAAAGGACGTGGTTCTTTTTACAAAATAGTGAACATAAGGTCAGAACTATGATCTCCACAAACTGAGTTACACTTTCTTCACACACACACACACACACACACACACACACACAATGTATGTCCCATAATAAACCTCAAGAAGGCAGAGAAAAAATAATGGTAAATACTAGAAGTTTAATGGCCCTGAAATTAACAGGTTAGCTAGGAAACCCAAAATGCTGTATTCACATTTTAGCTTTTAGGGCCTTCAAGTATGATAAATCCAGATGAAGAAAGTTCAGTCCAAATTAATGTGTATACTAAATCCAAATAAATGTTAGAGACCCATGCAAGATGAAAACTTTTACATGCCTGTCTCCAAAACATACCACTAAATGAATACTTGTGCACAAATCAAAATAAAAAATTCAAACACCTACATCATTTTAGAGGCTATCCCAAGAACGTTGATACTTTATTTCTTCCTTAATATTGTTTATGCTGCATCTTGATCTTTCTGAGGGAAGATTTGCTGGCATGACATTTAATGCAGGCATTGAATACTGGCAGAATTGTGGGATTTTTTAAGTGACTGCTTTGGGGATTTCTCATTTTTCTTCTTTTTTCTTCTCCCTCTTCATTTTATGAATGTTGTCATTTACTAGCAGGCAGCTTGTAAGACATTGTGGTCAAAGGAATACAGATCCCATTGCATTTATAACAGAACTTTAACAAATATTTAGTAAAGGATCTAATATTTTATATTTTAAAACAAAGAAAAATCCTATCAGGTTAGACATTTAATGCTCTGCGTGCTTATGTGTAATTAATGCTACAAATCTTTAAATACTCCCATGTCCCAAATACTAGGAAAATTGCCAATTGCCTCGGCACATCATTGGAGTGGATTCTCTGTTTGCTCTTGACATTTTGCATTACCAAGCAGGAACCTAAGTGTATATTTTTCTTACTTTTTGGTAGTGTTATCAAAATCACATATACGAAATCCAGGAGAGAGGGGAAAAATCTTTGATGGACAAGTTGAATCCAATTCAAATATTTATAGCATCAACAACAAACTGGATATTTCCAGAAAGTGAACAAATTGAATTATTCATGAGGCCAAAGTTAAGTCAATACATCTCTATCTTAACCAGATTCTTTCTAATGGTTTGCATGGTACAAAATATGTGGTATAATTAATATTTACAAATATAATATGCAAACAGAGATGAAAGACTGGTGATTTGGTAAATCAGTTTATTTGTAATAGAATTGTCCTGACTCTCTAACTTTCATACTTTCAAAATGGATATACTTACATCCAAAAAAAACTGGGCAGGGACATGTGAAGCTCTGAAGAACATCCAGAGTATCAGGAACCAGATGAAAGAAAGGGAGTTCATCCCCACCACTTCTATTAAAGTGGCTCTAATGGTCCAATGTCGCTTTTTCCTCCTCTCCACTTTATCTTTTTTTTTTAAGATTTTATTTTATTTATTTGAGAAAGAGCGAGCATGAGAGAGAGAGAGAGATCTGAGCGGGGGGGAGGAGTAGAGAGAGAAACAGACTCACCGCTGAGCAGGGAGCCAGAGGCGGGACTCGATCCCAGAACCCTGGAATCATGACTTGAGCCAAAGGCAGTTGCTTAACTGACTGAGCCACCCAGGTGCCCATCCACTTTATGCTTTAAATACTCTAATTTTCAAAGAACGCCTGTCATTGCTCACATGAGGAAGGTGGTTGTATGATCACTTCAGTATCTTTTCTTTTTTCCTTCTCAAAATTTATCACCAATTTGAAAAGTGAACTGCCAAACAAGATAAGGCAGGCGGGAAAAAAAGAGAAAAACAGAAACCTGTCCAATTCTTTAATAACAGAGTGATTTTTGAAATGTATTAGTGTTATGCTTTACAAGGGGTCTGCGAATTCCCTCTCCCATCACCATCACCAATAAAAGAATAAATCATCAAATGTTCTGTCCTCCATCAAATCCGTAATATCTTTCTGACATCATAATTCTAGAACCAAACTGATTTCCAAAAGGGATGTCTCCAGGCTGTGCCAGTTTGCCAGGATCTTTCTGGTCAGGATCCTGAAACTGATTTAGCCCGGCACTCTCCAAGCAGGCAAAAATACAGCCGTTAGAGACCTGAGCCATGCTTCTCCATGTGGCCTGAAGTTTCCAGGTGGCTTGTGTGTGTTATGATTGTGCCTGGCCTCAACATAAAAGCAAATTGACAACCCCTACCTCCCCCGAGCCAGTGCCAATTTTTAAATAAAATGTCTAGTGGTGATTTATTGCCAGTATAAACTGCCAGACTGGCAGTCCCATTTACCTACTAAGCAGACAAATCAGTAAAAGCTATGTCAACCTTGCCCAGTTTCCCCAAATATGTTCTAGAAGGCATTTCAAATTTCATGTGTATTCTGTTACTGGATTTCTTATTTGTGCGCATTAGAAAACAAAATAGCCAGTTGACCTCAGTGACTTAAAAAAAAAAAATGGTTATTCATCCTTTGAGAACTTCCTGGGATCATCCAAGCTCATTTTCTATAGATCACACATTCTTCCATTCAGATAAGGATTGTTTGACCATTAATCATCTGGCTTGAATATCAAACACGGCTGCAGAACTATAAGAATTTCTTTCCTGCGTCTAATATCATCTCAGGGGCATGTTGCCTACCACTTCCCCAGGGACCAAACACCTGCCTTGGCAATTCTCAAGAGACCGCTCCCCCGTATTCCTCTCCAGTTTATAAACAACAGCACCTATTGGCCAAGGTATAATTTTTAAATGTTATTTCAGGTCTTTTTCGGCTCTCTCCGCCCCTTCTATTCCCCATCAAACTGTCCATTTTTGCCAAGACAAAGTGCAGAGCTCAGGTCAAAAAGCACCTCTTCCTACTCAGGAGGAAGCTTCCAAGATTGCTACCTACAATGTAGGTTAAAAGAAAAGGGGAAAAAAAAAAAAAAACCCAGAGCCATCAATTCCTATTTCTTTATGATTACAGTCAGGCTGCTCTGACGAATGAAAGCTCTTCCAGTCTTACTTAAGCTTCTCGGAGTGACTAGTTATCAAGTCAATGAGAAGAAATCTTTTATTTCTTATCTTGATGGCTCTGTGTCATTGTACACAAAACACAGAACAGTCTATATTTCATCAACCATTTTCTTCATGTATTATTTAATAAACTGTTTAGAGCATGCCTAATTACAAACATTTATTATAGAATTCAACCCTAGAAATGTATGAGAGTATGCTAAATTGTTTCCTACCTAAAGTTTTAATGAGAGTATAATACCTCCGGCCCATATGCTTCAGGAACGTTATCCTTAATTATGTAACACGGGTATTTTACTGATATCTGTTAACTGCTCAAGCAGCTGTGGTTTTCTGCTTTTTTGCACAGCTCGGGAGGAGCAGTGAGTTCAGTTTCCCCTTTTTGGGGGGTTGCAAAATCCATACCCCAAACAGGTGTGTGCAATCACGAACCGCAGTGATGAACCCAAACTGCTGCCTTTCTAAAAATTCCACCAGCCGGTGACACACGCCGGTCAAGGTTGCACAACCTTGTTTTCCACCGGTTATTTTGATGATTCATTCCCCCATGGGGAGGTGAATTTTCAGCCATTGTTACTCCGCTCCTGTTTCTGATAACTAAAGGAATCACTTCCTCATTTTGAGGATTTCTTTCTCTCTCTCTCTTGCTCTCGCTCTTGCTGTCTCCCTGTTTCCCTTTTTTAAGTTGGGTTCTGATCCTTCTGCAAGGTGCTGCCCGAACTGGCTGTTCTCAACTCCATGGACAAGGGCCAGGAGAGAGGAAGTTAAAGGAAACACACTTACACATTAAGCAGGGCTCTTCAAGTTGTTACTTAATTGTAGTAAAGCTACCTGGATGACATGTAACTATAGAATAATCATCCATTAAAAATATAAGAACTCAAAGCAATAAGTATTATCCACTGCACTTATAAGTAGTGACCTTGGAACATTACATTGATTCTGTGGATTGCTTAAGAAATGTTTATGGAATTGCCACCAAACTTCCCTCATATTATTTTGAACGTCAGATGAGGCAAATCATCCACTTTATTTTTTAAAAAAGATTTTTGTTTCATTCATTTGAGTGAGACAGAGAGAGAGTGTGAGCACACAAGCTGGGGGAGAGGCAGAGGAAGAGAGTGAGAAGCAGACTCCCCACTGAGCAGGAAGCCTCATGTGGGGCTCGATCCCAGGACCCCAAGACCATGACTCAAGCCAAAGGCAGATGCTTAACCAACTGAGCCACCCAGGGGCCACAAATCATCCACTTTAAAAAGGTATGTTTAATTTTTACAAACATCCGCACTTTTTCTAGAGCCAAGTCTGCCTGTAAGTTGATCATCTTTTCTTTTAAATAAAAATGTTTGATTATTAAATAATAAAATGAGCTCTTTGTGAGGAATAAAAATGAATCTAAGGAAAATTTCCAAAAAGGACACGAAAACATTTTGAACAGTGGCAGATTCCACTGGATTAAATAGTCCAGCCAACCTGACTTCCCTGGAGAAGACCACATTCCTTTGTAAGTGTCATATGCTTGCTACAATGACACCACAATATTTTGCTCTCACATCTTGACTTTTCTAGAAAATGGAGCAACTCAGATTAATTTCTTTAACTGTTACTAAACAACAACAAAAATACAAGAATGATACCTTAGAAATATTATTCCTGATTAAGGAGGTCTACATAGACTCAAGAGCATACCTATGCTTTCACATTCCTCAAAAGGTGTGGATTTTCTTGTACTAGAAAGTACTGTATCATAAGGGCAAGAAGGTAAGTCATAGAATATTAATAGACTATTAATTTAATTATTTATTTAATTAATTTAATTATTTAATTAATAATTTAATTCTTAATTGTTTGATTTAAGTATTTATGATTAGTAGATTAATAAATAATTTAATTATTTAATTAATTATCTGCATAGAATTTACCACTTATCGTTTGTCACCTGGAGTAAGTGCCCGGACTTTAATGAACCTCTGTTTTCTCATCTGTTAAATGTGGAAAATAAACATATGCTTTGCACAAGTATTTTGAGGATTAAATGTATGAAAAATCTCAAGCAGAATGCCTGGAACTTAATGGATGCCCAAAACACGGTGACTTTGGTGATCCTTGACATTATCACACAGGGTTCTCCAGGGAAGCATGAGCTCCTGAAGAGCGAGTACCATGCTCTCCCTCATGTTTGTTACTCAGCATCCAGCATAGTGTCCAACACATAGTAGGACTTAGAAAGTGTCTATTAAATGAGGCTGAATACATCCTTTTGAATACCCCTAAAATTAGAAATTGGAAATGAGGGGCACCTGGGATGCTCAGTTGGTTAAACATCTGCCTTCGGCTCAGGTCATGAGCTCAGGGTCCTGGGATCGAGCCCCACATTGGGCTCCCTGCTCAGCAGAGAGCCTGCTTCTCCCTCTCCCTCTGCTGCTCCCTCCCACTTATGCTCTTGCACTCTCTCTCTCAACAAATAAATAAAATCATTTTTAAAAATTAGAAGTAAAAAGCAGAAGAATTTAAATCAAGTTTTTTGAAAATAGTTCAGAGGCAACATGATCTGGTTCAGTTTGTAATATATCCCAAGTTCATGAGTAATCAGAAAAAAGAATATTATTACATATTATTTAAAGATTTTATTTATTTATTTGACAGAGAAAAAGCATGAGAGAGCACTAACTAGGCAAATGGCAGAAGGAGAGGGAGAAGCAGACACCCCACTGAGCAGGGACCCCCGATGAGGGTTTTGATCCCAGGACCCTGGGATCATGACCTGAGCCAAAGGCAGACACTTAACTGACTGAGCCACTCAGGTGCTCCTACATATTTTAAAATATCTTATTTCTCGATCTAGCCCTTTCTTGCCCGATTCAGTGTTTTAAGAAGCCTGTTTATTATTGCAAAATGATTTCATTAGAAGTAATCACAAATAAGTTTTAATCAGGTGACAAAGCAAGGTAGATTGAGTGGAAAGTATAGCGGAAGTCCCAGAAGAGCTGCCAGATGGGGAGAGGGTGGGAGGAGAACTTTGGATAGGAAGAACATTAAGCCACTACTTCTATAATTCTTGGTAGCTGCAGGGGTGTGGGCTCCATAAGGGTGGTGGAGCCCAAAAGCAAAGTCACACTTCCCTAAACACAAACATAGTAGGGTGAAGTCTCCTCTTGATCTGCCCCAGGCACAAACCTTGTGCTTGGCCCTTACAGACCAACCATGCAAAATGACTCCCATAGGTACTGGGCACTTAAGAAGTAATTGTTCTACATATAAATGAGCAAATATCATTTAGTCATCATTTTATTTTTCCCTATTTTTTCCCTATCCTGTATGAAAATCAGACTATGAAAAAAAAAAATAATTCAAAGATGAGACCACGTTAGACTCAGTAGATAATTGTACACACTATCCCTTGTGAATTCGAAGCAATTGCTACACCCGTACAAATTTAAAGGTAGAAAGCTCAATTGTATCTTTTAAGTAATATCTTGCTACAGAAAATGAGAGGGTTATAACTATCCTAGGACAGCCAACAGTGAAGTCTACCTAACTTCTCGTCCACATCAAAAACAGCAAAGCAAATTTCTGTAAGAAGAACGTGCTCCGTGGAATTAATGGTGCTTCTAGACTCCTTTCAAAGGGATGAACAATAAAAGTACAACATACATAAGTATCTTGAACTCTCCTTTGTCAGTACGAATTCTCCTTCAACTGTTCGCTTCTGCACATTGGTTGTGTTTCTTCTCAAGCACCTGGTGACAGAGACCATGAACAACACATTCCATGTGCACATAGGTACCCTACTGAAAAAACTTTGCTTTGTCACGGCACTTGGAGAAGAAGTTAGATAATCGTGTTTAGGAGAATTGCAAACAAGGAACAGAAACTTTGGACTCTTTTTTTTTTTTTTTTTTAATCTTAAGTTGGAATCCCATGACCCAAGATTTTGCAAGTCCTGAAGGAAATTCAGCTCAGGCAACACAGAGTCTTATGATATAGTACCCTGCAATCTCTTAGTACTTAAACCCCTGATTCATACAGGAAAATAAGAATACTCATAAAATGGAATCCGAGAATTAAGCAGCAAAAAAGAAATACACTGCCTCACTTACCTGACAATTTAACATTCCCTATTTTCTAGTCTCATAACTTGGGACCATCTTTCTGTACTAATATTTATCATTATTTATGTATATCTGCCTTCCAGGCCGTGAGCTGCTTCAGGGAAATAACCAAATCTTATATTTCCCTGTATCCCCAACTCCCGGCACAGAAATTGGCACAGACAAGACGCTTGGTAAGTATTTGTTAAATAAATTAAATGACAGATAATTCTTGGCTTTATAAAGAAGATACTGATATTTAATAATGCATTCTTTTTTAAAAAGATTTTATTTATTTATTTTAAAGAGAAAGAGAGTAGATACACAAGTCAGGGGAGGAGCAGAAAGAGAGAGAATCCTCAAGCAGCCTCTGTGCTCAGCACGGAGCCCAACGTGGCTCCAAGATCATGACCAGAGCTGAAATTGAGTCAGATGCTCAACTGACGAAGCCACCCAGGCACCCCTATAATAACGCATCCTGTAATTCAGTAACAAACCCTGCATGGTAAGCAAATAGTAGTTAACTGTCTTAACAGAGAAGCAGGTAGCCAAGGCTCCCTTTCCTTGCTCCTGCCCATTTTAAAATGGTCCCATTTCTCTCTCTTCACTTTTCTTCAGCCAGATACTGCCTGGATACGCCTATTTGTCAGCAGGGTGCCATGGTTGAAACTTACGGGTCAGAACTGAGGAAAGAATGAGGTGGTACAACCCTATAAGACCCCTCTACCTATCCTTAAAATTCTACTTCTCAAATAGTACTGCAGAGTCCCCTAAAAACCAAGCCCCAGATAAAAATACTGCCTCTCTATCTATTCACTTCAGTTAAGGGCGATTCCATCCTAAATTGTTCAAACCAAAATCTTTGCATCATCAACTTTGCCCAGTCCCTAATCAATTAGGAAATCCTGTTGATTCCACCTTCAAAGTAAGTCTTATAATCCAACCACTTCCCATCACCTCCACCGCTATGGATTTGGACCAAGCTATCACTATCTCTTGTTTGGATTGCTGAAATTGGTCTTAATAGGTCTCCTTTCCACCCACAGTCTGGTCATAAGAGCAGGTAGAGTGGTCCTCTTCAGGCATAAGCTACATCCTCTCATTCCTTCAACCTGAACTCACCTATAGCTTTTGATATTACTCAAAAGAAAAGTCAAAGTCCTTGGTATGGCCTATAAGGCCCTATGTTATCTGCCTCTTCCCCCAACCCATACCCGTTACCTCTCTGATCTCCCCGATTTCCCCCTCATCTCTCTGTTGCAGGCACACTGGCCACAGCACTGCTCCTATAACAGATCCCTGTCCCACCATTGTACTAAATGTGCCCCTTTGCTTGGAATTATATCCCAGATGGCCAGATTAATTGTTCCTCATTTTCTTCTTGTCTAAACTGGATCTTTTCAGTGAGGCCTTCCATAGACATCCTATCTCAAACTTCCCCATCCCTCCCTAACACCTCATATTTTCCTCTTCTGCTCTATTTTTATCCTTAGCCATTTTCACTACCAAACAAAACATTTATTTTCTTTATTTGTTCCAGTTATTATCTGTCATCCCCACTTGAATATGAGTTCTATCATAGCAGGGATTTATACCTTTATTTTTAACTACTGTATCCCCAGAACACAGAGTTTTTCTTGGTATGTACCTGGTATTAGTAAGTAATTTGTGAATGAATGAATGAGCCTCTAGGCATTGACTTTATAGGATCCATAGTCTCATCTTTTATGTTTCATTTTTCTTGCTGAGGTGTCAACGTTGTAAATTTTAAAAGAAACTATGTTTTGAAAAATTTTTTAAGATAAATCCATTAACAAAATGAAATAGAACTTTGTTCTACTATGAAGTTATATACTGGCTTAACTAGGAAAAGGTGTTCATCATGATTTTTAAACTTAGGTCATGAGAAGGATTAAATGAGGTAATACAGGTTTAAAGTATTTTTAATAAGAAGTAATAAGGAGTCAAAATTATCTCTACTTTCTAATAATGAAATCTAAAACTAAAAGAACTTAGAAAATTGATTGAAAACCTATTAGAAAATCTGCAAATTAAGTAAAGTGGCTGGTTGCATTAACTTAAAAAGTATGTAACATTCCTTTACAGAAAAAAAAATAACCCATTAGAGAATATCATGGTGTGGGCAGTAGGAGTACCATTACAGCAACAAACAAATGAAATATTACTAAAAAATTAAGAATTATGTAAAATCTACATGAATAAAATGTTAGAATCCTATTAAGAAAGGTAAAATAAGGGGCACCTGGGTGGCTCAGTGGGTTAAAGTCTCTGCCTTCAGCTCAGGTCATGATCTCAGGGTCCTGGGATAGAGCCGCATCGGGCTCTCTGCTCAGCAGGGAGCCTGCTTCCTCCCTCTCTCTCTCTGCCTGCCTCTCTGCCTGCTTGTGATCTCTGCCTGTTAAATAAATAAATAAAATCTTTATTTAAAAAAAAAGAAGAAGAAAGGTAAAATAACAAATAACCAGAAAGATAGATCTTTATGAAATTACAAAAAAAAAAAAATTTGTACCTATCAAAATGCAGGATAGCACTTTAGGCATTAGGGCTCCATCAGTGAATCAGACAGATAAGATTTGTCTTCATGATATTGTAAGAGTTCAATCTTTCCAAAACCAAACTCATAATGCACTACCCCAAATTCAGTCTTATCCCAGTGACCCCTGTAGCTAAGAAAGACACCACCAAGTACACAAGCCAAGAACCTGGCATCATCTTTGACACTGCTCTTTCCCCTACCATCTAAATCAAAGCCATCAACAAGTCCTACTGATTTTCTCTACATTTCTTGCATGTGTTTCCTCTCCTGTCTAAGGTAGCAAATGTAATTCTTTCTGAAAGGAAAATTTTTAATGGCTCCTCATCATTCAGATCTTAATTCAAACAATAGTTCTTCGTGGAAGACATTCTTCGTAAGAACCTTAGTCATAGGGTTCTCACAGTAGCATGTACTAGTTTGTCCCTTGACCCCGGTGGTATTTCTGGTCTCTCTTAGAAACTGTACACTCTATGAGGATAGACACAATACCTCTTTGGGTTCTCACTGTATTTCTAGTGCATAACATAGGATCTGGCACATAGTAGATGTTCACTAAATAGTTGTATGCAGTATTGCCTCTAGATCTGGCTAAGATGGGCCCTTGTCATAGTCCTATTCTCAAGAGCCTCCTTCCATTACCCACCACCCCTCCCGCACACACACACACAAAAAGAGCTAAAGAACATGCAGGCACCTCTGTTATGTGACTTGCAGGACATAGCACAGTGCAACCCATAACCTTGACTATCCATGCTCATCATTTACACACTTTAGAAACCGGGAAATGCTTCTTCTCATTTCTTGCTCTAAATCCCGCAAACAAAAATGTAACTGTGAATGGTTGAGGATTGGGTTCATGCTGACATTAGAAGGGAACTCTGCTTCAGATGAGTAGCAAATGTACAATTAGGTAAGAGAAAAGGCAAATTAATCATCTTGTCAAATCCTTCCTCTCAGACAGTATGAACGCAAGAGATTCTTGCAAAACAAGTATGATTTCCCAGAAGTGTCTAGCATCTTTCCTGCTTCTTTTCATGTTCCAATGCATTGCTCAGGAAGTCCTCACAAACCAACACAGTATTTACCATGAGAATTTTTCACATGTCAGGATGGCAAAGCTGAAACCAGCTCAGTGTTGATGAAAGTGTGGGGAAACGCACACTCCTTAATATTGCTAGGACTCTAATAGGGTGTTAAAATTTTAAGACGTAATTTTGAAATATACATCAAAATTTAAAGTCTCATATGCTGGAGAGGCCACACACCCCAGTGGTTATGAGCACGAGCTTCAGATCCAGAAAGACTTGAGTCATATTGTGATTCTGTCACTTTCTTGCTATGTGATTTTTGTGCAAATTTCTTAACCTCATTATGCCTCAGTTTTCCCATCTGTGAAATGGTAATAAGAATAGTACCTATCTCATACTTCCTAAAATTGTGAGGACTAAAAGGGATACTGCCTGTGAAGTGCTTAGCACAGAGTCTGGCTCATTGTTAGAACACTTGACTAATATCAAATTTCACCATCTTTCTTCTCCTCCTACAACTCCTCCTCATCATTATTATCACCATTAGACCAACACTCTCTATAAATAATTTTATCTTCACAAATGGAAAGCCCTGTAGAGATCATAAAAAACAATGAGATAGATCCATATATAATCATAGGGAAAGATGCCCCAAATAGACTATTTAAATAAAGAATGTTGCACAAAAATATCTCTGATCCTATTTTGGTATCATCTACAGTGTGATTTATAAATTATGTGTGTATATGTAAATTAAATAGAAAATTTCTAAAATGATGCACAAAAACTTAAAAGTGGGTACGTCTGGGTTATCTGGTTTAGGGGAACGATTTTGTTAATCATTTTATATTCTTTTATATTGCTTGAATTTTTACATAAGTACTTAACCATTTTTATTAATAAAATTTTAAATTTATTCTTTTTTTTTCAGTTTTAGTCTTTAAAGTCACTAATGTTCACCAATTCCAGGACTTATCCCTCTTTGGCACAGGGAAAGACTTGTCATTCTCCCTTGCAGTCTGACTGAACCCATGTGATTACTCCTACCCACTGAACTGAGTGACTGTCACATGGACCACTTCTGGAATAAGGTAGTTAAGAGCTGGACATCACCAGGCTCTCTCTTTTTGTGCTTAGGCAAACTTGGGAGACATGATGAAGCTGTTGTGGCTTTTAGAAAAAACATCAGATCTCTTACCACAATTTGAGAAATGCTATATATATATATATATATATATATATATACACACACACACATATATTTGTACATTTTTTCCCCCAATTTTCAACTCCCATGGGTTAAAGGAAGTCCTCCTACCTTTTGTATCTTAAGGGGCTAGAGAGGTATACCGGGCCATGGAAAGGGTCGATTAAGTGTTTACGGATGGTACTATTCGTTATATCCTGCCCTCATTTCAAGACACGGATGTGCAAGTTGTAGTATACGTCACTGGAACGTAGAAGAGTGTACTGGGCGTGCTATCTTCAAAAGCAGGTAAGAAGTGAAAGGAAAATAAGTAATCACAAAATGTTTCTGGAATTCAGGCACATTTAGATTGTTGGCAACAACCTCCATAGGCAGCATGCATTCAAAAAACAGGTTTCAAATATCTATTCGTACCAGGAGCTCGGAAAACAGATAACTAAGACTCAGAGCCAGATCTCACCAGGTCCGCAGCCTAATTGGAAAGGAACGCTTGGAAGCAAGTAAGGAGAAGAGAAGCACTGATTGTGCTGTGCATGGGGTGTTGTGTCTAAATAGAGAAGCACGTGGCTATGTATTCCTGGGGTCAAACAGGCTATACATTTAGTTTTTGAAGTTCAGACATGTCCCAAATAAACACGTTTAAAATAAATTCATGATAACCTGCCTTCATTTACTGAAAAGGACACAGGGAATGTTTTTGAGCTACGCTTACACAATTTTTTTTTTCAGAAAGATGTACTTCTATTTAATTTGGCTCTACCTAGAAATCCATATAAGTATTTGTACCACTGTTTTGAATTATTTGATGACTTCTCACTAGAGATTGGTAAATAGTGGTTTAATACATTAAACACACGAAATTCGGTCCAAAATCAGATCTATGGCAGGGTGGTAATTTAACGGGAAGTCATGCCTACAGCTCGCAAAGCCAAAGGTGTGATCAAATTGCATATGGAGCAGCGGATGGTGGAGGGAGGGATGCTCCCTCGGCATGTCGCGCTCTTATCATGTTTCACTGGTTAAGGTGGAGGTGGAAAAACTGCAGGTTAAGGTCCCAAACGAAATAAGATATAAGTTACATGAAACCTGATATTGGACATGCATTTTATCTCCAGGCACCTCTTGAATAAAACCTTTGTCAACTGAACTCAAGCATTGACAACTGCCCTCCACCAATCTGTAGCTTATATTTTGTGTGAAACACAGGTAGAAAGTGGCGTGTTTTCAGTATATATAAGTTTAACTTATTCAGTCAAGACCTAAACAATTCTGTGTCACTTTGTTGGACTACTTATTCTGGGGCTGCTCTTAATCCTGTAAATACAGATATTATCACCAAATGCCATCATCTATATTCACATTTTCCTCACAGGGACTAACAAGTTAATAATTCTCTGCTCTATCGCATTCCTATCTGGTCACACTTATGTTATAGCTTGGCTCTTTATTTCCTTACATTGTCCCTTTCTCAAATTCTCAGGATTTTCAGCAGAAAATATGAATGGTTGCTTGCCAGACATTTAATCTGGATTGTGATTTATAGTTCTCAAAAATGATACTTGACTTTTATTGTTCCCTTTCAGAAAATGTTCAAATCTTTCTTCAGACTTTAAAAAAATTTGTATCCTTTAACCCAGTAATTTTAGTTTTTGAAAGCCATCCTAAATATACATATATATATGTATGTATATATATGTACATATATATATAATCATATATATATATATCAAAATAGATACAGGAAACTCATCAAAACTAAATATGCAACAAGATGGGATTATAAAATAGAATATTATGCAGCCATTAAAAATCATATTGCTGAAGACTGATAAATGATCAAAGAAATATTCATTGTATATTATAAAATATCAAAAATAGGTCAGATTATAAAATGTACATACAGTATGATCCAAGTTAATAAATACATGCACAGAGAAGACCAAAAAGGTGTGTAACAAAATGTTAACAGCTGCTGTGTCTGGATGAATAAGAGTATAAATTCTTTTTATTTTCTCATTCACTCACTTCCAAATTCCCTAGCATTTCCTCAATAAACACATAAATAAAAATATAAAATATATACACATACACAGTTTTCCATCTTTCTCCAGGGTCTAGTAAGCATAGCCACCAAATGCCCTCACTTTGTAGGCAGAATGAAAAACATCCAAAGATACTCAGTCACTGCTTACTATTGGAAGGAAAATTATTTTGAAAAACGGAAGGCCTCATCCAGGTCAGAAAATACGTATGACTCAAAATCCTGACGCTAACAGTAAAATGTGTCTATCTCACAACAAGGCAGGCAAGTGCTGACACTTGGGCTTACTGTAAAGGCTATGTCAGTTCCTGTTGGTTCAGATCCTCTTTGGGCCAACAATGAGTTCTGACATCCCCAATCCCATTTGGCTAGGCTGGGCTGCAACAGGTGATGACACAGAGCCTCACCAAGACAGTCAGCGCCTGAAATTAGGAGAGAGGTGTCTGACTGCATTTAGGACAGATGGGCCCCTTCTAGATCGGAAGTTGTTCAGTTCAGTGGTCTCCAGACCTTCACATTGTATTGGCCTGTTTGAAGCAAAAATTAAGGCACCTACATAGTTAAAAACTTTATTTTGCTGCCTTTTATTCTTAACATAATTTTATAAAAGAAAGTACACATTTGCCTGAAAATAAATAGAAGGGCATGATCCCAAAATAAAATATTGAGCTTCTAAGAAGAATCATTTTAATTGCATTGCAATATATGTGTGACACCATCCAGTGAAAATATTCTCACCAGTCAGGGGTGATCCTTAGACTCCTGGACCTCCTGATATCTGGTGATTTCTCTAAGAAGCTTTCCCTCATAAGCTCAGGTGGTTTCATTACTGAACTGAGGAACTTACCATAAAATAAGCCAAAATACAAAGATTTGTTCACCCAGGATTAACATACTCCAGAGAACAACCAAGGAACTGCTTTTTTGATAATCCGTTTTAGGACTTTTCTGGGGAGTAAAAGGAGCATCGGGGATCTGCCTTTTTTTTTTTTTTTTTTTTTTTTTTTTTTTGTAGATTTTTTATTTATTGGACAGACAGAGATCACAAGTAGGCAGAGAGGCAGGCAGAGAGAGAGGAAGGGAAGCAGGCTCCCTGCTGAGCAGAGAGCCCGATGCGGGGCTCGATCCCAGGACCCTGAGATCATGACCTGAGCCGAAGGCAGAGGCCTTAACCCACTGAGCCACCCAGGTGCCCCGGGGATCTGCCTCTTTTAAGAACATTACATCATTATTATGAATTTTGAGTTTTTAGAATGTTCACAATAGAACCCATCTCATAGTAAACTCCAGTTCCTAGATGGGCTCCAGAGTCCCTTCAGTCTTTCTGGAATCCTCTCACCTACACAAGAGCCAAAACCAAGATACAAGATACACCTACTGTCCTAGGACTCATGGAAAAAAAAAAAAAAAAAAGACAACAACAACAAGGGGCATGAGGCAAGTTTATGCTGAGGATTAATACAGATCCCTTTTATCTCCATGTGGCAAAGAGCAATAAATAACCATAAAAGATCAAAATCACAATTCTAAATCTCACTTCTACATCAACAAAATGCTCATCTGGGACAGATTTTTCCTGATTGTCCTCATCATTTTCAAAGCCACCCAGATCATCCAAGAATATTTTCTAGCCAAGTCCTGGCTCCCTTAGCCTAGTGTATACATGATGGAAATACAAACTAATCACTCACTTTTGTTTGTCTCAAAATCATTATGTAGTAGTTTAAAGTCAATGAGAGTTTTAATAAGAACCAAGGAGCAAAATAAAGGTAAAGTAGAAGGAGATTCCCTGCAGATGGTTGTTTTCAGCTAATAAGCTTTAGGTAGTACTTAGACAAAGGTCAACATTTATAATCATATTTTCTTCATAGTTTCTTAATCCAAATTCAAAGGTAGTGGTTTCTTTTATGAATATTTTATCAGATCAGAATAAATGCAACATTTTATTTGGATTACACCACTCAGAGAAAGGGGGAAATAGAGAAAGGCCAATAAATCTTGAAGAGTTAATTATTTATACAGAGAAAATTTACTTTGTATGTTGTGACTTGTTTTATTGGTATACTGCAGTTCAATTTAGATTAAGAAGCAGAAAGATTATTGTTCCCCAACAGAGACGTATCATAAATAAATACAGCAGAGAATTTTTTTTTGTATTTGTGCCAAACCATCTACAAATAATCAAAATAAAAGGAAAAATACATTCCTAAAATTCCTCAAGTTTAAACTCTTGAAATGACATTTAGCTATACTTAGCACTGAAAGTTGAGTGGTAGAGCTAATCAGATCAAGCCCTTCTTCTAAAGGCGATGGAGCT
This sequence comes from Martes martes, assembly GCF_963455335.1. Taxonomy (NCBI): domain Eukaryota; kingdom Metazoa; phylum Chordata; class Mammalia; order Carnivora; family Mustelidae; genus Martes; species Martes martes. The sequence goes on along the minus strand of NC_137890.1, from coordinate 111,043,083 downwards.
AGAGGACTGGCACCATAATCATCCCATCTTTGCTAGAATCTTTACTGGCTCCCTGGTTCATGTATGCTTACCTACATAAATGTTCCAAATACATCATTATCCTCTGGGCAAGACCATGCAATTATATGATATGACACTTTGGTTACCAGAAAGGTCCAGTCATAATCTAAACTATAGATCTTTAATTATCGTTTCGTGCAATACTAAAGTTAAAAATCTCTGTTAACCTAACAGAAAATAAAATAATAAAAGAAAACTCAAGAGCCAAGTTTCATTCCGTGGCATAAAGCAGGTACTCAATAAATATTGATCAAATTGGATGGAGGGATGGATGGATGATTGCAGGAAAAATTATGAAGCCTGACCACTACAGATGTCAACCCCACAGCCTTTGGAGAAGTCCCAACGGATGCAACTCTGTGACAGGTTGTCTTGACCCCAGAAAAGTTACAAAATTATGACAGTTATAAAATAATGCCAGTTATAAGAATGTCCCATATTTGGCTTATGTTTTCTAGGATAGAAATAAATTTCTTTAGTTTAAAATCAGATTGGACCTCTAACCTGACCACACAGTTTACTTTGTCCTTGGGTCTTCCCTGAAATACATTCTGCTATGAACACACCTAGGAAAGATTTCCCCCATTATTTGCAACCTCAATTTACCTCCTAATTTCCATCCAGAATTGTGAAAACATCTACCATTTATTGATCCCTAAATATGTACCAAATACTCTGTAATGGATTTCAGATCCATGAACTCATTTGATGCTAATAAAAATCCTATACATACATGTATTAATTCAACATGGATTTATTTATTAAGTACCTTCTATGTATCAGGCAATATTCTAAGAACTTGGAAATTATTTGGTGACAAAACAGACAAAAATCTCAGTTCTCAGATAGCTTACAGTTCAGTTAGGTGGGAGACTTGGGTAAACAATGAGCCTGCTTTGTTTTGTTATAATCATCTTACTTTGAAGATGAAGTAACTAATGTTCAGAGATTTAAATAACTCTCCAAAGAAGACATTGATTGTAAATGTAAATTTACAATGATTGTAAATGTCAGATTTGAGGACTCATATCTGGGACTCTGGCCCCAAAACCTGTGTTTGTCATAGACCATAGGTTTAGGTCATACTCTCTCCACTCTTGGAACTGAGCTAGCATGATGCTAAGTACTTGGAGTCCAAATTGGACTGTCCAAGGTATGGTGGAATTTAACTGGCTACATCACATGGTAGACATTGTCAGATGCCAGTTATCTTCATAGCTGCTGAATAAAGCGAAACCTCACTGTCTCTCCATCTGTGATCCATAACCTTCAACTAAGATCAAAGGCAGCCTGGCAAGCTTCGTGCTATGGTACTTAATGCAATTCCAGTCCAATCCCTTCCAGGCATAAGAGGATTATACTTCTTCCTCCCTTTGGGTCATATAGGAACATGTGATGAGTTCTGCCCAATGTGTTGAGAATATAAGTAAATGTGTCACAGGATGGAATATTTAATTTCGAATTCACTACCTCTCGGAACCAACACTTTCTTCTTGTGTTAAGTCCAGAAATGTGCAAGATGGTGGTGGCTCCATCAGCATGGAAACCCGAGTAATCACAGCAAGCAGAACCCCTTTGCTGACCCATGGTGACTGAGGAGGAGTGAGAATAAAGCTTTGTTACTAAACCACTGGAATTTTGAAGATTTTTGTTACACAGCTCATCCCTCTTTCAGCTGGACACAAGCAATTCCTAAATCTTTTCCTCTTGATGAAAATTATGTCACAGCAAAGGTAAATTGAATAAAAGTGAGTATAAAACAGTCTAGAAATTAACCATATGATGTCTGGTAGAGAAGGTACTAGAAAGATGGGATGCCCGGGTGGCTCAGTTGATTAAGCATCTGACTCTCAATTTCAGCTCAGGTTATGATCTCAGAGTTGAGAGACCCAGCTTATGGACACGGAGCCTGCTTACAATTCTCTCTTCTTCTCCCTCTGCCCCGCCCACCCTCACTCACACATGTGTGCATGCTCTCTCTCTCTCTCTCTCAAAAAAAAAAAAAAAAAAATGTGAAGAAAAATACAGAGAATTTTGAAGGAAAGGAAAAAACCTTGTAAGAGAAAGATCTTAAAAATGCTAATAAGCAAGGAAAAATTAATGAAATAAAAAAATGGAGAGATCCTTCTCCCTACTCAAGCCCAGAAGTTATCACCATCGGGGCGCCTGGGTGGCTCAGTGGGTTAAAGCCTCTGCCTTCGGCTCAGGTCATGATCCCAGCGTCCTGGGATGGAGCCCCGTATCGGGCTCTCTGCTCAGCAGGGAGCCTGCTTCCTCCCTTCTCTCTCTGCTTGCCTCTCTGCCTACTTGTGATCTGTCAAATAAATAAATAAAATCTTTAAAAAAAAAAAAAAGAAGTTATCACCATGTACAATCTCAAGATTAAAGAAAAAATAAGTTGCATATTTAATTCATCAATGCATTTATTTTTTTATATTATTCTCATCAGCTGAGCCCTTCCGCAGTTAAACATAAACTCTGAGAAGTCTAGATATAAGTGCCTGCTGTGTTCCTGAGTGTCAAAATCTTTGAATAAAATTGAAAAAAATCTTCAACACACAGAGTCAGAGAGGAAAGCCCCCGAGAACCAAGACACCATCTGCATTTACATCTTCCAAATCAAAAGTGAAAAAGGAACAAATGTGGTCTCATTACTTTCCATCAAGGGCAAGATTCCTACCACAACAAGGCCTATTGCACCAGATTATCAAACACAGAATTACATTGTAACTTCTGGAAAATATAGAATATTTACATAGAATAGAGCCAAAACACCTCCACATAGGGATACCTCATCTTGAATGCCTTAGTTGTTACAGGAAAAAATCTAGGTCATGAGAATAGGGGAAACTGAATTAATAGGAACAACAACAAAAACCCTTTCTGTTTTAAAGTTTCCTGAACTAAAATTATAATTTGTTTTAATTTACCCTTTTTCGCACTTCTTAATTCTCATCTTTTTAATATGAGTTGCATTTAAACCTGTGTTAAAGTTTAGCCTTTGGCTATAAGAAGTAGCTTTCTGGCAGGATTATATTAATACTTATTTTATGATATTGGTTCAACCACTTCCATTGCTCTAAATAGAAAAGAGGAAGATTGTATAATAGACCCCATTTTGTGAAAACCTAGGTCCACAGCCATAGATGAGAATAACTGAAAGTACCTATAAGCTGGTATTTCCAAACCTATGGGAAAACTGTTCCATGTATCTCAATAAGCTACAGGTGTCATCCAAATCCTTAAATGGTCATCAATAATGATGTAGCCAATGAATGCTTGTAGTGAGTATCCCCATAGGACAGGCACCACCAACAATCAAATACAGACCTATATTAACTAGCCAAAAGGGAGAGACTGGGCTAATTTGTAGAATTATAAGATCCTTAAAATTCAACCAAATTTGTTCCCATGACCATAATCCATTTGAATCGACATTTCCCTCAGATCAAGTTCCATCAAGTTCCTCAGGTAAAAGTTCCAAAGAAGATAGGACCCTTCACACAAGTCATAATTCTTTATGCACACTTATTCAGTTAGAAAGAAGCAAGACTTAGGGGAACTGTATCAACCAAAAGATACTCAAAGATATACCTCATAGACTTTAAGAGCCCATAAAGCTGACTAGTCCATAAAAGCAATTCATGTTCTTGGAATTGTTCAATATCACCTTCTGGATGCATAATGTAATACTTACGTCATGTGTAGCAGATAGTTCTTGGCTAAATACTTGAGTTATGTTCTGCAGATAATTCCTGGCTAAAATAAAAGATCCACAAAATATTTCTCTCTACAAATTAATATCAACAGTTAGCTTAGTACAATTGGACAGATTATTAATTCAATGAAGTATTTGTATCCTCCAGCTATATGTCCTGGTTATGCCTGCCTTTACAGTGCTGCCACAGAACACACTCCTGGCCCTGGATAGTTATCTATATCATCTCTATAATATTCCCAGAGCCAATGTAGTAGTGGACTCACCATAAAGAATTAATATAGATCTTTAAATGAATCTGTGTTTTTGAATTTTATGTTACTTCTTAGAGAGGAACCAATAGGATAAAGAAGATAAAGGGACATGTTTAGTGCACACCTATGATGTGGGAGGCTCTCGGAATACTTGATATGTGGGTGTCCAACCCTGTGGACATGATGTCTATCATGCAGATGAGGAAACTGAGACTCAGAGAGCTTAGTAACCGGAGCAGAGTTGCTAGTTATAATAGATGCTATCTTAAACCCAGGCCTATCTGACTCAGAAGTCTATGCACTTCCAACGTACTAGGTAGTTTAATCTCATGTCTCCCTATACAACAGAATCTACTCTCCCTTTTCCAGACCCTTGGCTACTGGCCACCAGCAGTGGAGCATTGTGACAGGCACATTTGTACTACACACACTTTCACATCAGGTTTGTTCCCTCTAACTGGATGTACTTCTTCCTCCCCAACTATGCAAACATTGTTCTCCCTTCAAAAGCCATTTTCTACTTGAAGTCTCACTTCCCCCACAGGCCCACTCCTCTCTCAAATGTGAATTGCACAATTTGGCTTCTGTGAGCAAAAATTAGTTTTGGGTATGTCCTTTCTTGCACTGTTTTCTAAGTAAATGATTATTTCAATCCCAGTCACATTATAAGTTCTTGTATTTTAGGATTGGGTTTTTTTTTATTTTAGTTTTTTTTGGGGGGGGTTGTTGTTTGTTTTGTTTTGTTTTGTTTTTTTGCCACTCTCCAATCGTTCTCTTTGGCACTAAAACGTCATTAGTACAAATGCTTCACTGCTATTGAAAATGCTAAATCTACGCCATGTTAATTATGTCTCCATCTCCATGAAATATATCATTCGACTCTTTTTATAATAAATGAAGAGGCAAAGTCATGTACAAAAATTGTACTGAGGGGCGCCTGGGTGGCTCAGGGGGTTAAAGCCTTTGCCTTTGACTCAGGTCATGATCCCAGGGTCCTGGGATCGAGCCGCATCGGGCTCTCTGCTCCATGGAGAGCCTGCTTTCTCCTCTCTCTCTGCCTGCCTCTCTGCCTGCTTGTGATCTCTGTCAAATAAATAAATAAAGTCTTTAAAAACAAAAACAAAAATTGTACTGAACTGGGAATTAAGAGACCTCAGTTGATATTCTATTCAATAAACTAGTTGTGCCATTTGGGGCAAGCAATATAACTTCAGTACATCTGAGTTTCTTCACCTATAAAAGAAAGGATTTAGACTAGATGTTACCTAAACAGAGTGCTTATTCTTGTATATTTTAAATTGTGTTTCTAGGAAGAAAAATTGTAACTGAGGCCATGTGCTTTTACAGCCAGGCTTCCCCAGACTTTTCTCCACCAAGAGGCAGTTCTCCCTTCAGCATCTTCCCCTTCACTGGTAAGGGCCAGCAGATGTGGCAAGGTAAACAGAGACATTACCAGAAGCTCTTTCCAAATTATAGCCAGTTTTCCAAAGCAAGTTTCCATCCACACACCCAGATATATTTAACACATGTGTTTCAGTAAATATGATTTGTTACCAAAAATCACAATGGTCTCTATTTTTATACCCAGACTTCCACCTGTGCACAGTGCTCCAGGAGTAAAATCATTCGTTCACGTAAGTCTTGGGACAAAGTCAGCCCCATCTCTCCAACCATCCTGCCTTTCCTTACACCACAGCTTTTACTCAAGTGATCCACATGTATCACATGTATCACGGGTAAGAGATGGATTCAAATTTTTAAATGGAGACTTCACCAAGTTTTACTACTAATCTAGGAAATACCTATATTTAATGTAAGGTCACATGTCCCAGGAGAACCTTAAAATCAAAACAGCACAAATCATAACCGTGAAAAGTATAATAACAATTAGAACGGTATACAGCATTATGACAAACCATTTGGTTCCTTCAGACTTGTTTCCCTTAATTCATTGTTTCCTTTAACCATCTATTCATCCATCCGATACCAAGTTACTGAGCACATGCTGCGCGTCTACAGCTGATCCAAGCTGCTCAGGTTCAACATGAAGTGCAGGGAATTAATTCATTGCTAGAACATGCTATGTAAGTATAAACAAATAAGCATCTTAAAGAAAGCCTAACTATAGAAGAAAAGCATAAAAATCCTGTTATCTAACTTAAGGAAAAAGTCCCCCAAAATTCAGAAGAAAAGAAAGAAAACTACACAGAGTAAGAATGATATTAATTTCATCTCCACAGAAAGAGAAAATTGTGGTTGATAAACTGGGTAAAGTCATGTCCTCAGACATGACAGAAAAACATTCCATATCAACATATCTTCTATTTAAAAGAAGTAAGCATAATTGTTAATTTAGTTATATCTTTTTCTTTACGGGCAAAAGTAAATTTTCCAAAACACTAGAGCCGTTTCCCCATTCAATATTTACTTTATGTCAAATAGCAACTCATTAGAATTATATTTTTGCTGCATTATTTCCTATGCTCTACCCACTCTGGACATATCTTGGGACAAATGCACTTTACAACTGATAAATTATTCAATCATTAATAGATACTCTACTGAGAAATCACTACCTTTCTTGATAAGCTCAATTAACCTGACGTTTTGTCTTCAGTGAGTCAGTGTTGGAGATCTTGATGACACTAGGTTAAAAATGTACATATTACATCATGAAAACTAATGCCTTAGGTAAGCAAAAGTTTTATTTCTTGCCTTACTGTGGCATTTAGTCTTCTGGCCTTTCATATTTTGAAATACTTTAGATCAACAGTTTTTATTAATTAAAGAAAAAAAAAAAAGCAAAAGCTCTAAAGCCCATAACAGGATCTCTCAGAAAATTAATGCCCAGAAGAACTGACTTGCACAGTACAATGGGGCTCCAAACATTTCTAGAAAAGAAGAAGGAAAGGAGATCTTGGAGTATCATATAAACATGTTAATTTATTTTACTCAGTTTATAAGTGGAGAGTTATTGGTTTTATCTTCCTCTAATTAAACTTAACAAAGCTAATGGCAGCTGACTTGCTTTGAACGCCTCCTATAGATCAAACATTTTACAGGACTCTTCACACAATTAAACTAATTTCCTTCATAAAAGCACCCTACAGTGTGCATAATATCATCATCCAATTTTATAGAAGACAGAAAACCTCAAGAGAGGTTAAGTGACTTACACTGGGTAGTATGTAGATTTGGGATTTGAAGAGTATAAACTGGGATTTCCAGACCCGTGTTCCAAGGATCTCTTTTTTTCACCATATCTCTGGCTAATTGCCTCACTTGGTTAGAGCATAAGCCTGGAGAAACCAGGACTACATGTCAGATTCCGATCTGGTCAGTTTGCTTACCAAAAAAGAAGAATGCTGATCTAGATGTCCTAGCAATGTGTTTCACTGACCATTGAGGGAATCAGGTAAAAATGTCTGAATGGCCCAATGTCAGATTTTATCAATGATGGCCAAACACTTCAGGTTGAATTCAGGACCAACGGTGCTCACTGTTCTCAGAGAGAAATAAATATATTGGTAAAAATAGTGTGCATTCCTATAAGGGCTGTTTGCTGGGACACAGTAATTTTCAAATAAGTGGTTTTTTTAAGTTTAGTTTGATGAGAAATATAACTATCAACTTGCTGGAATCTAAGAAGCAGCAAGTTAATAATTACATGATTAGATCGCCTCTCTAGGACTCTTGAGTATGTGAAGTAAATAAATTTGTGACTTACACCAAGTGGATTCTTTAAGGGAGGCACCATCCCATCAAATTATGTAAATAATTCAAAACTTCCCCTTGTGCCTCCCTCCCTGCTCTTTGTAAATCACCCAACAATTTGCAAAAATAACCAAGGGAAGTGTTTTGGGTGGGCTTTTGAAGATATTTTTAGCTAAAGTGGTGGAGGTTTAAAATACAAGCATGGGAGTGTCTGCCATTTAGAGAAATCACCTGCTCCCACAGTTCCGTGGAGAAGTGGAATGTTTTAATGTGTGTCACTCAGCACCCCATGTGGACTGCATTAACTCAGGTTCTAGCGGGTCAGGCCACGTGACCCAGCTCTGAGCCACATATAATTGCAAGCAATACAACTCGCTCGATGCAACATAAATTTAAACAGAAGTAGCTTTTTCTCCTCAAAAAGAGCCAACAGCTGCTGTAGATAACAAAATGCCCACACTACCCCACACTGAGAGGGCTCTGTGTTTCGACATGGTCTGAATTATATGGAGGTAGTTCAGCACAACTATATTTAGGGGGATCTCTAAATATGACCAAGGAGGGTTTGGGTGCATAGAATACATTCTCTAAGTGGCACCGGTGTCATTTTTTTTAATAACCTATTTTGTAAGTTTCTCACTGGTGAATAAGAAGCATTTTAAAATCTAGCCTGAAAAATTACAGGGTAGAGACCATTTGGACTTAGACAAGCCACATTCTGAGCCAGTAGGCCAAATATTCGGCATTCTAATTTAGACTAAAGATAAAATATTTGGCGAGTGCATTAAGAAGGCTCAGAAAAAAGAAAAGAGCATTGAATTATGATAAAACAGAAAATGGAGAGCGGGTGTTGCTGAATGTCACAACAGTGAATTTCCAACAAAAGTCAGTATTTGTGGTATCACTGGTAAGCATTACAGTCCTGAGAACACTGAGAAATTGGCTTTTGTCTACTCTCTCCTCTTGGAATAGAGTATAATATTATAATTTGATATACCTTGACTTTGGATGCCACTTTTAACATGCAGATTTAGCTTCTCACTTAAGCTTCATAAGAACCCTTTGAGCAGGAAGAGAACAAATCTCTTCCAGATAAGCCCACCCAGCACTAGTCACTCCCAGCATGACAGCACACTCCCGCCCAAGCAACACTTCCACGTGTCTCTCTGTCCAGCTATAATTAACCATGCGCCTCTTAGAAGTCTATTTGAAGCACAAAAGTCACAGGAGAACATGGAGACATTTTTGCAAAGGGTCTTTTGTATTCATCAATAAACGTGAATCAGTTTCACTGAACCAATCTTTGGACAGTATAAAAACAAGGTAAGTGGGGAGGAGTCAAGATGGCGGAGAAGTAGCAGGCTGAGACGACATCGGGTAGCAGGAGATCAGCTAGATAGCTTATCTAACCATTGTGAACACCTATAAATCCAACGGGAAATCGAAGAGAAGAAGAGCAACAATCCCAGAAACAGAAAATCGATCACTTTCTGAAAGGTAGGACCTGCGGAGAAGTGAATCCAAAGCGACGGGAAGATAGACCCCGGGGGGAGGGGCCGGCACCCGGCAAGCGGCGGAGCGACGGAGCACAAAACCGGGACTTTTAAAAGTCGGCTCCACTGGGAGACATCGCTCCAGAGGCTAAACTGGGGGGAAACCCAGGCGGGGTCAGCATAACCCCAGGACCCGCGGGGTCACAGAAGGACTGGGGGTGTCTGAGTGCCGCAGAGCTCGCAGGTATTAGAGCGGGGAAGCCGGCTATAGCGACAAAGCCGAGGAGTGAGCTCTAAGCCCGGGGTTACCTTGTGCCGGTCGCAGGCTGGGTGGGCTCGGAGCGCGGCCGGAGGCCACGGAGACAAAAGCGACCCGGCGCTTTTCTCCAGCTCCAACAATTGACTGCTTTCCTCGAGGCGCGACCGCAAGCCAGGGAGGCGGGGCTATTGGGCGCTTTGCTCTGAGAGCGCACTAAGGAGCGGAACCCCAAGCTCTCGGCTCCTCTGGGCCGAGAGATTGGGAGGCCGCCATCTTCATTCCCGTCCTCCGGAACTCTATGGAAAGCGCTCAGGGAACAAAAGCTCCCGAAAGCGAACCCGAGCGGATTACTTAGCCCGGCCCCTGACAAGGGCGGTGCAATTCCGCCTGCGGCAAAGACACTTGAGAATCACTACAACAGGCCCCTCCCCCAGAAGATCAACAAGAAACCATCCAAAACCAACTTCAGTCACCAAGAACAGCGGAATTCCACAGCAGGAGAAAGCAAATCCTACCTGGACAAAATGACAAGGCGGAAAAACTCACCTCAAAAAAAAGAACAAGAGGCCGTACCGAAGGCTGGAGACCTAATCAATACAGACATAGGTAGCATGACAGATCTAGAGTTCAGAATGACAATTCTCAAGGTTCTAGCCGGGCTCGAAAAAGGCATAGAAGATATTAGAGAAACCCTCTCCGGAGAGATAAAAGCCCTTTCTGGAGAAATAAAAGAACTAAAATCTAACCAAGTTGAAATCAAAAAAGCTATTCATGAGGTGCAATCAAAAATGGAAGCTCTCACTGCCAGGATAAATGAGGCAGAAGAAAGAATTAGTGACATAGAAGACCAAATGACAGAGAATAAAGAAGCTGAGCAAAAGAGAGACAAACAACTACTGGAACACGAGGAGAGGATTCGAGAGATAAGTGACACCATAAGACGACACAACATTAGAATAATTGGGATTCCAGAAGAAGAAGAAAGAGAGAGGGGAGCAGAAGGTATATTGGAGACAATTATTGGAGAGAATTTCCCTAATATGGCAAAGGGAACAAACATCAAAATCCAGGAGATGCTAAGAACGCCCCTCAAAATCAATAAAAATAGGTCCACACCTCGTCACCTGATAGTAAAATTTACAAGTCTTAGCGACAAAGAGAAAATCCTGAAAGCAGCCCGGGAAAAGAAGTCTGTAACATACAAGGGTAAAAACATTAGATTGGCAGCGGACCTATCCACAGAGACCTGGCAGGCCAGAAAGAACTGGCATGATATATTCAGAGCACTAAACGAGAAAAACATGCAGCCAAGAATACTATATCCGGCTAGGCTATCATTGAAAATAGAAGGAGAGATAAAGAGCTTCCAGGACAAACAAAAGCTGAAAGAATTTGCAAACACCAAACCAGCTCTACAGGAAATATTGAAAGGGGTCCTCTAAGCAAAGAGAGACCCTAAAAGTAGTAGATCAGAAAGAAACAGAAACAATATACAGTAACAATCATCTTACAGGCAATACAATGGCACTAAATTCATATCTCTCAATAGTTACCCTGAATGTTAATGGGCTAAATGCCCCAATCAAAAGACACAGGGTATCAGAATGGATAAAAAAACAAAACCCATCCATATGCTGCCTACAAGAAACTCATTTTAGACCCGAAGACACCTCCAGATTTAAAGTGAGGGGGTGGAAAACAATGTACCATGCTAATGGACATCAGAAGAAAGCTGGGGTGGCAATCCTTATATCAGATCAATTAGATTTTAAGCCAAAGACTATAATAAGAGATGAGGAAGGACACTATATCATACTCAAAGGGTCTGTCCAACAAGAAGATCTAACAATCTTAAATATCTATGCCCCTAACATGGGAGCAGCCAACTATATAAACCAATTAATAACAAAATCAAAGAAATACATCGACAGTAATACAATAATAGCAGGGGACTTTAACACTCCCCTCACTGAAATGGACAGATCATCTAAGCAAAAGATCAACAAGGAAATAAAGGCCTTAAATGACACACTGGACCAGATGGACATCACAGATATATTCAGAACATTCCATCCCAAAGCAACAGAATATACATTCTTCTCTAGTGCACATGGAACATTCTCCAGAATAGACCACATCCTGGGTCATAAATCAGGTCTCAATCGGTACCAAAAGATCGAGATCATTCCCTGCATATTTTCAGACCACAATGCTCTGAAGCTCGAACTCAATCACAAGAGGAAATTTGGAAAGAACGCAAATACATGGAGACTAAACAGCATCCTTCTAAAAAATGAATGGGTCAACCAGGAAATTAAAGAAGAATTGAAAAAATTCATGGAAACAAATGATAATGAAAACACAACAGTTCAAAATCTGTGGGACACAACAAAGGCAGTCCTGAGAGGAAAATATATAGCAGTGCAAGCCTTTCTCAAGAAACAAGAAAGGTCTCAAATACACAACCTAACCCTACACCTAAAGGAGCTGGAGAGAGAACAACAAAGAAAGCCTAAACCCAGCAGGAGAAGAGAAATCATAAAGATCAGAGCAGAAATCAATGAAATAGAAACTAAAAAAACAATAGAACAAATCAACAAAACTAGGAGCTGGTTCTTTGAAAGAATTAATAAGATTGATAAGCCCCTGGCCAGACTTATCAAAAAGAAAAGAGAAAGGACGCAAATAAATAAAATCATGAATGAAAGAGGAGAGATCACAACCAACACCAAAGAAATACAAACAATTATAAGAACATACTACGAGCAACTCTATGGCAACAAATTTGACAACCTGGAAGAAATGGATACATTTCTAGAGATGTATAAACTACCACAACTGAACCAGGAAGAAATAGATAACCTGAACAGACCCATAACCAGTAAGGAGATTGAAACAGTCATCAAAAATCTCCAAACAAACAAAAGTCCAGGACCAGACGGCTTCCCAGGGGAATTTTACCAAACATTTAAAGAAGAATTAATTCCTATTCTCCTGAAACTGTTCCAAAAAATAGAAATGGAAGGAAAACTTCCAAACTCATTCTATGAGGCCAGCATCACCTTGATCCCAAAACCAGACAAGGATCCCACCAAAAAAGAGAATTACAGACCAATATCCTTAATGAACACAGATGCGAAAATTCTCACCAAAATACTGGCCAATAGGATCCAACAGTACATTAAAAGGATTATTCACCACGACCAAGTGGGATTTATTCCAGGGCTGCAAGGTTGGTTCAACATCCGCAAATCCATCAATGTGATACAATACATTAATAAAAGAAAGAGTAAGAACCATATGATACTCTCAATAGATGCTGAAAAAGCATTTGACAAAGTGCAGCATCCCTTCCTGATTAAAACTCTTCAAAGTGTAGGGATAGAAGGCACATACCTCAACATTATCAAAGCCATCTATGAAAAACCCACCGCAAATATCATTCTCAATGGAGAAAAACTGAAAGCTTTTCCGCTAAGGTCAGGAACACGGCAGGGATGTCCGTTATCACCACTGCTGTTCAATATAGTACTAGAAGTCCTAGCCTCAGCAATCAGACAACAAAAAGAAATTAAAGGCATCCAAATCGGCAAAGAAGAAGTCAAACTATCACTCTTTGCAGATGATATGATACTATATGTGGAAAACCCAAAAGCTCCACTCCAAAACTGCTAGAACTTATACAGGAATTCAGTAAAGTGTCAGGATATAAAGTCAATGCACAGAAATCAGTCGCATTTCTTTACACTAACAACAAGACAGAAGAAAGAGAAATTGAGGAGTCAGTCCCATTTACAATCGTACCCAAAACCATAAGATACCTAGGAATAAATCTAACCAAAGAGGTAAAGAATCTATACTCAGAAAACTATAAAGTACTCATGAAAGAAATTGAGGAAGACACAAAGAAATGGAAAAATATTCCATGCTCATGGATTGGAAGAACAAATATTGTGAAAATGTCTATTTTACCTAAAGCAATCTACACATTTAATGCAATCCCTATCAAAATCCCATCCATTTTTTTTAAAGAAATAGAACAAATAATCCTAAAATTTATATGGAACCAGAAAAGACCTCGAATAGCCAAAGGAATATTGAAAAAGAAAGCCAAAGTCGGTGGTATCACAATTCCAGACTTCAAGCTCTATTACAAAGCTGTCATCATCAAGACAGTATGGTACTGGCACAAAAACAGACATATAGACCAATGGAACAGAATAGAGAGCCCAGAAATAGACCCTCAACTCTATGGTCAACTAATCTTCGACAAAGCAGGAAAGAATATCCAATGGAAAAAAGACAGCCTCTTCAACAAATGGTGCTGGGAAAATTGGACAGCCACATGCAGAAAAATGAAATTGGACTATTTCCTTACACCACACACGAAAATAGACTCAAAGTGGATGAAGGACCTCAATGTGCGAAAGGAATCTATCAAAATCCTTGAGGACAATGCAGGCAGCAACCTCTTTGACCTCCACCGCAGCAACTTCTTCCTAGGAACATCGCCAAAGGCAACAGAAGCAAGGGCAAAAATGAACTATTGGGATTTCATCAAGATCAAAAGCTTTTGCACAGCAAAGGAAACAGTTAACAAAACCAAAAGACAACTGACAGAATGGGAGAAGATATTTGCAAACGACATATCAGATAAAGGGCTCGTATCCAAAATCTATAAAGAGCTTATCAAACTCAATACCCAAAGAACAAATAATCCAGTCAAGAAATGGGCAGAGGACATGAACAGACATTTCTGCAAGGAAGACATCCAGATGGCCAACAGACACATGAAAAAATGCTCCACATCACTCGGCATCAGGGAAATACAAATCAAAACCACAATGAGATACCACCTCACACCAGTCAGAATGGCTAAAATTAACAAGTCAAGAAATGACAGATGCTGGCGAGGATGCGGAGAGAGGGGAACCCTCCTACACTGTTGGTGGGAATGCAAGCTGGTGCAACCACTCTGGAAAACAGTGTGGAGGTTCCTCAAAAAACTGAAAATAGAGCTACCCTACGACCCAGCAATTGCACTCCTGGGTATATATCCTAAAGATACAAACGTGGTGCTCCGAAGGGGCACGTGCACCCGAATGTTTATAGCAGCAATGTCCACAATAGCCAAACTGTGGAAAGCGCCTAGATGTCCATCAACAGATGAATGGATAAAGAAGATGTGGTATATATACACAATGGAATACTATGCAGCCATCAAAAGACATGAAATCTTGCCATTTGCGACGACGTGGATGGAACTAGAGGGTATCATGCTTAGCGAAATAAGTCAATCGGAGAAATATAACTATCATATGATCTCTTTGATATGAGGAAGTGGAGATGCAAGGTGGGGAGGTTTGGGGGGAGGTAGGAAAAGAAAAAATGAAAAGATGGGATTGGGAGGGAGACAAACCATAAAAGACTCAATCTCAAGAAACAGACTGAGGGTTGCGGGGGGGAAGGGGGATGGGAGAGGGTGGTGGGGAAATGGACATTGGGGAGGGTATGTGCTATGATGAGTGCTGTGAAATGTGTAAACCAGACGATTCACAGACCTGTACCCCTGGGGATAAAAATACATTATATGTTTATTAAAATAAAAAAAATTAAATCATAAAAAAAAAAAAAAAAAAAAAAAAACCAAGGTAAGTGTCTCATTAAAGAGGTGAAATTTAAGCTTCAGAAGCAATTTTTGGGCCAAAACAAGTGTAATATAGTTCAATTTTGTAGGACACAGTCAATGAGTAGGTCTTAAAAATAACAAATATTTATTGAATATTTATCTAAGCACACTACCTTACTAAAACCAATTTAATCCACATGGGAAAATTACAATAGCAACAAGAAAAGCACATACAGGTTAAGAAATTTGCCCAGATTTAGCCAGGATGTGACAGAACAAGAATTCAAACCCAGATCTTTTTGGTAACAATACTACATCACCCAATCAAACACCCATCCTTTCAATGCCTCCTCCTAACCTCATTCAGTGTGGAATGAGAACTGTCTCTCTGCGCTCAGGCTCAATATATTTTCCTTGAAATTCACACTTAGTCTTCAAGTTCTTTAAAGTGAACACATCATATTTCCACATTTTCAAAACTGAAACTTATGACGGCCAAAGGTTTTATAAATTATTGTTTTTTATCCTTCACATACCTGCCTGTACATTTGGCAAAAAATAAGCACATAATGTTTGCTGCCTTTAAATGTGCTCTCACTTATGTCTACTTAAGGGTTCGCCCTGTTTTCCCCACTCGGGTCTGACATTATCAGAGAGGCAGTTGGGGTTTGGGAAACAGGACTAGACTTACAAAAGATCCAGCTTTGCCTCACATTGGTTGTGTGACATTGAGTAATTCATTATCTCATTCCTCTGAACTTTGCTTTCCTATCTATAAAAGTAGGATATGCAAAACCTATTTCACAAAGGTAAAATAAAACGTCACATTTTTCTTTCCATCTTTTTATGCTCTACACAGAGGGAAGGAAAATTCAACTTGCAAAGTCATGTGTATCTTCTATGGACATTAGCAAAATTTTCTGGATGTAATTATCAGTCATCGATTGATAAGGTGCCTGTTTTATGCAGGCCATCTTCTGGAGGATGGTTATACAGAGGTGAGCCAAAACAGATTCAGTCTCTGCTCTCACCGTGATCCTGATCTAATGTAAGGCCAGCTGTTATATCTGAATATCATTTTATTTTATCACTTTCATTATTAAAATATGTATACAATTTCAATTTTTATTAAGGGAACTTTCCAGAGTCAATTTAGTACCCATCAGATCTGTGATCCTAATAATTGAAATTTCTTATAAAGTAACGAGAGTAAAAATTATACATGACACCGGAAGTACAGTTGCCCACACATTTCTGAAATATTACTAGTCACGAGTAAAGCCCTTGGGAATTCCAGGGACTGTCATAAAATCATAGAAATATTTTCAGTGTGAAAATTTGGTGCTCACAACATTCCCAGTATAAGTAAAATACCGCAACGCAGTTGCTACTTTAACAAGATGAACTATTAGACTGCTGTACACGACACAGCTTCGGTCATCTCCACTATATTGTTTGCGATAATGTGAAAATAAAGAGAAACATTCCAGCACTTATATGATACCTTATATTAGATTAAATATTCCAGAGGAATGAATTCTCAATAAAAAACAGTCTGCGTCATTATTTGCAGAATTCATCGTGCTAAATAGGACATTTATACCAATAAGTCTCTCAAACCTGGCATCATCCTGAAAATGTGTGCATGTTAAAATGTATCACCATTATGTGGGATTACACTTTGATTTACTTTTCTTTCTCATAAGAGAGAACTTTAGTGCTTATATGTTTAACGTTAATGTTAAATTTAATGTTTAATGTTAATAATTCCATAACAACCGATTAAAAAGAGACATAAAGAATGGATTTTTCATAAGAAAGGAAGGAGTTATTGGCAATGGATTTCAATAAATTCCCCAGCTGGCTAAAGATATATCATCCTGGGCAGTAGAGTAGGTAAACCTTCCATGGCAAACTCTCAAGGACCCGTCATTCATGGCCACGCTCCCTGTCCTCTCTTCTTTTAAAATGCCAGTCGTGTATGGATGAGGCACATGTTTCTTCTGCCAGTGCCTGCTCAAGCAGACAGTTTACTAATTTGTAGCTCGGTAAACCTTTCACTGCACCGAGCACCTTGAGGTTAGCACATCTCTAATCATTATTTGATAACAGAAATCTGCAAGCATCACATCCCTAGTAACAAGAACATTGTATCTTAGCAACCAGCCTTGATATTCAAACAATTTCATTAAAGCGTAGCACCTCTTAGCAGGTGGGTGAGTGCGGGTGTTGATAAACATTTATAACATGATCAGCCATTGTGTTTGCCAACACTATAATCAGCATGACAAATTTATGAATTTGTTTACAAGCTTTTAGATAGCCAATCCATGTAGGTAAGCTACATTTCAGACTGGTTAGGAGATCCCGATATCAGATCTTTATTTGAAATGGAGAGTTTCTTTAAAAACCTATCAATTTAAGAGATTGCCAAGCTGTTTTCAGCACAGAGACATCATTAATATTTCCACTGTGGTTTAATCTTCAAATAGTAGTGTTGAATTTAAATGCTTCAAGAGCAAAATCCGAGTGGGAAGTTCAGCTACATCGAGATTCATAAGAATCATGTTGTGAAGAGAGTGCAGGTTGAATTTTTTTTCTTCTCCAGATGGACAGAGCTAGCTAATACATCTTTTGTGCCCAAGGATCTATGCATGAATGGCTAAAACAAATATGGTGAAACTCCCCTTTGAAAAAGAAGAGGATTCTTCAGTGAATAATTTACTACAAAATTTTTAACATATTTTTTTAAAGAATTATTTATTTACTTGAGAGAGAGAGAGAGTGATCAGGGGGAGGGGCAGAGGGAGAGGAACTCAAGCAGACTCCGTGCTAAGTGCGGAACCTGACTCAGGGCTCAATCCCGTGACACTGAAATCATGACCTGAGCTGAAATCAAGAGTCGGACACTCAACCAAGCCACCCAGGTGCCCCTTTTCAACATATTATATGTGTACCTAAATAGCCATTCATTTAAGGAACTATTGATATGTTACCATCATGTATTGGTTCAAACATGAACAGTTTTTTCCTCAACTTTTATTTCAATCTCATACCTCCCTATGGTATCTGGATTTGTACAAAATTTAATTTCCCATTTTAGAGAGATTTTGAATCTTTTTCCTAGAAAATGGTCAGGAAACTATATACATCTCTTCTTCAATCTCCACCAACCCCATGATCTTCAAGACTGAAAAGTCTTGTGATTTGGACGGTACTAACAAAACCTATCTTTCTTAATTATATAACACAGTTCCTCATATTACTCTAAAGTCTCAAACCTGTGACTATTCAAGTCTTACCAAGTATCAAGGTTCACTAAGGCATGCCCTAGCAAATAGGTGGAAGAAAAACAAGGACTTTTTTACTTTCTGAAGTTTGAACCTTGAACCTACAGCACACAGTTACAACAGGGCCCCTAGGCTCCTCATCCCTGAACAAGCTATTAATCTACCTGAAATAGGTGAACTTCAGTGAAGCATTATCAAATAGGTAACAAGCTCCCTTTCAAATTAAAACCAGCCATGATGAAAAACAAGTTTGTTGACCTAGCTTGTTCACCATGAACCATGACACGTCAGTTAATAACTACCACCTGGGTAACTCCAAGCTTCAACAACCAGCATCACAATGTTCAAAAGATTTGAAGACAAAAATATATAGTATAGCCCGTAAGACCAAGAGTCCCACATTCAAATACTGATGGTAAAAAATGATCAGAAGGAAAGAAAAAATGAAAAATGTCTAAAGATATAGTCAGAAAGGATCATGATCTCAGGATTACTGTAAAGCAAAGACATCAAAAAGCCTCTGAATTTCTATTTGTGATACCAAGTGGGGTAAGGGACAATGTGAGGGTGGTGGGAAGGTGAGAAGGCAGTATTTGCCATACACATTAGTTTAATGGTCAGAATTAATAATTTAACAATTATTTCTCCTAATTCCCTAGTACTTTTCAATATCCATTTCTTATATTCTGACCACGTGTAAAGAAATTATTTTGGTCTGAGGGAAGAAAATAATTCAGCATCTGAGGTGGGTTGGAAAAAGGATCCAGTGACTGAAACAGTTGAAACAGTGGGAATCTGGGATTTACATTTTGGTCTACACCAAAATGGTTGTATAAGTGGTTATGCAACCGCTTTCTACTTGCCAATTATTTATCAGCTCTTTATATTCTAGTTTAATTCTTCTTAAAAGCTTGTCATTTCTCACAAGAATTTTAAACTTTGTTTTCTATGTGAAGTTTGAAGCAAGAACCAGTGTGTGTGTGTGTGTGTATGGGTATGAGTGAGAAAGTATGTTTTTTCTACTTACTGAAGTCACCAGATAATTCTACATATTTTTATGAGAGAGCTATCAAAATCCATTGACTCAGTTTGATGGACTACTTCCTACACTGCAGATCTGAGGTCATTAAAACGCTGGATTTCTAAAAATATATCATTGAACATAACTTGGTACACAAAGGTTCCAGGTAAGATCCTGAGGTTAGAAAGTTTTCTTTTGTAGTATTTTTGCCTTCAGAACAGTGTCATTCATTATGGATTATCTTCCAGCTAAACAAACAAACAACAACAACAAAAAAATATATATATATATATAGATAAATCAACATCTTGTTCCCTATAACACCAGCTAATAAAAGCTCCCTTTGAGCTGCCTTTCCTTGCCTGGGCTTGACAGTTAAAAAAAAAAAAAGTATATTGCACACCTGAGACCCACCTCTGAGAGACAACTACCCCTAGCCTTGGGCACCAAAGTCGAGGAAAAACCTCACATTTTGTGTAACCAACTTCAGGTGGTATATACTCTCTATACAGAAGGCATTGGACACGACTTCAAACACATTTTCTCACTTCGGCTATTCAAACATAAAATTTCTGCCAAAATACTGTAGACTAAAATGATAGCATAGGTCATTGATCATGTTAAAGTTTGCAGAGTCTGCAAAAGAAAACAGGTGAGAAGTGTGATTTTACTAAAGAATTCAGACACCGGCCTAAGCCAGCGCTGCTGTGCTCTTGCTTTCGAAAGGAATACCTTCCATAACAAACCACTGAGTAGCTCACTGTTAGCAAATGCTAAGGACTGGAAATTCCACAGGGTTCAAAGCGCTTGATATTTGTGTAGTACTTTTCATCTGAAGGTATCAAGGTGCAGGATAAATATTAACTCAAACCCTCTGTCAGTTTGGGCAGCCCTTGGAGTTTGTAAATTCAGACTTTAAATCACAATTATTCCCTCATACTATTTTACTTCTGTCCAGGACAAGGATGAGTTTTACTTTCCATACAATGTTTGAATATAAATAAAAGGATAAAATGCCCATGAAACTCACATTTCTAAACCCCTATTTCTCACTCAGAATCCATTCTTTTTGAGATTGACAACAAAACTCAGGTAGGGGGGGTGGGCGAAATAAGTGAAGGAGATTAGGAGGTACAAAATTCCTGGTGTAAAACAAATAAGTCACCGGGATGAAAAGTACAGCATAGGGAATATGATCGATAAGGTTCACAACCACATACCTGAAGTAACCATGCGGACAGCGAGGGTCTCGGTAGGTAAACATTGTAAACAGGATGAATGACGGTGCAAGTCTTATTTCCGCAGCAACCTGCTCCTGGGCAGCAAGCACCTGGATCTTGCTCAATACCATCCCCGAAATGAAATCCTAAAGAGGTTTCCCAGGGACGCAGCAGGTAGGCTTCAGCATGAACGCTATTTGTGGTGTAAGCCAAAAATGGTTTTTGAATTTACAAAACGCAACTCTACTCCCCTAGAACACGCATTTCTCCCAAATGCCTTAACAGTTTCCAAAGTCTAATGGGAATCACCTGAAGGGTGGGTGGAATTATGGGTAAGACTTTAAGATGATGAATTACATGTTACAATTATTTCTATGATGCATTATATAATCCTTCAGATTTTTGAGAGTTTATGGGCAAGAAATAATATAAAATAATATTGCGCAACTGCTCTCTCAGAGGCTCCTAGACCATCAGTAGGAGACAACTCTCCCATCGGGGCTAAGACCTCAGTGCTCTAGACTCACAGTGTAACTAAGGGATAAGATAAACCACTCCCTGGGGCGCCTGGGTGGCTCAGTGGGTTAAAGCCTCTGCCTTCGGCTCAGGTCATGATCCCGGGGTCCTGGGATCGAGGTCCACATCAGGCTCTCTGCTCAGTAGGGAGCCTGCTTCCTCCTCTCTCTCTGTCTGCCTCTACTTGTGATCTCTGTCAAATAAATAAATAAAAATGTTTAAAAAAAAATTGAATCTCTAGAATGAGGTCTGCTTTAAAAAAAAAGATAAACCACTCCCTAATCTTTGCTACTCAAAGTGCAGTCTGTGGATCAGCTGCACTCACATCACCTGGGAGCTTGTTAGAAATGCAGGATCTCAGACCCCCGACCCAGACCTACTGAGTTCTTATCTGCATTTTAACAAGATCCTAGGTAACTCTTATGAACAGTAAGATTTGAGAAACACTGAGCTAATAAATACATATAAAGTACAAAATGTCTTTCTATACTCTATGCAATGTTATAGGAGCTTAAGTACATTTACTTAATTAACCCACACAATAAATTCATGAGGTAGGCATGAAGACGACGGTTTTATAGAGACAAACGAAAACCGAGCTTCACCAATGTATGAGATACTCCAAACGGTATTTGTGAGTGGAATTTCATTTCCTTTCTGACACTCCTCTAATGGGCACACAAGAGTTCTTTGGGAAAACTCTGTAGACAGCCATGGTAACCTTGGTCTGTGTCACTTAAAACCATCCATTCTTGGGGCACCTGGGTAGCTCGGTCGGCTAAGTGGCTGCCTTCGGCTCAGGTCATGATCTCGGGGGTCCTGGGATCAAACCCATCAAGCTCCCTGCTCAGGGAGGAGACTCTTCTTCCTCTCCTGCTGCTCCTCCTGCTGTGCTCTCTCTCTCAAATAAAAAAATAAAATCTTAAAAAAAAAAAAATCTTCGATTCTTAGAGGGAAAAAAAAACAATTGACAGAGGAACCAGGCCAGATACTCATCCCAGAATTGTGGAGTAGGACACTTTTAGAAAAACCGCGAGCTCCACAAAGGGCAGAGGAACTTCCCATCTCAGCTTTCCCGATAAGGTGTGCCTTACCTTGACATTTGAAACCAACAAACTATTCTTTTTTTTTTTTTAATTCTTTGCATTACTAAGCATATTAAATCATTAGAAGGTAGGATTTCTTGTCTGTTGTTCCTGGTAATGATCCAAGATTAAAACAATTTCAGGGTGCCTTGGTGGTGTAGTCAGTTATGCAGCCAACTCTTGGTTTCAGCTCAGGTTGTGATCTCAGAGACCTGGAATCGAGCCTGAAGTCAGCCTCTGCACTCAGAGACAAGTCTCCTTTAGGATTCTTTCCCTCTCCCTCTGCCCCTCCCACCCCACTCACGCACACTCTCTCTCTCTAAAATAAATAAATAAATCTTTAAAAAATAAAGATTAAAATTTCAGGAATAAAACCAAAACAAACCTGTGACTCCAACATGACACAGAGAGAAAGAAAGGAAGGAAAAGGAAAATTCTAAACCAGATTGTCTTTTTTTTTTTTTTAAACCAGATTGTCTTTAAAAAAATTAAAGCCATCACCTTTAGCAATGAATGGATAAAGGGGAAAAAAAAAAAGTGCTCCATTGGTTATTATTTCCATGCTCACCATAAGCACAGAATTTACATATCCCATGATAGGAAAGAATAATAATGAAATTACAATATATTTAATTTCTTGAGCACAGGCCTATTTCACAGTATAGTTGACACTTGAATAGCATGGGTTTGAACTATGTGGGTCCACTTATATGTGGATATTTTTATAGTGCAATACTATAAATGTATTTTCTCTTCCTAGTGATTTTATTATTTTATTTTACTTTTATTTTGCTTTATTTTATTTTATCTTTTCATGATAAGTGTATTCTTTCATTCCCATCTCCTTTTTCCCCCACCGCCCCCCCCCACCTACCTCCCCTCTGGTAACCATCAATTTGTTCTCTATAGTTAAGAGTCTGTTTCTTGGTTTGTCTCTCTTTCCTTGTTTTTTTTTTTCTTTTGCTCATTTGTTTTGTTTCTTAAATTTCACATATGAGAGAAATCATATGGTAATTGTCTTTCTCTAACCTATTTTGTTTAGCATTATGCCCTCAAAGTCCATTCCTGTTGTTGCAAATGGCAAGATTTCATTCTTTTTGTGGCTGATTAATATTCCATTGTACATATGTACCACATCCTCTTTATCCATTCATCTATCCATCGATACTTGGGCTGCTTACACAATTTGGCTATTGTAAATAATGTAACTATAAATATCAGGGCTCATATATCCTTTTGAATTAGTGTTTTTGTATTTGGGGGGTAAATACCCAGTTGTATGATTCCTAGATTGCAGGGTAGCTCTGTTTGTAACTTTTTTTTTTTAAGATTTTATTTATTTATTTGGCAGGCAGAGATCACAAGTAGGCAGAGAGGCAGGCAGAGAGAGAGGAGGAAGCAGGCTCCCTGCTGAGCAGAGAGCCCGATGTGGGCCTCAGTCCCAGGACCCTGAGATCATGACCTGAGCCAAAGGCAGCAGCCCAACCCACTGAGCCACCCAGGTGCCCTTAACTTTTTGAGGAGAATCCATATTGTTTTCCACAGTGGCCACACCAGTTTGCATTCCCACAAACAGCACAAGGGTTCCTTTTCTTCCAACATCCTCGCCAACACTTGCTGTTTCTTGTGTTTATAATTTTAGCCATTCTGACAGGTGTGAGGTGATATCTCATTGTAGTTTTGATTTGTATTTTCCTGATGATGAGTGATGAGCATCTTTTCATGTGTCTGTTGGTCATCTGGATGTCTCCTTTGGAGAAATGCCTGTTCATGTCTTCTGCCCATATTTTAATTGGATTATTTGTTTTGGGGAGTATTGAATTCTATCACTTCTTTATATATTTTGGATACTAGCTGTTTATTGGATGTCATTTGCAAATATTTTCTCCCTTTCAGAAGTTTGCCTTTTCTGGTGATTTTCCTAATAACATTTTCTTTCTCTAGCTTGCTTGATTATAAGAATACAGTATATAATACATACAACATTCAAGATATGTGTTAATCGACTGTAAATGTTATTGGTAAGGTTTCCAATCAACAGTAAGCTATTAGAATTCAGTTTCATGGAAGTCAAAAATCTTATGCAGATTTTCGCCTGCCCAGGGCATGGGTGCCTCTAAGCCCCACCCCCAACCCCCGTGTTGTTCAATGGTCCGCTGTAATTTTTTTCTCTTTGACATAAGCTGTTTGCTATGGAATTTATTCAGTTAAAAAAATGGCCAGAATCTGTTCTTTGAGGATTTGCACTCTTTCTTTGATTCTACTACATAACAATCACTAATAGGAAATTCATTACCTGGAATACAAATACTAAAAGTCTCTCAATTATTAGAACTGGCATTATCAATACAATAAAGCCTAATTTTTGTATTTACCTCTATACAACTGAAATTCATTTAGAACCCCCTGTGAGGATGGTCAGATTGTTTTGACTGATAAGACAAAAGGTGAAAACACCCAGCAATTTCCTCGCTTATCTCTCAGTTGCTATTTATCAACATTTAACTGTCGCTATAAGGAAACCATGAGGTATATGTAGAAAGATTCAACACACACACAAAAAAAAAAGAAGAAAGATTCAACACCACATATTTTATGCTTTTATGTTTTATTGTAATATTTAAATTAAGAGAATTTTCCTCATATCCTAATAATTACTAGATTTGAAGCAAAAAAAAACAAAAACAAAAACAAAAACCCACCTCTATCTTGATTTTCATTTTGTGTCCATTCTGACTTTCAGATTATACTCTAAGCATCAACTATGATTATTGCTGACATCTTCATATCAATGAGCCTCCAAGATTTTATGCGAAGTCCCAAAAACTTCACCCAGGGTGTCATTAAATTAGGCAAGGCTGGTTTTCCTCTGTGTTTTCTAACTGAAGCACTGTCTCTGATCTAAAAGTTCATGCCTGGCTAGGCAGTCATGCCCAGTTTTCACAATTTATCATTCCTCTTAATGGCTTCTTTTAATCCCAAAAAAATATTCTCTTTCACATGACTATCCTTTACCTGGGTAAGCAGAAGAAAAATAATGCTTGTTTAAAATTAATTTCTAACTTTTCCCTCAGTGCAGTGCATCTAAAGAAGCAAAACTTAGTGAATTAAATTTAATGACATAATAAATTCTTCCTTTCCAACAATACTGTGGTTTAATTCACAAGTGCACTTTAAGCTTTTGCCTTTAGCATCTGATGGGTCATTAGTCTGTACGTAATCCAACAGCCGGACTCCTCAGAGTCTAAACTCCATCAACAAGCACCAAATCAGTAGTTTCTGAAATATGACTTGTAGGTCAAGTGTCCTGAAAAAGAGTGCCTTGGGCATCCCAGATGGAGAATAGGGCATGACAAGCAACAAACTAGGACAGAATTTGATGTCGGTGCTCACTAAAGACTCCATTCATTCTAACTCACTAAACAACTCTTCTCCAAATGATTTGCCTCCTACTTTTGATGTTTCTAACCAGTAGGTCATGCGATGAAATTGGTTGCTATGTGCCAATAGGCTTAACATACATGTCATCAAGTTGAACATATTCTAATCATGTTTTGCCCCAAGAACCTTTGTCTAATATCACAAAACAGTCCATGGAATCGCTATCAGTCATCCTAGACCAAAACAGGCTAATTACTGCACATCAACCCTGCCCCAGTGTGGGAGAAATGCTCTCTGCTGGGTCAAATAGTCCCTTCTTGAGAGCAATAGAAGTAAAGATACCATTAACAGTTTTCCAGAATTCCACATAAGATTTTGGAAAACCATTTTTCCACCTTATCTTTAATAGCTGAAATAGCCAACCTGTCCAATCTACTATAGTTCTGCTAAAGTGCTACATTCATTCATTCCAATGGAGCTAGATGCTGGAAATAGAGATAGAGTTTACAGTCAGTCCTGGTGATCAAGAGTTAAACAGGTCGTTTTGGATAAGTGATGTAATAGTATCCTTTAGCCTGCCTCATCATCATTATATCATCATCTCATCATTACTATGATCATCATTATAATCATCTTATGTTTAAATTCTTTAAGAATTTAACATAAAAGGAGACTGGACACTGGATACAATTGAGACTTGACATTATACATGGAGAAATGGGGGAAAAAATGACCTTCCCCTAAAATGGGATTTTCAATATTCTATAAAAATTTTACCTTGTTGTCTTACTTCATCATGGTGTCATCTTCCTAGAGGAACTTAGGAGAAAGACTGGACCCAATAGTTGAATTAAATCACTTCGTTTAGAAACTTGAAAGCCAACACCGAAAATTGCTGGTTGCCCTTGGTCCCTGTGAGCAGATAGAGGAACAGTAAGCAACACGGTAGCAGGAAAGATATAGAGGATTTGAATTCTGAAAGGAAGGTGTCTGCTTAAAGAATGAGAAGAGAGAGAAACACAGGGAGTCTGAATAAGAAGTGAGTATAGATAGAAGCAGGAGGGCAGAGGAAGCAAGAAAAGAAGAGCAAAAGGAGAAGAGAAATTGAAGAGTGGGTGGAAGAACAAATGAGAAGAGCATTCAACCAGGACACATACACCTAAACCCCTGAAATTAACAGAGTAAAAATAATCCTGTGCCTCTGTATAGAGAGAACATGGAGTTCTCTCTGGATCAAGTGGCAGGGCCTCATACATGAGAAAGACAACCAACCTCACGGTGGGCAGCCTCTGAAATGGCTCCTGCCTCCTGATATTCACATCCTGTGTAATCCCCTCCCACTCGTAGTGGGCTCTATCTAGTGACTCACTTCTAACCAACAGAATGCAGTAATAGCGACAGGGTGTCACTTCCAAGGTTAAGTTAGTAAAAATTAAAAAAAAAAAGTTCTGGCTTCTATTTCATTTGTCCTTTCTTACTTTGTCATTTGTCCACTCTGAGGGATGTCAGCTGCCATCTTGTGAGATGTCCTATGGACAGGGCCAAGTGATATGGGATGGCTTCTGGCCAACAGCTAGTGACAAAATGGGGCCCCGAGTCTCATAACTTCCCAGGAACTGAATCCTGCCAACAACTACCTAAGTGAGTTTAGAAGCTAATCCTCTCTCAACTGAGGCTTTAGATGAGACTGCAACCCTAGTCAGCACCTTAATGATAGCTTTGGAAAGTCTTTGAGGCAGAGGCACTTAAGCAACCCTCAGATTCCCAACCCATAGAAGCCATGATATAATAAATATTTGTTGTTCTAATGTGCTAGTTTTTAGGATAATTTATTACACATCAGTGGATGATCAATATACACATTTAATATGAATTTGACCACTTTGCCCAAGATTAACTCCAGATTAGTAGGTTGACAGCTAAGGCAGTCCAAATAGATTTAATAACAGGACTTGAAGATCCAGCCTCTGATAAACTTAACATGGTTTAAATTAATTGGCAAATCTCACTTATGTTTCACACAGATACCTGAGTTTGAGCACCGACTATCGGTCAGGTACTGACGAACTCTGAGATAACAGCCAAGTCATTTAACCTTTCTGAGGCACAGTCTTCACATGTGGAAAAGGGGGCTAATAATTATCCCTGCTTTTCGTGCCTGTCATGAGATTGACTTGAAGTCATGTAATTGAAACTATTTTGGAAATTATAAAATTAGTCATAATGTAAGTACTTAGGAAACAACTACAGTCCCACTCATGGGATTTTTCTGAGCTAATAACATCTTAAATATTTGCAACTCCTTAAAAAGTATTTCCTCTTTTTTATGAGAAAAAAGATAATATCTCTGTAGTTCTTAAGTTTTGGCACAACTAAAAATATCTTAAAGTTTCAGTTTTTCCAAATCTAAGGCTATTCTACCCATGTCCATCTTAAAATTGATCATTTCTTACATATTGAATATTTAGTCAAATAATTCTAAAAAGTTTCTTTATTTCAAAGGTGAATGTCTTAGATGACTCTCTCCAGAAACAGAATGAGATAGGAATACTTGTTCAATTGACTTCTTTTGGAGGAGTGTTTGAAGAAGGAGAGGGAAGAGAGAGGGAATGAACACTAGAAAGGAATGTGGGCTGGACTGGAGAACTAGTTCAGTTGATGCCATGGAGAAGCTCTGGAGAACAAAGCATTTGCCCTTTTGAGGCCTTGAGGCTGGCCTCTGCAAGTTTCCTCTTTCCCAGGTAGTCATTGGCCAGAGGGCAATCTTCCAAGGAAGGTGGCAGGGCTGTTTAACAGCCAAACTCAAAGCAGCCAGGGAAGCATAACCAACCACTGAAGGGAACCTAGATAGGGTTCCAACAGCATCTCCTCCAAAGTAATATAACATGCTTTCTAATGGTATTTTATCATCATTTCTGCAAATAAGTCTTGATATGCTAAACATTTCAGCATTGATAGCTTTTATACCAGCTGTGGTCAATGAGACAGAAGAAAGAGTGGCAGTGTGGAAGAATAAAGTTTTGTCTCTAATCAGAGTTATAAAACTTAGTTTAGCTCAGATAAAAGAAAAAGGGGGTCACTGGGAGATCTTTTTCTCCTAAACTATAGACCATTAAGAAATATATATAAGAGGGGTGCCTGGGTGGCTCAGTCAGTTAAGTGTCTGCCTTCGGCTCAGGTCATGATCTCAGGGTCCTGGAATCAGGGTCCTGGGGTCAAGCCCCGTGTCCGGGTTCCTGCTCAGCAGGGACCGTGCTTCTCCCTCTCCTCTGTCCCTCCTCCTGCTTGTGCTCTCTCTCTCAAATAAATAAATAAAATCTCAAAAAGAAGAAAAGAAATATATGTAGAAGGGATACTTAACCAAGGCTGAGGTAAGGAGAGCACCTGGGGACTAACAGTTTCTCAACAAGCCCTAGTGGGAGAAGAGTCAGGGAGATGAATGAGAGAAGAAGCGGGGAGAATATGGAGTTTGAACTGGGGTCCTGAGAGAAGTGAAGGCAAAAAAAAAAAAAAAAAAATTCCATGCCAATGCCCATGAGGGAGGGGGAGGAGTCGGTGTAAGGAATAATGACTTCAAAGAGAAGATATCTCAACCAGTTTGGAATCACAGGCTCGTCCTAACTATCTCTCCTGTCAAGTTTTTCTCCATTTCTCCAATCTGACATGGCCGACTTTTTTTCCTTATAAATTGTTTACATTTGAAAAGCTCAATCATGAAACAGAAGATGGTAAAACTTTGGTTTATCCAGTGGTTATTATTCACACTTGAGCTAAAGCTTCCTGAAATATTATTGCTCTTGGTTGCATCTTGGTGGGTATTTGTTGGAAAATATATTTTGACAACAGTTGCCTAGAAGAAATTCTTGCGCTTCAGAATGCATGAGAGGCTTCACGAAAGAACTCAAATGAGAAAGTGGAATCTGGGGTTTATCCACTGACGGGGCTCCCAGCCTTCCCTCCTCCTAGCATGGGTGCATGATCCGTGCCAACCCGCATTTGTGTTTCTGACATTAATGAATTTTGGCTTTTTTAGTATATCTGGAAAAAAAAACTGGAGATTCCCATGAATAAAACACTACAGTGGCAATAATCTTTCAACCAGGATTCAGTCTCTTTCCATCATTCTCAAACATAGGTTACCAGTTTTTAAAACTATTTCAGCTAGGGAATGTTTATGTAGGATAAAACTAAAATGTAAACGTGGGTTTAAGGTGATTGCCCAGTTGCTTTATATAACAAAATATCTGCTGGTTTTCAAACCTATATTGAAACAGTATGTTAGTTCTGTTCTGACAGTATATAAAGATACTGGCTTTCCCAGACACATAAGCAAAGTCTTTTATGAGCTCATAAAGGCTAGACTTAGGAATATTTAAGTATTGGGTAATTCATAGAACAATATCTTTAGTCATTCAGCTAACGTAAAAGACAACCACAATTTATTCTTCTTAGATCTCTTCCTCTCATTTTTTATATTCTTAGGAGGTGAAAGGTATTTAGAAAAGACCTAAATACATTTTTTATTATTATTGAACTATCAAAGATGTGCTCTCTTGTGGGACTCCCTTCACTTCCTCATTCTGTGTATGTTAACCCACTTCAGAGACGATGGTGAAATGAACCCAAAATGCCAACTTACTATTTGCATTATAAATGGAGGCACAAAAGGATATTTTAAAACTTTTGGTTGATCTGGCATATCAAAGATTTCTTTCTAAGCTACTTCAGTGACTGCATTGAAGTAAACTGAAAGCAATAACTTAAAAGGGGTGAAAAAAAACTTATAAAAAAACCCCATCTTATTTCCATGGAAAAATTCAGTTTACTCTCCTAGCCTCCCCCCCCCCTTTTGAATTACTTCTCTTTCTTACCCTCTTCTCTATTTACAGGACTCAACTAGGAAGGAATCCAGAGCTTTCTGAATTTAAGTGTTAACTAGTTCTCTCTGGAGTACAATCTATTTTCCTTGCCTTGTCAAATTTGCTCTCAAACTTCTAGCATATAGCTTAACTCCCATTGTTTATTCTATTGAACTAATTGCCAATATTGCAGCTTTGGCTCTATCCATGTGTCTACCATTTCCCTCTGCTTATAAAGCATCCAACAGAATTACAGCTCATTAGAATGTCTACCTGAGAGTCAATATAAGTGAAGCTAATGAAATTTAGAAGTTTCCACGTCTTAACAATTGCTACAGCTTTCTTAACTTCCCCCTTTGACCTTCATGGATCTGTGGTTTTGTTTTCTGTTTTCAAAATGGCTGCCTTAAGAATCATGGGAAAGTTGAACTGGGCGGTAGACAAGTAGTGTTTCAGTTTGACAAAACTGCCACTGAAAATGGTAAAATCCTCTATGGGCTCTTGCAAACTAAGCCAATCAGAGCTCTTGGAAGAGGCAAAGTCTGCCATGTGGTACTCACAGTGCCTATAGAAGGAACTGACTTCTCCTGGTTAGCATTATCTTGGGGGAGTAGAGACGTTAAGTTGGGGGAGTAGAGACGTTAAGCGTTGATGACTCTTCATGGGCTCAGAGGATGGAGAAATATGAAATGCTCACAGAATATGAAATCTTATTATCAGAACACTAGGGGGAAGACAATGTAGTTTGGTCACCAAATTCCTAGAAGTAAAATGCACATTACTACTAAATTTGTCTATAAAATAACGTATCTCTAAAATGTAAAGTTGTGCCCAGGGACACTTAGGTGGTTAAGCTGGTTAAGCGTCTGCCTTCAGCTCATGTCAAATCCCAAAGTCGTGGGATTTAGTCTCACATGGGGCTCCTTGCTTAGTGGGGAGGCTGCTTCTCCCTCTGTCCCTCCCCCCTATTTATTCTCTCTCTCTCACACATACACACACAAATACACAAATAAATTTTTTTTAAAGTTATCCACATATTTGACCATGCGTCATTTCCAGGTATTATTTTAACTATGTGTACTCTAGAGGAGATATCCTATCTGCCTCTTATTTTATAATGCTAGAGTAAATTAATAGTAAATAAGTTTAATATCTGACATATGTATACCTACAATATCAAGCTCTTACAAAACTATGCCAAATTTTGATTTTTATCACATTTTATTATCATTTGTTGCTGAGAGGAAAATAGTTTCATGTGGGAACAGAGACCAGTCTCTTTGCTCTGATTTTTCTTTAATGTAGGAAATTTTCCTGGATATGAACAGTTAAGAACACAGAACTCCAGTTATACTTCCACTGACTATTTTTTTAATGTTATCTTTTGGAAATACATACAAATTGGCTCCCAAACCTCTAAACATTTATCCCACCACACACCCTGTCTATCACCCAAACAAAAACAAAAAGGAAAAAATAACATGATACCACCATAGATTTGGTCAAATAATAAGATTATATTTTGGAGAACACTGATGAAAGGAGATGCTACCATTGCCATTTAACAATATGGAGCTTATTAGACCAGAGGTACATCTGTCTCTAATTAAGTTAGGGACTCTAATATGCCATCATTTCAGCTTTGCAATGAAATTCATTTCTTTAGGGTGCTTAGACATTTGATTTGAGAAACTACTATCTAGTCTTGAACTGTAATATAAAAGTTGCTTCCCAATTAAGCCTAGAATACTTCATTATCAGTCAAATTATATCAGTATCATTTTTAACAAATCAGACTGTCAGAAAGACATCCATATGTCCCTAACTTTGGTATCATACCTAGCTACATTCAAGCCACAATATAAGCTTCAACTGTGAATACTGAATGCATTTATTCATTGTCTATCAATTTGCCAACCTTTCTAAAGTGCAAGTTCATAAAAATCATAGAAATTGATATTTTCTTGAGGCTGCATAAAGCTTCAAATTATATTTGGCAATGACTCATTCTAGAGGAAAACTTTAGTAATGTTCTATCATTGCCACATACCCCTGTGCCTGTGTTAGAAACACCTCAGTATCTTTCCCTTTCTGACACTACCCCGTACCTACTTCCTCCAGAGTTATGAGACTCAAGGTCACGTTATAATGACTTCTGCCATATTTCACTAAGACTTCTTTCCAGTCTTGCCACTAAGTCTTCCTGGAAACATACCTCCTTTAAATCGTCCATCCAAATTTCTCAGGAGAAGCCTACCTGACAGTAATAAGGAAACAAATAAAAATTCATAATAATGCAAAGAAGGCCAGAATCATTATACTCGAACATCTCTGTTCTGGTCTCAACCCTGTTGGCATTTCTGTAAAGTGTTCTTCTCACAGACTTCCTAATCAGTATAATTTAAAGGTATATTTAGTATAATTTCTTAAGATTCCATATAAGTCAGAAGTCAAAATACCACCTATAAACCTTTATATTTAACAAGTTTTTAAATCAAATATATAACTATTTTAAAATAGCTATGAAATTTTATATATTTAAACATGATAGAAGACAAACATTTTCAAAGAAAAAGATCTACTCCTGCCCATCCCTCCACTGAGGAAAGAAACACAGGTTATGGATGGAAACATGTAATTGGACAAACACAGACAAGGGCTAAAGCTTATGAAACGCAAAATGATCAGTCTGATTATTTAATGACAAACATCCTCTTGTTCATTGCTAACACTGTCTGAAAAAATCCTGGATTTCATTTCATCTCTGCGGCACTCAAACATTCAGAAAGCAATGACTTCTAGGATAGTCCACGTTACAAGATGGGCCAGAGTCTTGGTGTGCCTCATATGAATGACGACCCCTCCTCCCACATCAGGTTCAGATACACCGGAGTGGGTTTTCCTGGTATTCTGACACACGCCTTTCTTCCCACATGAACAATAAAAATTTGGTGTGCTATCTTAGTGCAGAAGTTCCTTCCTGAGTACAAGTGTGTCTTATCTATTGAGAAAGTCTGACACCAGGTAGATTGTTTATGTCAAAAGCGTCTCTTAGGCAG
Source organism: Martes martes (assembly GCF_963455335.1). Classification (NCBI taxonomy): domain Eukaryota; kingdom Metazoa; phylum Chordata; class Mammalia; order Carnivora; family Mustelidae; genus Martes; species Martes martes. The sequence goes on along the minus strand of NC_137890.1, from coordinate 111,009,525 downwards.
ATAACTATTTTAAGAACCTAGATAAATGAGCAAGTTCTCAGTGCAAATATACAAAACACTGAAAATATAAGGCGTCTTTTTTCTGGAAAGACGATTATACATTTCTGTGGTGGGTATTTCTCCACACACCCTGTTGTGCCCATGTTGTAAGGCTCTCCAACAGCTGCCCACCCCCCAGTTTCCGTACAGTTTGTCTCAGCTCAGTGTTTACAGTCTGGCCAAGACTAAAAATTTTATTACTCTTCCCTAAATACTTCTTGCTTTTTCCTGCTTTTTCTCATACAGGGGTCAAGCTAAGAAAACAAACAAACAAAAAACAACAACAAACATACAAACCACCTTTGCTCTTTCCCTGCATCTCAGTCAGGGCTGAGAGCTAGCAGGTGCCGCCGACCTTCCCCCAGATCAGCTTGCTGGGCACACCCACAACTCGCCACCGCTAGGTTCCTGCTGCCGAAAAGGGGTCAATCAGATAAACTAACTTAGCTTCACGTGTTAACACATTACTGAACTATCCTTCCAGGTAACTAAATATCTTATCTAACTGTAAATGTACAATGATTAGATAAGACCTCACACACCCATCTGTCATATCTTAAACACTGAGTGTGTGTTGAGCGCTCTGCTGAGGTTACAGAGATGAATAAGAGAGTTCTCGGCCTCCCGGGCTCACAGTTTGGTGAAGTCAGCAGACAGAAACAGCACAGTACCTTATATGTTAATATAATACATTATATGTTAATAAAATAATACATTATATGTTAATTAAAAATAATAATAAAAAATAAAAGAGGGGCTAAAAAAGAAAGAAACAGCACAGTAAATGCAGCGATAGGGATAATATATAGGACGTCCTGGGAAAACAGGGGAAGGTCAAGGTCACACAACTTTCTGGAAAGTAGTCCAAACATCAAGTAATACAAGAAACATAAGGTCTGGACTGTGCTAAAGGGCCAACATTTTTATTCACTTGTATGCAGAACTCTTCAGAGCCACCTCAAACACTGTACTCAAGCACTATGAGTTCTACCTCCTGAATTTGGTTCCTCATTTGTCCCCTTTCGACCAAAACCACTGCCTCAGTCCCAGGCCTCCTCATCTACCTGGACTATGACATCCCTAGTCTCTGGGTTCTTCTAACTAGTCCTCCACACTGTTAACAGCCTCCACACTGTTAGCATACAGAGTTTGCCAAAATGAAAATTCCTGACACATCTAGTGGATTGGGGTAAGAGCCTGAGAACGACACCCAGAAGAAGTGACTGCTGACATGATACTAAACCAGGAAGGAAAGAAAAGCGAGGAGGGCACTCCAGGGGAAGGACCAGCCCCAGCAAAATTATGGAAGTGGGACGAAGTGTGGTGTGAGTGAGAAAATATCTAAATTTGTAGCATTTGCATAAGGATAGACTCTGATTTGAATGATCGCCAGCCAATGGAAGAGATATTCTTAATTAAGTGAATATTGGGGAGGACATGTAGTCAGCGTTCCCAAAACAGCAACTTCCTTTTTTGACACCAAGACCAGCCCTAACCAGATTTTCTCTTCCACTCACAAAGCCTCCTCCAGAGTTCATGCTTCCCCTACTTTTCCTAACTTAAACTACTTCACCCATCCCCTCAGATTTAATTGGTTCCTATAATTCTTTATAATTATTTTGAGATCATTCTCAATTATTACCTCATCTTCCCCATAAGCTTTGGAGGCAGGAGACCTGACGGCTATGTCTTTCTCTCCTCCAGTTCAGGACCTTTTAAACTCTGTACATGCTGTTCATTTGGCATCTGACATAGCATTTCAAAAACAGAAGCAGATAATTATTTTTTCATAATGTTTCCCGGGCAGGTAGTGTCCAAGGTCATTAGATATGAAATGGCAGTAAAACTGGCTACCACTTGAGAAAGCCTGCAACGGACCAGGTGTCTTGCACCTGTCACCTCTTTTAATCTTCACATACCGTCAGTATTGTGACATCAGTATTGTTACCCCAATTTTCCAGTTGAGAAAACTGAAACTCAGAGAGTTTAATTTATCCCTGTTTTTCAACATTCAATGAACAAAGATTTTCTGACATACTCATAATGGGGATGTGATGCTTAGTTAAGAGAAAACATGGCCCATTCCCATACCAACTTACAGTCTAGTAAAGAAATCAGACATCCAGGAGCGCCTGGGTGGCTCAGTGGGTTAAGCCTCTGCCTTCAGCTCAGGTCATGATCTCAGGGTTCTGGGATTGAGCCCCGCATTGGGCTCTCTGCTCAGCAGGGAGGCTGCTTTGTCTTCTCTCTCTCTCTCTGCCTACTTGTGATCTCTATCTGTCGAATAAATAAATAAAAATCTTAAAAAAAAATCTTTGGAAATCAGACATCCATACAAATGAATGTGAAACAGTGCATTTGGGAGATTTTAACTTGGTCACAAGAGTCAAGAGAAAGTCTTACCGTGGGAGGTAAAGGTCTTACTTCATGGGAAGTAAGAAGGAAAGATTCTTTCTGGTATAACATGGAGGAGTCAGGATGAAAACCTACATCTGTCTGACTCACAAGTTCAAGGTCCAATATTTTTTAAATTCATGAGATCAAAATAAACAGTTTCAACACACACAGAGCTCTCATTGGTCACTTTTGAAGAATGCTAGAAAGTAAGTTGAAACTGGTGGATAAAGGGTTAAATCTAGTATTTTTTTTTTCCCCCTGAGTTTCATACACAAATTATAATGAATATGTAATTCTTCAAGTAATCAAGTAGGGGAAGTTTCTTTTAATAAAAATATTTCAGCTAGTAAGATAAAAAAGGAATTATATTAATAGAATTAATATACTGCAGCCTGTAATGAATTAAGAAATCTAGATAATAATCAATAATGGCTACTAATATCACAAAAAAGGAGGCAATAAAACATTATTTGCCTCCTAATAGAAATACACTAAACATCTATGAAGACTTGTCAAAAAAAAAAAACAAAAAAACTAATCATGCCTTCAAAGTATCAATTTACAGGAAACACAGGGGACATGTCAAAAGATAACACTGAAATTTAATCATTAAAATCAGAAATTCAGGGACAAATGACTCAGTTTCTTCACCAAAATCGATGTTAAGAAAAAAAAAAAAATAGAAGGATGCCTATAGATTAAAAGAGTCTGAACAGAGACTTATTCCCAAAGCTATCTATGAACTTATTAGGATCCAGATTCAAACAAATCATTGTGTGTGTGTGTGTGTGTGTGTGTGTGTGTATGAGAAAATTGGAGAAATCTGATCTCTAACTTGTTACTGAATAATAATAAGGAAGTTTTGTTAGTAATATTACAATTGCCTTTTAAATAAAAAGAACTCCTAAATTGTAGAGGTATATTTGAAAATACGTACAGATAAAAATAAATGTGACAGATTTGCCCCTAAGTCATCATATTAAAACAAGGTTAAGTGGAGATATATATGAAACAAGATTGTCCATGGATTGATTGTTAAATCTTACTGGGAACATGGAGATTCATTATACTCTTCACTACATTTTTGTGTATTTTTGAAACATATAAATTTCAATCATGGATTTGACATAATTTCTTAACCTAGGTCTTTTTCTCTTTTCCATGCTCCTCTCTGCCTCTTCTCTCCATCAGAAAAAGGGATCATGTGAGCCACGGGGCTATCCTTGTTTTAATTACCGTCCTCTCCCTTGCTGGACAAGGCGTTTCTTCACCAAAATATAGTTTGGCTGACTCTGAAATATGCTACAAGACATAGAGTTTTCAGCCCTGACCCTAAGCAGCCTAAAAAGTACACACCCCTCAGGACGATATAGATTACACCCTGTCACACATCTTCCTCATTTTTCAACTTCACTTTTTACCATCATGCATTTTGACATCATGGACATTTACAATTATCAGCAAGGACACAGTCCTTCTCCATAGTTACTGTAAGTTTACTTAGTGTTTGCATAGAAAATTTCAGTCACTGGCATGCAAACTCAAGCCCTTAGAGACCTTTGGGTCCAGCTCCCTCCATTCCCAGATGCAGTAAGTTAGTCCCCAACAGGTGAGAGGACTTGCCCAGAGTACGTACTAAATAGTAGTGCCAGACCTGGACACTTTAAGGTGACAAACACGGTGTTCCTCTCCAATTCTCTATCTCCAAGAACAGAGGATCATCTAAGACTATGAGCTGGATTCCTTTTAGTCAATGTGTCCCCCAAATGTACAACCTTAAACTACATGGTTAACTCCCTCGAGGCCCCTCCTTTCCCCAGGCTAGCTCCAGAGCACTGATCACAAGCAGAGGCGGTCCTGGCTCAGGCAGGGGGACTCAGAGGCTCAGAGGAGTTACTGGGCCACAGATGGGGCGCTCCGTGAACAGTGCACCGTAGACCAGACTTTCTTACCCCAGAAGATGCCCATATGTGCTTTCAGCCTGCAATGTTGAACACTTCTTTCTTTTGCCCTTCTCTTAGTCCTTGCATAGGTTCCTTTATTTATAGTTTCAAAAAGCCTTGTATACATATCAAAAATTACTAGTGCACATTTTAAACCCTCTCCTCCTCTCACTTGACAGTAAACAGATATAAAACCGAACAAAATTAACATTGTTGATTAGTTCTCTGGCGTCAGTCATTCCTGAGCTGAAGCAATTGGATGAGGGACTCCTGAAAATAATGTTATGATTTCTTCTCTGTTAATTTCCTATAAATGCATAAAATTCTGCCATCCCATTCTGTAAGTTTTATAGTTTTCCAAGAAAACCATACCCAAGAATAACAACTGAATTGCCCAAGGTCTCAGAGGTGGTGAGGACATTGCCGAGAGCTAGGCCTCTAAGGGACCCCAAACCCACTTCTTCCACAGCAGCAGATGGAGAAAAGTACCGTGTGCACATCTTTTGGAGCCCAGAGGATGAACAATCTCCCCAGGAGGGGCCGACAGGACCTCAAGGCCCTCTGTTCTTTAATTCCTCTTCATGCCGCCCCTGGGAAAGGCCAAACCAAGTTCTGTGCTTTTTAGAGAGAGCCGTAAAATGGCTGCGGGAGAACAGCCTTGGAGTGAACCTGATATTGGGTGTGTGTAAATGGTTCATGACTCTGCTGTTTAGTGTACATGAGTCACCCAGAACACGGTGAGGCTCCAACATAAACCATGTCCTCAGGCCTCACCCTCAGCCGCTGCCACGAGCTTATTCACACATGATGTGCTAGCCTGGCACTCCAGAGCCCCAAATCCTCTCTGAGTCAGAGCTCATTACGTGGAACTCTTCAGACTCGCAGTCCTAATGTTGGCCCATTAGTTTCTTCCTTTCTTCCTTCTTTTCTTTTCTTTTTTCTTTTCTTTTCTCTCTCTCTCTCTCTCTTCCTTTGTCCATTTCTTTCTTTCTTTCCTTTTTGGCTATGAAGGAATTCACTGATCAAGTATTTCATTCATTTCACTAGACCTTCACTTTTGAGGGAAATGGATGCATGCATATTTTCACATGTATTTTTAACAGAAAATGAGGAAATAAACAATATGGGTTTCTTGGTCATTTTCAGTTCTTCAGAACATCTCATTACCCAGAGCAAATTTATCTCTTGGGCATTCTATTGAATTAAGGATTCACGTTAATCAATAATCATATAAAATTTCTAGGTAAAAATTGAGCAGAATAAACCACTGGGTATGTGCTTGAGATTTTTCTTTTGTTTTAGCTGTGCCATTTAAATAGACTCCCTCTTTCAAGCTTCAAGCTGCTCTTTTTCCTTCTTTTTTTTTTAATACAGTTGACATATATTATATTAGTTTCAGTATACAGCATACTGATTCAACATTTATATATATCATGACATGATCACCCATGATAAATCCAGTTATCATCTGTCATCATACAGAATTATTACAATATTATTGACAATGTTCCCTAAGCTGTACTTTATTTTAGAAATGGAAGTTAGTACCTCTCGATCTCCTTCACCCATTACCCCTCTGGCAACTACCCTCTCCCCTCTGACAACCGCCAGTTTGTTCTTTGTATCTATGAGTCTGTTTCTGTTCTGTTTTATTTTGTTCCTTTGCTTTTTAGATTCCACATATAAATGGCAGGGGTAGAAGCTGCTTTGGTTGTTGGGGGTAAGGTGCCTGCCCCAGTGGGTTCACCAGGGAATATGGGGTTGGGGTGAACAGTGATGGCAAGATAGATGGAGAGAGTCAAAAATGGCACCCACCAGCACCAGGCCAGCTAGGTAGAAGGAGAGTAAGAATGGCGGTACCTGCAGTTTTTTGTTCCTAAGGAAAGTTCCTACAGATACTTGCCCTTCCGGCACATGCCCTAAAATGAGCCAATGAATCTCTTTCACATATGACCCAGGTGCTTTTCAAATTGGCATCTCTGGAGTGGGTCTCAGAGTGAGGGAGTTTGTGTACAAACACTTTAAAAGCGGAGTCTTTCCTATAGCCCTCCAGCTCTCCTAGACTTGACCCCACTGGTTTTCAAGGCTGGGTATTACAGGGACTCCTCTTTCTAGTGGGAGCCCCATGGCTAGGGTGCCTGATGTGGACTTTAAACTCCTCGCTGTTCTGGGAGAACCTTCATATTTGTGATATCCCTCCCACTTGTGGGTCACCATTCCAGGGCGATGCACCCTAACTAGACCACATCTCTGGCCCTTCTATCTGTCTTGATGTGGCTTTTTCTTTTTACCTTTAGTTGTGGAAGACCTGTTCTGCTAGTCTTCAGGTCGTTTTCAGAGACAGGTGTGCCATAGGTAGTTGCGGTTTTGGTGTGTCCACAGGAGGTCAGCTTAGGATCTTCCTCTTCTGCCATCTTGATCCCTGGACAGTAGGCTCTAGTTATTATCTTCTTAACTGAACCAAGGAAAGGAACATGGATGGGAAGTGAGAGGGACAAGCTGTTATTTATGCAACAAAGGCTATGAAGCAGGACGAAAAGCACCATGAAGAAGACATTCCAAATTTAGCTTCACCTAGAGGTGATCAAAGACTCTAGAGCCAGTTCCAAGCCCAGTTCCACACTGCCCCTTAGCATATGTGTGATTGTGGGCATGTTATTACCCCTGTCGCAGCTTCCCTATCTGGAAAATAGAAATAAAATAACATCTACCTTATAGGGCTTACTCTCGCTAAAACAGTAACATGTAGAAAATATAAATATATATACTATTGTTTTGCCTTCAGAATACCTTGTCTTAAAACTGTCTATGTCATTAGTACATAAACCATGAAACTGAATTTGGATAGATTTGTTAATTATAAGCTTGCTCAATATTTGATATCTGGAGTTGGAAAACAAAATAAGTTGGAAACTGCCTAACCAATATAAACCTCAGTGATATCTTCAGGGAATTTAAAATTATAATCTTTAATAATTGATCCTTTCATGTAATTCTAGCTTAGATCTATGTCTAGGTATCTTTAACTTTAGGTTCATGAGCTTATTTATCTTCTTGCTAAAGTTCAAAATCTAATTTCTAACACAGGTTACTTACTGTAATAAACTCTACGAGCTTTAAAATGACAAGTTGAAAGATACAATTTTTTAGAGTTATGAATTAATAGCCATATATGTCAAAGACTTTGAAAGTGCCAACTTTTTCATATTTATAGATATATTATTGAAATGATAAAAAATGAACTGCGGAAAGAGGAAAGAACTGAGAACCACATACAATGAATCAAACATACTTAACAAGACATGTACAGACACTTTGGTGTGCATCTCTTTTATTACATTACATTAATCAAATACTGCTAAAGACATCCATCTGAACAAAGTGTCACAATAATATTCTATAAAAACATTCTTTTGAAAAGAGTCCATCCTGACAGCCATATCAACTATATTGTCTTAAGTGATTGTCAGACCCACAGTTCTCAGAAATTAAGACAACTTAAGTGTGTGCCTCCTGAGCTCCCTTCTCTCTCCCCACCCACTTACTTCCGCCCCCTCCCCCAAAGCTGGTTTTTTTCGAAGAAAATAATTTAATTAGAGAAAATGTACAAACTCTGGTAATGACTCATAAAAACCTGGCTTTAGATGATTTAAGGTTTTTTTTGAAAGCAGGATATCAATTTTTCTCATTTTTGAAGTTTCACAAATTACAATAGAAAATTATGATTATTTAGCAACATAATTAATCTGACCTTAAGAGGACTTTTTCCTAATGTAACATAGAAATGATGGCTGTACATAGTTGTAATGAGGTATCTTTTCATTTTCATATTGATAAACTTCCTGAGTATTGCAATTTTTATACGTAACTGCTCATAATGTGTGTTTGGATTTCTCTGCTTAAATTCTATTGTATTATATTAGAGTCCTACTTTATAGAAAATGAAATATATCACTTAATATTCTAGTTAATATTGAGATGAACACATACGATAGCAAATAGGTGAGGAAGATGAGTAATCTCACAGGATCTGTAGCCATCAGGCTATTCAAAAATCATAGTATATTATTACTAAGTCCTTTTTGTTATAGTCAGATATTTCAGGGAAAGTGACAACAACATATTAAAAAACACAACTTTTTTTTTCTTTAATTCATGTAGCTCATCTTATACATTCAGACAAGATTTATAGTTCTCTATTCTTACATTTTGGTTTTGCCCTTTCTAAATTAACAATTAAGGTACCAATTTTATTTTTTTTTACTCTGAGGGGGAAAAAAAACTTTAAAGACCTTCAGGGCTAGACATTTTTCTTAATTACTATGCAATTGAACAATCAAAATCTAAAAACTGGAAGCTAGTGACTGGGTGGGTGACTGACTTTAATACCTTTCTTTTTAGGGAAACATAAGACAAAATTGATGGCAGGTAGAAAGAGGACAAAAGTGTCTACAAGCTCTTAGTCACCTATACATAAAAAGCATTTGGAAAAAGGGCAAATTAAGCCAATTACACCTTTGCTTCCATATAAATTCAATTTTCTCTTTCAGTTTGAAAACAGAGTTTTAATATTATACTATCCCCTGTCCCCCCCAAAAAAACACCCAACAAATAAGTAATTTTTCAGTTTGATGTAATATAGCTAGAACCCACTCTTCTAAAATTACAGTAACTGTATAGAAAGAAAATCTGAGGCACAGACATGATGACTTTTTAGACCGTGTCGGGGCCACCTCCAAAATCTGGTTCTCTTATTATAAGACACCTATACAAGTTCTTTCTCTTCCAGTCCTTGGCACATTCAGTGACCAGCCCCACTTTTTCCTACCACTGCGCTACCAACCTAGTAAATTTTATGTATGACTAATCTCTATTAACCGTGATCTACTAGATTTCTTACTTGTATGTAAAAAAAACGTGACAGCCTGGTTTAAAAAAAAGAAGTCATTCTCATCATTCAGCCTAGTAGGTCAAGCCCCCAAACCAAAGCAAGTTCTCCCTTCAGATTTTCCATTGAACAGCTAAATCTATTTTACTCTGATTAGTTTTCAAACTTTCTTGAAACTCATCATTTAATTGTATTAGTGTTCTAAATGTCAGAACACAATTTTATTTGATACTGTTTAAACTGAAAATAAACTTTACCCGGAAAACATGTTAATTCTCTTTAAGTACTCAGGAAAAACACAGAAGGTTTCGAATTCAAACAAATAAAAAATGTATTTATGATTTGGATTTTTACCAGTATAAACTATGTTTTTGGCTATTAAATCTTGTGACTACAATCTATTCATCTGTGCTATATGAGAGATTAATAAGAGCGATAATTTAAGCATTTTTCTCTAATCCTGACCACAGTTCTGCAAGCTAAGTACATTACTCTTAATTTGCCAGCCAGGGTATGGAGGTTGAGTTGAATGGAGCTTGCCTGAGGTTGCAGTAGTAGTAAGTAGGCAGAGCCCAAATTGAATGAAATCCAGGCCTTTCCAGCTCCTAAAGTATGTTCTTTGGAGCCTACTGGACTGCTGGCATGAAAGAGAGTCAGTCAATTCTCCTTAACAATGACTTATTAGAACCAGTGAGTCAGCGTTCAGAGAAGTTCTCCACTAAAACTAAGTTTGAAAGAGCCCCAGAGGGTTGGCCCAAGGAGGTCTTCACCATTTAGAAAAAGCTCAAAACCAGGCAGGCATTGTGTGGGGCAATTTCCGAAGATGTCATCCTTTAACTGTTTGGACACAAGAATCACAAGAAAATTTTCAAAGCCAAATAACATTTGTTGCATGGTTAAGCCCACCTTTGCTTTTTTTTCCCCTCTTTACTAATCTGAGAAGATTACAAAAAGAAAAGGTACCAAGTAAAAAAAAATAATAATAATTTAAAACAGAGTTCATCAACTAGCAGCACCTTGTGACCTAAAATCAGGCCAATGTTGTTGTTTTTTTTTCCCTCTACACAAAGATTTTATTTTTTCCAATTAGTTTCAAAGCTTTAAAACAGGATATCTTCCCATAAGATTCCAGATTTCTGGCTCCTCTTAAGAATTTAGGAAATCTGGATGCAAGAATACACAATGGAGAAAAGACAGTCACTTCAATAAATGGTGCTGGGAAAACTGGACAACTACAGGCAAAAGAATGAAGCTGGCCCACTTTCTAATACCATACACAAAAAATAAACTCAAAATGAATTAAAGACTTAAATGTGAAACCTGAAACCATAAAAATCCTAGAAGAGAACAGAGGCAGTAATTTTTCTGACATTGGCCATAGCTTTGTATTTCTAGATACATCTCCTGAGGCAAGGAAAACAAAAGCAAAAACAAACTATTAGGACTAAACCAAAATAAAAAGCTTTTGCACAGCTAAGGAAGCAATCAACAAAATGAAAAGGCAACCTACTGATTGGGAGAAGATATTTGCAAAGGATCTCTCCCACAGGGGTTAATATCCAAAATATATAAAGAACTTATATAACTCAGTACCCCAAAACAAACAACCCAATTAAAAAATGGGCAGAGGACATGAATAGACATTTTCCCAAAGAAGGCATGCAGATGGCCAGCAGACACACGAAAAGATGCTCAATATCACACATCATCAGGGAAATGCAAATCAAATCCACCATGAGATATCACTTTACACCTGTCAGAATGGCTGAAATCAAGAAGACAAGAAATACCAAGTGTTGGTGAGGATGTAGGAAAAAAGGAACCCTTGTACACTGTTGATTGGAATACAAAGGGGTATAACTACTATGGAAAATAGTGTGGAGTTTCCTTAAAAAACTAAAAATAGAAATACTATATGATCCGATAATTCCACCACTGGGTATTTACCTAAAGAAAATACAAACACTAATTCAAAAAGATATATACAGCCCTAAGCTCACTGAAGCATTATTTATAATAGCCAAGATATGGGAGCAACCTAAGTCTCCATCAATAGGTGAATGGGCAAAGAAGATGTGGTATACACTCACATACACACACACACACGTGCAGCTGTGGTGAAATATTATGCAGTCATAAAAAAGGTTAAGTTCTGCCAGTTGCAACAACATGGATGAAACTAGAAGTATTACACTAAGTGAAATAAGTCAGATTGAGAAATATAAATACCATATGATTTCAGTCATATGTGGAATTCAAAAAACAAAACAAATGAATAGCCACGCAAACAAAAAGAATCAAAATTGCAAATACAGAGAACAAACTGATGGTTGCCAGAGGGAAGGGGGTAGGGTGGGTGTGCAAAATGGTGAAGGGGAGTGGGAGATACAGGCTTCCAATTATGGAATGAATAATTCATGAGAATAAAAGGCACAGCATAGGGAATATAGTCAATAACATTGTAATAGTGATGTGTGGTGACCAATGGTAGCTACACTTACAGTGAGTGATGTAGGGAATGTTGGGGTTCAGAGCCAACAGCCAAGAAAGAGTTCTTGAGATATCTTTGGTGCAAAAAGCTGGTTTTATTAAAGCTCAGAGACAGACCCATGGGCAGAAAGAACGGCCAATTATATACTTTCAAGTTGAGAGGGGGTTAGGGATAGTATAAGTCTCTGAAGAATTTTGGAAAGTTTCCAGGACCTTGAGGGGGCTAGCTATTGTTAGGAAAAGGTCATTTATTACTATCTAGTAAAACCCTAGTCATGAGACCCTTCAGATATATATCGGTGGGCCATATGCCTGGAGGATGACTGCCAACATGTATCTTGGGAAGTAGAGATAAAGGAAGTTTCCAAAGGAATTTTTGTATGTTAAAGTAGACTTACAGGATCCTGGGGGTCAGGCCATAATCATGGGCCTCTTGCCCTTACCAAAGTATTAACATTGAGGCAGCTGAGTTCCTAGAGGGATGTCACTCTGCCTATTTCAAGGAATCGTCAATGGGCTGTAAGTAGTAAGTATATATATATTTTTTTTTTCTTTCTTTTGCTTTTGTTTCCCGCATCAGTGAGCACAGCATAACTTATAGAAAAGCTGAATTACTATGTGCTCACCTGAAATTAATGTAATATTATACATCAACTATACTCAAATAAATTTTCTTTAGAGAAATATTAGAAATTCTGTCTTCCCTATATCCATATTCTAGCAATTGGCTGGAGCAGAATGGAATTCATTCAAGTTTAGAGAAACCACAAGCTATCCGGCTCACTATTACTTCCTCCCTCCCATCCCCCTCTCTCAATATTTTCAGTTATGTTACTCATTTGTACCCCATACGGACTTTTGTGTGTGAGTGCTGGTCTGAGGCCTCTATAAGATCCTTAGAGAAGTGATCCCGTCTCAGTTTCTCATAGGCTCTTTACCCAGCCTCTCTCGTTTTAACACCACAGGCTCTCCATGATGTGGGGGAAATCTCATAAAAGAGAAAGAAATAGGCTATAACCAGGAAACAAAATCTGGCTTTGAGTAATTCATGCTTCTTTACAAACAAGCTGAGCTGCCATTACTCTCTGAATCCCAATTTTCTAGTGCAGAAACTGAAACCGAGAAGGTTGGTTTGATTCCAGAACAGCAAAGAATTTCTCAACAGGCACCATCTCTCCCAGTAGGAGCAGCAGGCAGGTAAAGTAACCTGCCAGTTCTCAATGCCTCTGTGGAGCCCCCCGGGGAGGATGTGGGGCTAAAATAAGCAACAAATGGGGAGATGCTCTATTCGGAAAGAGATTCCCTGGTTGTGGGCCTTCCCTTTTCTCCATCTGCATCCATACAGCGCCCCCATGACTGTCCCACCCCTCCAGACTTTGAAAGAGAGCAAACACTCAGAAACAATTGGCAGGTGATTTCAGGTCATTACCTGCCTGCCACGCTCATTACTAGCCATTACCTTCCAGCAGCACACGGTTTTGTACGGTTGTGAGACACAGGAAGGGTCTACTTAACTGGAAGGATCATTTTTCTCAGACTGAAGAATGCCAGCATTGGCAGCCTCATGCCTATCAGTGTTATGTAATGAAAAGCTGGCACCCATTCTGTGAGGATTATCCTTGAAGAGGTGCACACAGGCATCTCACTCAGAAACGACCAGAAGAATAGCCATAGTCATCATTTGCTTCAAATTTCACATCGTTCTGTGCTAAGGGGAAAAAAAACCCCACAAATCCCATCTTGCAGTGTTCTTACCAAAATGACTCTGAAAACATACAAAATACAGAGTGAATACAACTCTCTCACTTTAGAAGTGCATCTTATAATGAATACGGGTCTAGGTTGCCATCTATGATTACTCATCAATAAGATAAGATTCCACCACAATCCTAATTTCCACTTGCAGAATGGGTATTGCTAATATCTGTGAATTATGGACATCCTTATTAAATGAAGATCCATCAAAAATGGTCATTTCTAACCCATACCACATATAAACTGTGACATGAGGGATAAAAAAAATTGTAATACTTTTCAGTTACTTTTTAAATTATAAAAATCCCAGTTCTACTGCCTTCATTTTAAGTTTGATTTTATGTTCTTGTGCACCAGTCTCAGCCGGACCAACACGGGAATGTATAGCTTTTCAATTCACCTAGTTAAAACCCCATTATTTTACTCTTCTGCAGCTTGGCAATGAACAAAGACATACCAGGTATGTCACTCATTGTATTTTGCCAGACCTTTGAGGATAATTTACAGGATTTTCCAAAATGACACTTCCTTTTTATTCAGCAGCTTGAACATAAAGACAGAACACTCTTCTGACTGCAAATACAGCAATTATACCAAGTTATGCTTTGACACTGTTACCACAGGCAAGTGGCCAAAGAGCATCCACAGTCAAAATATCTAAGCAAGTTAACAAGCTCCCTTTACTCTCTACAGAGCGGAAGAAGAAAGGGAATCCAGCCCCTGAGAAATGTTAAAATGAAGGAGAAAAAAGACTGTTGGTGTTTGTTAAAGAAAATGGTGTCAGTGTCTTGGGCTGATCAAGGTGTAGAATCTGAGGCCCTGACAGATGCCCAGGCCTACGTTTGACAGGAAGCCTTTTTCCAGGTCAGATCTTCTTTGATGATCTCAACTAATGAATGACTCCAGTCTGCAAGGCCTTGCATTGGGGCTACACCTTGCTTTCATGGTTTGGCCATACGGGTCTGCCCTCCCTCTCACCTCCCTCTGCCCCATCCCTCACAAGAGTGCATTCTGCCTCCTCTTTTCTCAATTCCATTTTATAAAATATCACCACATTTACCACACAAAAGACATCGAAACTAATTAAGTAAACTCCAAAGAACTATTACAAATCATTTCGCTTCAGCCAGAGATATCAGATTTAATTAGGTGATCGGTGTTGATGGGGTAAAAAACAAAAGCTATCTCCTGTTTGAAAAGGTTCAGGCCCTATAGAGACCCAGTCTTCCCGCTATGACACAAATAATAATTGAGCACTTCTTAAAAAAAAAAAAAAAAAGGCAGGCATGAAAAGAGTTTTCTGTTAGAGACAAAAGCTTTCAACTAAGGTTTGTTTTCTCTTTTTGCCAGGTGATTTAAAAACAAAACAAAACCAAAAAAAAACCCCACACCATCTACAAAGAAATAGCTATAACCTACATTGCTATCACCATGACACAGAATATAAAGTGGTTCTAACAAGCATAATTTTTGCAAGTGATTAATCAAAATCTATTTAGCCAGTCATCTTCAATGATTATCAACAGACTTGGTTAAGAGCACAATGAAAATAGTTCATTTTCCCCAGGTTACCCATCAGACAACATCTTTTTTTCAGCATATTAAGCAAAAGACTCAAATTCAAAGTTAATACAGCAGTTAAAAGATGTGAAATTTAGTGTAATAGATAGATAGGTTGTTCATAAGGACAGTGGGAGAAAAACTGTAGTTTCTACTTGGCTCCACTTCAAACCAGCATCGTGAACTACCGTGAGCCCTGTTCCTTTCACTAGGAACATGTTATTTTGATATATTGGCAATAAATAATACAGGATGGGGTAATTATTTCCAAATCAATCTTTATCATGAATTAGTTGTCAGTCTCTGATATACAGACGTATTAGATCTTAAAAGATGATATTCTTTCCAAAGAAAGTTTACCTTTATCACAGTATTTATTAGAAGTTAAAAATGTGATGCCACTTTTTAAATTTTTATAACACAGACTTATGACAGCCAGACTTCTTATAACAATGAAAATCCGTGTCATGATGGTCTTAACTGTTTCTCGGACACACGTGTACACATTAACAGACACATTTAGAGATTACCTGCACATTGGTTTCTCCATGGTAAACAGGAGATCTCTTTTGATTCTAACTGGTATTATGGTTTGAAGCAGGTCTGAATAATGGCTTTTTTATATGCTGTTGTTAAACAATTCTCTGGAATTTCTATCCAACAAACGCACATAACTTTATATGGCAGAATGGCCTTCAAGCAAGCCTGAAACCGTCATGCAAGTTACCAAAAAGGCCAATGCAATATTTCCCAAGTTTAAGTACACCTCAAAATTCCTTCCTTTAGCTCCTAAAATGTTGAAAGGAAAATAATTTTCTACGCTGGCATTTAAATGGTATCGTTCCATGTGAAAAGAGTTACTAAGACATTTGTTGGAAGTCAACAAAAATAATTCGGACATATTTCGAACTTATTTTATCTGACTCCTCGACATTTAATTTGGTGTGAAAAACGGCAACGGTCGAAAACAGATGTGAAGGGGCTAAGTATACAGCAGAGGTCAAAACAAACATAAAACACCGCTTCCATTTCTAAAAGGGGAAAAAATGATTCCTCCAGCAACAGGTTCTATGTTAAACCTGTTTTTTTATTGTTCTGCTTGGGATATCTGTAGACTGCGCAGTCCACCCTGTCTACCGCGGAGCAATACCTCTCAGCACTGGTAATTTAAGACTTTCTTCTCTGTAATACACTGAACCATCATAACCTGTCTCTTCCCATTTAGTTTAACCTACAACCACCACATACTGATTTGGCTGTGTGTGGCTTTTTCTATTGCCATTTATTACTCTGCTCGACTCCTGAAATTCTGTTTGCAATTTAAGGCCACAAATTAGAAGCGTAAGTCATCTGTTTCCTATAATCCCCCTGTCAGGACTGGAATCACATTTGGAGCTCAGCACTGAGTCTGGGCCCGGGCCCTCACAGACTTTCTGATTGGCTGGCCTCTCTAAAAGCTGCCGTGGAATAAATAAAATGCTCTGGAAAATCGAGCTTTTTGCCCTCCCCTCCCCAAGAAAAAAGGATGAAAGCAAAGGAACCGAGTTTCAAGTATTTTTCTTCTCCCTTACATAATTCTCAAATCAATTGCTACAATGGTGGGTTGTTGATTTGCTGGGGACCCCCCCCCACACACACAATAAATAGCAGAGCTGAATATTATTTTTTAAGGACAAAATGGGAAGTATTGAAGATTCCATGGGAAAGAAAAGTATAATCCTGCCTCAGTCAGCTATGTATTTTTGCTACATGTGGAATATCTTTTATATCAGTCCTGCCATTTTTCTTACAAAACACATTTCTTTTTTAGATTGCAGATGTACTAATTAGCTGGGTGTTTTTTTAATAGTGTCATAGATCTTTTGCTAAGCTAAAAATCTATGAAATCCTCATCCCCTCATTCTACCAGGCTTTCACTTTTAAAATATTTTGGCAAATTTTACTTACTATCCCTGGATTTTATTATTTATTTCAAGAAATCAAATATGAAATTAGTTTACCTTTGTAAAACACATCCATCCTTTAAACAACATAAGAATTTCAAAAATTTGGGACTATGACTGTTTCTTCTTTCCTTTTTTTTCCTCAGTTCATTTTAATAGATTTCCTACTATCCCAGCTGTGGCTTTAGACTCTCACCATTTCATATTTTAAGATCTTCCCATTTTCTTTCTGTTATACTTTCAGTGAACAACATACCAGATTACATATTAAAAACAGCAAGATACAAAATATAAATGGAAAGAAATACCGAATAGCCACAGCTAAACCATACTCTGAGTTCTCAGTGCAATTGTGAACAGCCACTGGGCTTTAAAAAATCATTAGTGAACAGGAATAAAATCCAACAGACTGACTCATGTTTATTAATATACTTATACTAGCTATACCTGGGCCAAAGGTTGGAAATCGATGGATCAATATTAGCTGAATGTCCCAAAAGCAGAGTTTATATTTCAACAGAGAACACAGTTTAATGTGGGAAATCATATATGCGATGTAAGCTACATTTTAGCCAAAAATAAAAATTAACTTAAAAAATAATAACAAATGACTTAAAGAAAAACAAGAGAACTTAAAGGGAAACAAAAGAATCATAATACTGAGTCATTTTAAAGGTATGTGATTATTTACAGAACCACTTCTGGAAATGTTTTGTGCTTCTGCAACTTAAATTTGGTTTCTTTTTTCTTTTTTTTTTAACATCAATTTTTGCAGGCTGGTAGTCTATAGTGTGGCCTGTGATGTCTGGTAATTTAAAAGAAACAAAGGAGGAAAACTCGCCAAGATGTTGAGGTTTCAAAAAAAAAAAAAAAAAACAAATAGCTACTGTACATGCGCACTCTATTTTCTAGTTTTTTTTTCCAACTATACTTTCTGTGTTGCAGATTTATTTAATAAACAAATGCATCTTCTGGGCCCATAATACACAAATGCATGCTACTGTTAATTCATTTACAGAATGCGCCGTGATGGCCCCTGAGCAAAAGAGCAATCTTGTTATAATGAATGTGTACTATTCTTAATAAGCACACTGTAGCAACGACCCGCACTGCACACAAAAGCACACCCAAACCATTTGGTTTGTTCCCAGAGCTCGGACACCAGCACCACTATTAAATAGCTGTGCGCTGGGAGAGCAATCCAGTATTGGCATGCAAATGAGCGCACGAAGAGGCCAGATGCTGCTTTTTAGAAAGGAAAAGTGCCTCTGCTCAAATTTGGGGGGAGAGAGAACCTGTGAATGTTGCAAGGGCAGGGCAGTTTCGAGATTGTGCTCCATTATTATTTCTGACAGGGGTGGGACTGCCGGTGGGATGAACCTAGGACGGATGAATAGAACAGAACTTTTTGCAAACACAGGAGCATTCAAGCACTCCATATTTCCATGGGTTCCCCTAGAGATTGCCCATGACATTTTTGGTTTTGTTTTTTTGTTGTTGTTGTTTTATTTCTTATGGCTTTTTCATGCCTTCCTTTCAGGTCCAGAATGATAACTCCAGCACTGAAAACCTGAGAGACCTCATCTCTCCTTTTCAAGTTCAAAGTACCACTATGCATAGGAGTGCAGTAATTCTCAAAAGCTTTATCATTCTGAATTAAATATTAGGTTATTGAAAAGAATGTGAAATCTTTTTTCTCCAAATGAGCTCACCATGCATGGTATTCATCTGTGTTTGGTGAGCTTTCATAATTTGTAGTGGGCAGATGACCCACTCGTGGCTGCCTTTATCTTATCATAACATTTGACTGCCTGGAGGATAGAGGAGTAGGAGGGAAGCCAGTACTCGAGAGACTGAAACTGGCCTCGAAAAACTTTGGTAGACCGTGTTCCAACCAGAATCAAGACCTTGCTTTTCCTGTTGGCTCATTTTTCATGTTCTCTTCTTCTCGATGTTTAGGGAGTCATTGATTTATTTGATTTCTTGAAGACAGTAAGAAATGATAAGGATTAAAGTCATGAATATGTGTTTTGAGAAAAGGACTAATGAAAAAGAAGCATGAACACTCATACTTAGTAAAATTCACAAGGGTAAGTAACAGGATTCCTGTGACACTGCTAATTAAAATATATAGGTGTGATATGTCTCCTTTATAATAATGGCATGTGTGGGGGGGAGGGGCACCTGGGTGGCTCAGTGGGTTAAGCCATTGCCTTCGGCTCAGGTCATGATCCTGGAGTCCTGGGGATCAAGCCCCCCCCCACCCCGCATCGGGCTCCCAGCTCTACGGGGAGTCTGCTTCTCCCTCTGACCTTCCCTTTTATGCTCTCTCTCCCTCAAGTAAATAAACAAAATCTTTAAAAATAATAATAATAATGGCATTTGGGGATGAGACCTTCCTCTACCCTCATTATTAATTATGTAATAATAGAATTTACCATATAATTCCAATAGACATTTATTGACTACCTACTGTATGCTGGATACTGCACAAAGCTCTAAGAAGAGCTCTAGGTCACAGGAAACAAAATGGTGGCTTGTAGTGGCCAAATCTACACATTAAACCTCCTGATCATGGTTTATTAATTATAACCCCACAATAAGTAAATCTTCTATGCAGAAATGCTGACTTTAGTGAAAATAGAAATGACTATAAATATATCCAGTGAGAATATATCCATTTAATTCTTAGTCGATCATAGCAGTCTCTAAATTTCTGAGCAGCCCTTTCCTATCAGTCAAGTGGTCCATAACATTCATCCAAACATTAATAAATATGTATTGAGCACAGTATAGTTTCCGAGGGCTGCCTGGATAACAAAGTATCACAAATCAAGTCGCTTAAAATAACAGAAATGTCTTCTCTCACAGTTCTGGAGGCTAGAAATCCAAGATCAATGTGTTGGCAGGACCACACTCCCTCTGAAAGCTCGAAGGGAGGATGCTTCTTTGTCTCTTCCAGCTCCTCAGAGCCCCCGGTGCTCCTTGGCAAGTGGCAACATGACTTCAATCTCGGCTTCTATCTTCACATGGCCATATTCCCTTGATGTCTCTGTCTGTATTGCTTCTCTTTCTATAGACACCAGTCATATTGGATGAGGGCCCACCCTAGGTTAGTATGATCTCATTTTATCCTGATTACATCTACAAAGACCCTATTTCCAAATAAAGTAACCCTCCCAGGTACAGGGCATTAGGACTTCAACTTCTTTGGGGGGGGGGGGGCAGGGAGGGAATTTAACCCATTATAAGCATTTACTAAGTACCAGGCAATTGCACTGGGGAATTTTTATCACTTTATCCTGAAAGAGTCCTGTGAAATCTGTTGTGGAATTCATTAGCAAAATGTTGTTGAAGATACTCTTACTTCATCATAGAGAGTCATCTCTTTGCAAACTCAGGAAAAAGTGTTCTCGGGACTCAGTATGAGGAATCAAGGTTCTTCCAATTGTCTCTGAATCATTTTAGATGCTATTAGTCTCATAACTGATCTTATTTCTTTCTTTAAGTTGGCTGCTAACAAGTTAAGAATCCAATTTGGACCCACCACAAATAAGTACGTAATAACCTCATAATTGTATTTTATATGAACTTTACCCAGTTCTATCTTATTTTTCTACTTATTTCTTTTTG
Source organism: Martes martes (assembly GCF_963455335.1). Classification (NCBI taxonomy): domain Eukaryota; kingdom Metazoa; phylum Chordata; class Mammalia; order Carnivora; family Mustelidae; genus Martes; species Martes martes. Next base: position 110,988,877 of record NC_137890.1, on the reverse strand, counting down.
TCACTTACAGGTTTTTATCTTTTTTTTTAAGATTTTATTTATTTATTTGACAGTGATCACAAGTAGGCAGAGAGGCAGGCAGAGAGAGAGGAAGGGAAGCAGTCTCCCCAGTGAGCAGGGAGCCCAATCCGGGGCTTGATCCCAGCACCTGGAGATCATGACCCAAGCCGAAGGCAGAGGCTTTAACCCACTGAACCACCCAGGTACCCCACTTACAGGTTTTTATCTTGTCCATGCATTTTGGAAATGGTATTAAATGATTCATTTTGGAGCAAATTTATTACAAATAACTTACTACAAAGAAAATATTTAATTAGGATAGACCCAAATGAATTTCATTTTCCCTAAAACAAAAACAATTTAAAAGCCAAAATATACTGTGAAAATGAATGCATTCCAAATACTAACTTATCTGTTCTTAATGAGTAAGAATAACCAAGTATTAATGATAACACCATAGGGCATTTATAAGCTAGGTTGAACCTTCACATAATACTAAAACTTGGGGGAAAACTTTGAAGAAAAGTTTCTGAAAACTTCTGAAAGCCCTATAATGAATGAAAAAGAGAAAACAAAGGGACTAACATGATCACTTGCTTCAGGTATCTGAAAGCTATCAATAGCAGATAGAAGAGGCATTGTATTCTCAGAGTCAGATTAGTATCAGTAAGTATAGATATTACAAGACAGAGTGAAAAGAACTAATAATTCAAGATGATCAACATTAGAAATGATCGTGCCATTCTCAACTCTCCATTATTAGAAATGTTTGAGCTAAAGCACATCATCAGTCAGGGATCTGAAATAATGAATCTCAGTATTAGTAATTATTTGGCTCTACGAACCACATTTCCTTCCATCCAACTCCAAAAGCCTAAGATCAATGATTAATAAAAACATACTGCCATTATTTTATTACAATTGGACCCATTTAAAAGATTCCAAAATTTATAATAATTTCACATTTAGAAAAGAGCTCAACATAGTAATAGGCCTATCTAGGTACCAGTTGTATACCAAAACTTCCTTTCTACAATTTTATTGAAGAACACAACCACAAAATAAAGAATTTGGATAAGCAGGCTGTATATCATCTCACCAATTTCAAAAAGAAGCAACTAAATTTTAGCAAGAAAAAAATCGTCCAATGACATGAATGAAATCTATATAGCATAACCAGAATTATAAATTGCCAACCCCATGATAATGGAGATACAGCCATACCACCTTCCAAAGAATCAGGAAATCATGACAACCATTACCGAACCATTCAACTCAAACCATATGTGACTTCTTCTTAAGCAATATCCAAACATCTAGTTTCCAAATCCAGTCAGTGAAAGGCACAGGGTAACCCTGTGGCTCTTTGGGTGATGACTATGAATGTGTTCCAGAGTCTCCCAACTTTCAGGCCATATCTGTGCACCTTGGCCATTGTCATAACTCAAGGTTTTTCCTACTCACCTATCACTGAGCCAAATTTCCATATGGCAGGATGCTAGGGTTCACCTGGTCATCCCCCTATAAACAGGTCTACTGTGCTGTGCGGCCCTTTGATTCCTGGGTTTTCTTTCAAATGCATGTGCACTCAGTTTAGTAGATGAGATCATTATTCCTTTTTCCCTTTCCCTGATGGATGACAAACTATTGCAACAAAAACTGAGCAGTCCCTCCATGTTATTTCTGGCTTTACCAGTGACCTGCTCTGTAACTTTACCCAAGTCACTCACTCCTTCTACAGACAGGGTCCTTCAGTGGTAAACTGGAGGTTGTTGGTTTCACCAGATCATATTCAGGTCAAACTAAAATCCACACAGGAAAGTGCCTATAGACAAGGGAAAGTATTATCAGTACTGTTGTTGTTTGACCAATACAGCTGCAGAACTTGAAGATTTAAGGTCTCCCCATGGATTTCACTGTGGCCTCCAGAATCTGAGATTTAATTTTAAAAGAATTAAATTTCCAGTCTGCTTTCCAGGGGTAACTCTGAGAATGTATGCTGACAGACTGTTGTCTTCAGAGGCAAAATCCAGACACGCTAAGACAATGCCACAGCTTGAACAGGGGTGACCCTTTCCCATTCATCTTAATGGAGTGTTAAACTTGAAGCCTAATTAGGTCCACTTAAATGCCAACATTATTATACTTTTCTCTGCTTATCTTCATACCAGAAACAATCAACTAATGCACTCATTTAATCTGAGTGCGTGCAACGATCACATCCAGACACCCTGTCATTTTCATAGTCTCCTCTGCAGTCATAAAAGTACAAGTTTTAAACTTCCACTTGGTTGTTTTTAATTATCCACATAATTAGATTACTTTCTATTACCTTGAAATTTTAGAGGTGAGACTGTATACACATATATATGACATTTGTAAGGCAGTGGAGCCTGATGGCTATTCCCATAATGAGAAGCTGGTATCAAACTTGCTCCCAGGATAACAAACTAAGATGTGTTAAATGAAAGATCCCATTCCTGCCCTTCAGAGAGGCTCACAGTTTATCCTTTGTGTATGTGCCTGAGCTTTCTACATTCCCTTTCTGACTCATCATTGCTGTGTGGACTCTATTTTAATGTTTAATTCTATGACAAACCTTGGAAGAAATAGAATTAAAAAATACATAAATCCATGCTTGCCTATTTTGTACCTAGGAGGATCTAGATCTAGGCCCTTAATTCAAAGTCCTTGACTACCTTATAAAATATCTCGTAAAAGTGTATTTATTTACTCATGGCTATAAGGAGATTAGTCTGTTTTTCCTTATTGGTCTCTGGGCCAAGATGGCTTATAAGAAAAATTTTTGGAAGTTTGTCACACAGGCTTAGGGATAAAGACATCAGTGCATGTCTTCAAAACAGGACAAATTCTCACCCCTCTGCCTACACACCTCCCACTTAGGCCATACCCCATGTGCCCTAAGCATCTGAATGTCAAAGAATATGAGGCTTAGAGGGACTTTTCCCAAAGGTGTCTGTAACAGACATTGCTAGCACCCTCTTTGGTTTTCCAACCATTCCTAGATACACAGAAAACTAAGTTCCTTAACCCCTTTTGCAGTTGAGTGGGACTATGACTAATGCTGGCCAGTGGATTGGGACATGGAGGCCACTTCGGGGAGGAAGTACTTAAGAGCCAATGCATAATCCCTAATGTTCTCTTTCTCTGCTTAGACAAACCCTAAAGCCCCATGTCGAGAGAAAAGTGTCATGAGGTAGAAACAGCCCAGAATGTTCGGTTTCCAACTGGAGGACCCCCAGAAAGATGCCTGGGCCAGCAGAAGATCTGCATCACTGAAAATAACAAACTTTTGTTTAACCATTGAGATTGTAGTGTTGCTTGTTGCTACAATATTACCTAGCCTATCTGGTCTAAAACAATGCGTCAGAATTAATTTCCAAGCCAAATCTCCCTAGGTGGACTCCCACATGTAACTGTCATCTCTGCCTTCTTCTAGCTTACAACAAAGGTTCGAGAATCATTCTGGACAGTCCAGCAAGCTCCAGTTTCCTTCTTTGCTTTTCATGCCCTCATCTTTTGTACTTTGATCTTGAAAGATGTGAATCAAGTCACATCACCGGCTGCTTCTTTCCATCAAGAAAGAAAGATGAGAGACAATCGTCACTCTCAATGCTCAGGGCATTTTCTAGAAACAGAGAATTGGCATCCAAAACCAGGCCAGAGTCAGAGAGGGCTGGGTAAAAAGCTTTTAGGTAAAACCCTAAAATTCAAGTTTACATTATCCAAGTAGACACCGGTACAAATGCCCATTGGCTAACTACAGAAATAGGGCACAATCCAGACAGCCATTGCAGAGGACTGGAAGGACAAAAGTTGTACATAATCTTTAGAAGGGGGCTTAGTTAATAAAAATACCAACTTATATCTAAATTGAGCTAAGTGTAGGCTTCTAAACTTTGTAGGGCTCAGCTCCTTCCTGGTCCTCTCTTCTATCTACACACTCTCATTAGTGAGCTCATCCATTCATTCGTTGGGTCATGAGCACCACCCAAATGCTAATGAATCCAACATCTTGATCCCTAGCCATGATCATCCCCCAGAAATCCAAACTTGCATAACCAATCATTACTTGAGATCCTCATTTGTATGCCAAATGAATCTTCCAAAATTCATACACATGAAAGAGAAAGTATGATTCCCTCTTCCCAGTCCCAACTGACTTCTGCCCCAGGAATCTCCATCTCTGTAAGTAGCACTAATCTCCCTAGAGACTGAAACAATAATCCAGCACAGGGCTTCCCAAACTTTAATGAATATATGAAACACCTGGTGGTCTTCTAATTCAGTAGGTCTGAGTTATAGCAGATAATTCTGCATTTATAACAAGTTTCAAAGGATGTGATGCTGCTCGTCCTCAAATCACATTATTGAATAGCAAGGACCTTGGAGATAATTCTTGGTGCCTCTGTTTCTCGAATGCACATTCTCTACACATATTCAAACAACTGGTAAGGCCGAATTAACCGCATTTTTCCAGAATCCATTTTCCAACTCACAACACCTAGTCAGTACCACCATCACCTTTCCCCTGTACTACTGACATAGATTCCCAACTAGTCACCTGTTTCTACTTTGCCCCCCACTCTGTGGGGTGTTCTGTCCACTGCAGCAGCAAGATACCAATCACAACAGATCACTACCAGCCAATAGTTTTGTCTTTCACACCTACACTTAAATCCCATCAATGACTTTAGAGTGGCCCCTGCCTGTCCTTCAGCCCCATCTGGTATCATTCATGCTCCATCCCAGGATGGTCAAGCCACACCAATCTTTCATTCCTTAAATTTGCCAGCTCAGTCCCACCTTGAGGCATTTACACCAGCTGCTCCCTCTGCTTGAAAGGTTCTTTGCCCTCGATCTTTCACATGGCTGGCTCCTTCTTGTCCGTCAAATCACAGCTTAAATGTCATCCAGAATGACCTTCCTGAGCACCCAATCCGAAACAGCCACTCTGTAACCTGTCTTTTGGTATCAAATCACTGTTTTATTTCTCTGCACGTTCCTTATGCTACGTGATATTTTTCTGGATTATTTTTTTGCTCATGTTCTGTCTCTCTTCCTCCCTCCCTACCTCACTCTCAATCACCACTCGCTCCCCCCTTCTGTCTTCTTCCCTCCACCTCTTCCCACCCACACTGAGAGGGAAGCACCACGAGCATAGAAACTATGCCCAATCTTGTCGTGAGCCCTGCATCTAGGTCAATTCCTAGAATGTAGTAGGCACTCAACCACCACTTGATGTATGATGGCATGAGTAAATGATTGAAGGAAAAGTTCTAGAGGCTACTGCAGAGTGAGGGGGGACATGCAGGTGCCTGGCATCCAGACCTTCCACCTTGCCCTACAGGATCCTTCTTATCTGAGTCCATCCAATTCCACATGGTATATTTACAAGTGAAGATGATCATCTGGGGGGTCGGTTGTCATCACTTTTGTCATCAGAGAACCTTGCGTTTCATTGTCTCTGCCACAAGTATTAGAATTCAGCTTATTTCAAAATAAGCCAGCCAGGTTCTTAAAAAGAGCAGTCCCTCTGATCATGGACTTCATTTCCATGACTCTCCACTGGTCACTTTCACCCAAGAACTTTAACTTCCCACCCATCTATTATTTGAATGGTTGGGGATTGAGGGTTGGGGTGGAGCTTACTCAAAGAGATTTGAATATGTAGTTTGATAGGATTATTATAAAATAGACACATGGAAACAAGGAGATTCTGATGGATCACAAAGTGTAGTCCCCCAACTGGTGCTATCTACGTCCCCTGGGAGCCTGTTAAAATGCAAATTCCCAGGCCCTGCCCCTGGCCTTCTGAACAGAAACTCTGGGGATGGGCCCAAGTAATCTCTGCTTTCAAGGTTCTCCAGAGGATTCTGATGCCTGCTACAATTTGAGAGCTACCAACTCAAACCATTCGCACCTACCACCATGACTTTCCATTGCTCAGGAAACACTCAAGAATACTTAGTTTACTCCTTGTCTCTTGAAGCTCATGGTGCCAGACACATGATCTCCTGTGTCCCTCTGAGCCATGCCTCATAGAATTGATAAAATCAAGCACTCTCTGCTCACGGCCAGGTGAAAGGATGCCAAATCTGTTGAGATAAAAAAAATAAGAATAGGGTGAAGTCTAAAGTTCACTGCAGCAGATACCTTTATATCTTGTCATCACAGACAAAGAGAAGGCAGAGGAACTGAAGCAGACCCTGCCCCTCAGTTTGGTGGGAAGGAGTTGAAATGAACCTGGCACACTGATTTCAATTGTATTAAAATTTTAAAAATTCATAAAAAATACTTAGTCTAGGCATTAAATAATATCCCAAAGAGTGACTCAGACCTGCACAAACTGAGTCTTAGCAAGCAGATATTCTGGAATGTTTGACTGACTGTAGTTTATCCAAGAAACAGGACTCAATCAAACTCCTTCAAGCAACTTCCTTTTACCTTCTTTATCATTCTCAGTTGTTCCCTCCAATGTAGCTAACAGCACTCCAGTGAGACAGCTGGTTCTTGGTATCTGAGGAAAGAAATGACACCTGATTCTTAAACTAACTCTGCTGGGTAACTGTCTTGTAAATACACACACACACACACACACACACACACACACACAGCACCTATTCAGTTGCTAAAAGAAATTCCAAGTGTGCAGTCATAGCTGAACTATATGTCAGTCACCCAGTTGCTCAATGAACCAAATCTCAGCAACCTCAACATGTATTCAATTCAGGCAGATGTGATATTCTTAGCTTCACAACCACAACATCTACCTGCTTTCAGTTTTGATCCTAGAAATATTTCTGTGTCAGCCATCACCAGTTTCAAGATGAGAACTTACATAAGTTAGTGATGAGGGAATTCGCTTAGAAAAAGGGGGGGGGGGGAGAGCTAGTACTTGGGTGCATTGATTCCCAGTGTTGGTGGCTAAAATCCATGGAATTGCTGTGGATCCATGTTTTATTAAAACAAAAGCAGATATTGTAGATCATTTTGTAGGTCATGGTTTGCATGAATTGCTCTAGTCACATGTAGAGACAAAGACCTTTTCTCTACTACCCAACCCCTGTATATTTGTTGATTCCTATTAAATTTCCCAGTTGTCAAAAAGAAAAGACAATAGTATTATGACTAGAGTCATAAATTAAGGATGATATTATCACAGAATACTGAGATGAAGAATATAGAAGACACTCCAAGAAATACGAAAAAACAACTGAGTCATCACTTGGTTATATATGGGGACTGTGCACCTAAGAAAAACATTAGTGAGGGGCACCTGGGTGGCTCAGTCAGTTAAGCATGAGCCTCTTGATTTCAGCTCAGGCCATGATCTAGGGGTCATGGGATCCACCCTGTGTGGGGTTCCATATTCAACAGGGAATCTGCTTGAGATTCTCTCTCTCCCTTTCCCTCTCTCCTCCCCCGACCGCTTTCTCTCTGTCCACCCCTCCCCCCCACCACCCAGCTTGTTAAGGTAAATAAATCTTAAAAAAAAAAAAGAAAAAAGAAAAACTATAGTGAAAAATTAAAACAATGTTGCAAAGGTGTTACTTAGATTACCCTAACATATTCTAGAATGTCATTCACTCTTTTTTTTTTTTTAAGATTTTATTTATTTATTTGATGGCAGAGATCACAAGCAGGGAGAGAGGTGGGCAGAGAGAGAGAGGAAGGGAAGCAGGCTCCCTGCCGAGCAGAGAACCCAATGCGGGGCTCGATCCCAGGACCCTGGGATCATGACCTGAGCCAAAGGCAGAGGCTTTAACCCACTGAGCCACCCAGGCGCCCCTAGAATGTCATTCATTCTTATGTGAATTTTGTCTTCTGCCCAATCAGACAAGACTCCCTATATTACCAAAAAAAAAAAAAGAAAGAAAGAAACTCACAGAAATATTGATCTTATTCCTCAATATCAATATTATGAAAAAATTCTACTTTGATTTAAATATCGTCATAATTGTAATACTATTTCACAATTACATCAGACATGATTACTGAGGCCTTCATATGCTTATAGTACATTGTTAATTTTAATAATTATTATGAACTTATGAGGAGAACAAAACAAAGATTATTCTCCCCGTTCAAAATATCAACATGTGAGTCAGAGATGTTAAATTTAATCAAGACCACATAACTAAGCCACATGGAGCTGAAGTGAATTCCAGATCTAGCACTTTTTCTTTTATGTAACACACACTTGACTGCTATCCCCAAATATCCTACAGGATGGTAGAAGAAATCTTTGTTCAGTAATTTAATGTTGCTTTACTCTATCCTGATTATGGGCTTTTTTTTTTTTAAACCATAATGACAAATGTTGTCTTAAACACTATATTCACTGACTGATATGAGAACTCACCTTCTGAAGACCCAGGCCCATTCCACACTTTGCAATGTTTCTTATCATGCTAATGTAAAATGTTGTGGGTAGCAACAGCAGGGAGGATAGAGAAACATTCATCACATGAAGAAATGGCACATATTGATTTTTCTTGCCATTTTAAGAGACAGGTAATACAATTTCATTGCCTATTCAATATGAAAATTGAACTTAATGGAGTTATGGTTTATGATTTGGCCATTGTGTCATGCTTCCCTTCCAACAATCTCCTCTCCATCTCAGAACATCTCTCAACCCACAACACTAGGTAACCAGATAGCTAGGTCTACCCATTTAGGACCAAATGCCATTGGTTCTGCAGAACATGAAACACAGCATATCAAAGAAATGATGAATAGAGACCAGTCTCTACAAGGTATTCACCTCAAGTAACCATGCCTGGAGAGCGCTGGAGTGCATGCCTACAAGGGTCGTCCCCCCGTAGCACAAAAGAAAGGGCCACACTGCCCCAGAAAATACGGCTAGCAATGTGAAGGTCATGGTAATTTGAGAATTTATTAGTTGTGGCAGGTTTTCTTCCAGAAAAGGCATAGTCTTAAAAGGCAGAAAGGTGTTAGGTTTGTGCTTCACTTTTTGGCTTTCTTCCATGAAACCAGTTGCTAGTGTTGGGAGACAGTTTTCTGCAGGTCTCTCATTTTCTGTATATATTGCAAACAGAAACACTGACTTCTTTTATCCCATATTATCTGTGCAAGGATATTTGTATAGTGGGCACTCATGGAAGATAGAGATATTATCCCCAGCCCAGGTAATGGACCAGCAAGCTTGTTTCCCAGTATGAAACTTGCAGATTCTCCAAGAGCAGGATTCTCCCCCATAACACAACTTAACTATACCTGTGGGGGTCACCTGGCTCCCTTAGTGTCACTCAGTAAGAAGGGAGGTATAGGCAGGGCACCTGGGTGGCTCAGTGGGTTAAGGCCTCTGCCTTCGGCTCGGGTCGTGATCCCAGGGTCCTGGGATCGAGCCCCGCATCGGGCTCTCTGCCCAGCAGAGAGCCTGCTTCCTTTCCTCTCTCTCTGTCTGCTTCTATGCCAACTTGTGATCTCTGTCTGTCAAATGGATGAATAAAATCTTTAAAAAAAAAAAAAAAAAGAAGGGAGGTATAGGTGACCAAATATGCTGATGTTTACACTGTTTGCTGAGTTGTAAGTAATAAAGTCCTTTGTCTCTGATCGAAATCTGTCTTGCTGACTTGGCCTTAAAATGCCCAGGTAAAAATAATGGTTATAAGAATTGTGGTCCTTTATATTCAGTTTGTCTTAGATGAGTTTGCTAAATTACAGGTTTGTGGTGTTAGTCACACTTCCCTGCTACAGAAATTAGTACTGTCTTTTACTGTTGGTCTTCGGTATTGTTGGCCTAAAAAAGGAAAAAAAAATGATGAAAGCAAAACTTTCATTCAATACTAAAAAATAAAAAATACTAAGAAATAATTTACATGTTTGCCTGTGAGGACAAATCAGGTTAAAATAAATTTCGATTTACAATAGCCAAATTACAGAAAGGGCCCAAATGTCCATCAACTGATGAATGGATAAAGAAGATAAAGACAATGGAATATTATTCAGCCATGAAAAAAGAATGAAATTGTGCCATTTGCAACAATGTGGATGAAGCTTATGAGTATAATACTAAGTGAAATAAGTCAGTCAGAGAAAGAAAATACCATATGATCTCACTCATATTATGGAATTTAAGAAACAAAACACGAACATGGGGGAAAAAAGAGTCAAACCAAGAAACAGACTCTTAACTACATAGAACAAACTGAGGGTTGCTGGATGGGAGGTGGGTGGGGGAATGGGTTAAATAGATGATGGAGAACACTTGTCCTGATGAGCACCAGGTATTGTATGTAAGTGATGAATCACTAAATTCTACACCTGAATCTCATATTATACCGTATGTTAACTAGCTGTAATTTAAATAAAAACTTGGAAAAAATAAATTTTGTACATAAGTTACTCTGACAGACCTTGACCTCCTATAAAGCACATGCGCACACACACACACACACACACACACACACACAAATTTCTAGAAGTTCCTAAGGGATCTCTTTTTTTTGTATTCCATCACTTTGATGTCTACCAGGCTCTGCCTTATTCTGTCTCTGACTGTCTCTCTTACCACGCTGACTGTTTAGCTCCCCCAACTCTCTCCTGATTCAAGACAGTAGTTTTTGCTAGGGTTGCCCTTTATTCCACAAGACACAACAATCCCCACCAGTATCCACAATTCAAGAGCCAATTGCTAGGGGCCAAGTTCCCTAGGATGATCTCATACCACAGCGACCATGGCTGCTTCTTATCCTATACCCTAAGTGGCATAGTCCTTTGTGCTGTGAAGTCTGTAAGGGAGAATGGTCTTCCCCTTCTGTGGTATGCTCAGTGCTAATCCAGTGTCACTTGGGCAGCAGAAGTCTTTCTAGACATATTCAAGACTGGATTTAAATAGGAACCACCATGCAAGATCTTTCTTCTCATCCTCAGAGGCTTTTGAGTCAAGTTCACCATCCATACAGCCTTCTGTTCTCTCATAGGATTTTGTCTGTCTCACGTATCTTGGACCCTCCTTACAAATACTTTTGCGGAGCCAATTTTCCAATGGACCATACATGTCTGGACCCCCGTGGGGGTTTGCCCCAGGCATCTGCACCTTCTTCAAGGTTGGCTTCACCTTCTTCAAGTTTGGCTCAAGAGTCATCTGGTTAGGGAGACCTTTCCTAACTACCCATTTAAAAACGTTAACATCTACTCCCCCTCAAGCTATCCCCTTCCCTCCCTTATTTCACTAATTACTTCCAAATGTATTATAAGATGGATTTCTTGTGTTATTATTGTCTTCTCCTACAGGAACGTAAGTTCCAAGAGGGCAAGAGTTTTTAATCTCTTTAGCTCACTGATATGCTTAGAATGGGGCCCAGCACCTAGTTGGTCCTCAATAAATATTTAAAGAATGAATGACTGAATCCTAGATGCAGGCCACACATGTGATATACTCTTCTCACATAAATTCCATTGGCCATATTTCCACTCAACCTAACATCCAATTAGATTTTGGCTGAAAAGCTGGTTGTGAATAGTGATGCAAAGAAGATATGCCCCACAGGAAGGACCAAGTAGTTGAATAAATAATGATGATCCAGTCTCTTCTTCTTGTCTTTGCCCTTTGAAATGAGGACAGAAAATACAAAAACCTTTAAGCCTGCCCCTTCTGTTCTTTGTAATGATTAGCCACTTTTAAGTCCATACAGTTCTTATAGCCAATAATATAACTCTTTTAATCCCTTTCTTTTTCTGTTGCCACTTAAAATTCCTTCAGAAATGAATTATAACTATTGAAACTTTAATGTAATTCGAGATTTGCAGTTAAATGTCATAATAAGCAAGGACAGATTTTGTCTGTGTGTTAACCATGGGGGAAATTAGCGAGAATTTGCCCATTTATTATGTAGGAGTAACAAATCAAAATGCAAAAGAAAGTCTTGATTTGGGTTTCACAAATCTATGAGGCAATACTGATGGACAGGTAAATCGCTACAAATTTTCAGAAAAGCATTTGGAATACTTCAAATTCTTTTAAAATATTTATATATTTGAATGTATCCATTATACTTTTAAATATATATGTAGAAGGATGTTCATGGAAATGTTATTTATAATGAATAAAAAATTCAAGCAACCTAAACTTTCAATAATAGGGAATATTTAAATAAGTTACATTCTTATTATTCTGTATAGTAGAATATTATTTAATCACTTAAAATTGTGATTTTTAAAGATCATCTAAGAAACTGTTCTCACAAGGTAACACTAAAATCTAAAAGCTACATATGGGGATGCCTGGGTGGCTCAGTCGATTAAGTGTCTGCCTTCGGCTCAGGTCAGGATCCCAGGGTCTTGGGATCAAGTCCCGATCAGGATCCTTGCTCAGCAGGGATCCTGCTTCTCCCTCTGCCTGCTCTGTCTGCCGCTCTCCCTGCTTGTGCTCTCTCTCTCTTTCTCTGACAAATAAATAAATAAAATCTTTAAAAAAAATAAAATAAAAGCTAGATATTCATGATAAGGGCCACTTTTCAAATGATAAAAACATATCCAGAGAAAAAATGAGAATGAAATCTGCAAATATGTTAATAATAATTATTTCTGTCTTCATCCATTAAGGCTGCTGTAATAAAACACCAAAATCATAAAAGGGCAAGTCCAGGAGTTATCAAGTGTTTTATACTACTCTGTTTTTAAGGAATCTGTATGCTTAGAACTTGGTGTTCTGAATATATGCAGTTATATTCCTCAGATACACTTAAAAAAAAAAAACACTCTCGTTTTTTAATCTACTATTTTGTTAACAGATAATATCCTCAAGTTAAGAAATAAAGAATGTTCCTAAAATAATGTCTCTTCCCCAGAGGTACCCTTTGGAAGGTAGCAGTCAGTAACGCAATCAGATATCTAGGGTTGTTTCAGCTGTCTGCCAAAATATCGCTCATGACTAGTAAAGTATGCTGAAAAACACCATTACATCAATGACAAAAAGAGCACAATTGTTCTTATTTCTGGAATTCTTCTGATGTGAGTCAATTCACTGGGTGGGATTTCATTGGAAAATGGCTTTAGGAATGTTTTAAATGAAGGGAGGACAGAACCAAGCTTTCAAACACAGACATAATGGAAAATCATAGAGTCAGACATCACTCCGCAGACAATGACAGAGATCAAACTCAGAGTAAAATCTATAGCTACAAAAACTCCAATTTTCTGTGCAATTTTGATTTTTATGAATTTAACATTGTTTCTTCTTGACAGCCCAAATAAAAACGTTTCACCCTCCATATACAAGAATATAATTATGTAACTTTGCTTTTCATTCCAGATCTGGAAATGGTCAGATTAAAGGCAGAGAGAGAAGATGAGATTATTTTAAATACTGTTTTCTTATTTGCCCCCAAATCCAAAAGGCACTTAAGAATTGCATGATTTGGAGATGCAGAAATAATCTCTAACAGAAAAGGACTTTCTGACATATTTTTAAATATCTTTAGACTCCTAGAACTTTAAACCCAAACAGAATATGCCATCATCAAGGAGGGCCCCCTGCCTGGGCTGATGATACACAAACTCTCTCCTGTAACTCCCTCCAGATAGAGACGAGGTGGTCCAGTCTATGAGTCTTGGGTACTGCCTGCTAAAGTCAGTTCTTCGCTTGAGCTTTTCTTATTTTATATGTTTGGTTTGTCTTTCTTTTATATGTTTTGGTTTGTCTTTAAACTACAGGGCTGTCTTTTATCTGTCTCAATATTCCCCCAACAGGAATCATCTAGACCTTCATCCACAGTGAACACTCTCTATTTATTTAATTCCAGATAGGTTCTACATGTTTGTTTGTTTGTTTGTTTGTTTGTTTTAATTAAGAAGATGAGCTTTCCATGTCTATATAAACATGTTCCCTATTACCCAGGGTTAGGACTAGAACGATACTTATTCAATAAATCTAATAAATACGTGAACCGTTAATACAGTAACACTTAACGATAACATATTGTTTAGTGATTTAAAAAACTTTTGGTTTTCCATGAAAGGAAATCTTGCTCAGATACCAAACGAACAACACTGAAACTCTTCTGGTTGAAGTAAATGGCGAGGGCTACGTGGAAAACACGGACTAGCAGGTAAGGAGAGGTAGAGGCAGAGAGGAACTGAAGCCCAACCAGTTGGCTGTCTCCCCACTATCTACAGAGACCACTGGGAATTTAGAGCCACCTCCCAATACTGCTTCAAAGCCACTAGTTTAGTCTGTTGTGTAAAATATTTTAGTCAAAAAAAATCTCTGCTTCTTCCCTCTGCCAATTTAGTGTCAGAAATTGAATCCTGTGTTTTCAAATTCTATTATAAATATATGTTGAATAAATGAATTGACCAAGTGAATGAATATTTATAACCAAACTGAACAAAATCCTTGTTATTGTTATGATATTTGCTCTAGTTGACTTGAATGGAATAAGAAAATCTAAATGTAATTAGAATTAGATAAATGAACAAAGTGAAAATTAACTAAGACTGAATGCCAATATCTGAAATTTTTTAAAATTTATGCTATAAAGTAAAAATTTGTACACATGACATTCTTTCCCATCTAAGGTAGTGAACTGGATTCTGGGACATACGTATGTTTCTGTTGCCCTGAATCCATGCCTCCCTCTTTTGATAACAACTGCTTAGTTTTTACCCCTTTTGGGAACTATTCTTTCCTTATACATCCAGATGTAGAAATTTGTCCATCAGAATGTTCCATGTACTCCCTACCCACTCACCACACACCCAGTCAAGGTGTGGACACATAAACCAACAGGATCCTCCAACCCTGAAATATGTAGCTTTCCTGGATGATAAGATATAGGGGCAATGAATGGAGCTGCATTGTCCACTATGGAGCTATATTTGGTTCTTTTACTTGAATCTCTGCAACTACGCTGGTGTAAAACATTCTGAGCCCTGGGAATGCCTGGATGATTCTGTTGTTCAATTGTCTGCTTTTGGCTCAGGTCATGATCCCAGGGTCCTGGGATGGAGTCCTACATCGGGCTCCTTGCTCAGCAGGGAGCCTGCTTCTCCCTCTGCC
The DNA here is from genome assembly GCF_963455335.1 of Martes martes. Taxonomy (NCBI): domain Eukaryota; kingdom Metazoa; phylum Chordata; class Mammalia; order Carnivora; family Mustelidae; genus Martes; species Martes martes. The sequence continues at coordinate 110,973,825 of NC_137890.1, read as the reverse complement.
TGCAGCTCCCCTGCTTCCTGCTCGTGTGCTCACTCACTCTCTCTTTCTCTATCAAATAATAAAATCTTTTTAAAAATTAATAATAAATAAAAAATAAAACATTCTGAGCCTGATTGTTTGGCCTCTTCTTTTCTTCTGCATCATGTCTTTCCAATACATCCTTAATTTAGTTATATATAGATTTATTTTTGTTTGTATATAAGTTAGCCAGAGTCCAGTTCTGAAACCCAAGAACACTAAGGGAGATAAGTACCCTAAGCACTGATAACACAGACAGAAATTAACTTAAAGAAGCTTAGATCAAACAAGTCATGCTTACATGCCACAGTAAAACAGATCCCAAAATCTTAGCTTGGTGTACTAGAATACATCTCAATAGTATTACATCTTTTGAAAATGATGTGTATAGTATCCTATAAGACCCAGTCATATGCCAACAGAAGACCACAGGTCTGAGATCAGGAAAGCAATTCTCTGTAGTTTGGGGCAAGTCATAGAAATTTTTTGAATCTCCATTTCCTCATATCTGTAAAAGGATGAAGTTAAAGGAGAAGATCTAAAAACCTCTTCTAATCATGACAACCTATGAATTTTTAAGTTTACAAATATATAATATACACCAACTGTGGGTTTTGTTTTCCAGTCCTGAGTAGGTACACTGAAGGAGTCTCTGCTGTCTTCCTTCAAGGCGACATTTAAATTTAACACCAGACCCACCCAGGATCAGCCTATACTGTGTGTGACTTCCCTCCAGAGTTTTGTAGAATCTCTTTTTGTGATGGAAATCAGTGCTACCCTCTGTACTCAAATTTTCCCTTTTCCGTTCTTTTTCTGCGGTTGGAAAAAAGATGAGTTATAATTAAAATCAAGAAAATACTGAAAGGATAAGTACAATGTATCCTGTTTTTATAAAAGGTCATTCTTGCAAGCTATCAAAGCTCTTTGCAAACAAATACCTAATTGATGGTCACAGCCTGCTCTGTAGGAATAAAACACTACACCCGGTTTACAGATGAAGAAACTAAAGAGGGAGTCAACTGTATTTCAGTTGACCATCTCAAATCTGAAACAAGAAATTCAGAGCACATCCATTTTAGAACACTGTGTGTCAGAGTGCCAAATTAGCTCAGTTAGCTGTAGATTATTTTAATGTTGACCTAGAAATATGTGTAATACATTTATAATGAAAACAAAGTGAAAGACATATTCAAACAGCTAAGAGTCAATCCTAAAACAAATAGCTATTACAGTGGTTTTCCGAATAAGTTCTTTGGTGACTAGTTGATGACTTCTGTGAAACTCACATGTAAGTGTGGCAAGTCTAATTTACTGTGCAATTACAGAAAACCGGAATAGAGTCTTCACTTAAGACCAAGTTATACATACTAATAAACCAAAGCTGATAAGTGATGATCCAAACAACAACTTTATGTCACACATTTAAACTAGAAACATACTTCCCAGCATCACCACTACGTGTTTCCCAAAACAGCATCCTTAGCTAGACTGGCCCAGAATAAAAGAGGACGCTTACATGCCTCACTCATTAGATAATGCCTATTTAACAGGCCATCATCCACTCTTATTTATTCAAAAAATAATTATCCCATGTGCCAGGCTCTGTGCTGTTCACTTCATCAAATTACTCATCCATGAATCTCTAAAACTCATTCTCTCAACTTGGAGAACCTAGGGAGCCTAGGAGAATGTCAATCAACACAAGAACTAGAAGCCTTTTCCTAACTTCAGGGTAAACCTTCATGCATTTTTCCTTTAATTATTCGGTGAAAAGAGTGAATTTCCCCAGGATTGTCGTCTGTCACTGGTGACAGACTCCTATGAAAAGTGCCCATGTCATACAGGACCTAAATGGCCAGGAGACCTGCTAAAGTCCCTGTGATGATGTTCCAAATGCCATTGGACTTCCAGATATCACACAGAAGACACAAAATTCATGGGTTCCCACCAATAGGGAAACACTTCCCAGCCCTGAACACAAGAGACAAATACAGGCCACCCCTTCAAGTGTACACAGGAAAGGGAAAGGAGTATTTTTCAGCACGTGCCATTCATCAGGCACTAAATGAGTTCCTTTTAACCCCATCATTTTAATCTTCCATGGTTCCTTGTTCAGTGAGAGCTTGCCTGCCCACCTATCAAAAAAATGAAACCTCTGAATAATATACCATATATATGCTTTCTATTTGTTTCTCTCTAGAATGTAAACTCCCAATGGCATAAAAACAGATTCTTGGAAAATAGACTGCTAGTCTGGTCATAATCTTCTTCCCTCCTCGCTCTGAACCAATTGAAAAATGGAGAACACTCCTATCCAAGGCAAAATGGAAACTCTACCCCTTCCCTCAACAACCCTGCATGAAACTCACCCAGTGATGACAAGCAGGAGACCTGGAAAACGGTAGCGCTTTCCCACATAGAGGAAAAGGTGAGAACATGGTATACCTACAGGGGTAGTGCTATGAAATGGAAGTAAGACACTTTAGGACCTCACTGCTCCCAGTGTGATCCTTGGACCAGCAACATCAATCCGTGGAAGATTCTTAGAAATGCAAAGTTAGGTCCCCACTCTTGACCGACTGACCTGAAATCAGTATTTTTCATAAGACATCCAGGCGAGCCATAAACCATTAGAAATTTCACTAAAACTTATGAAATAAACCTTAGAATTATTAACCCCACCACAGACACCCAGGCCAATGGTTATTAGACTTGTCATTTAGCAATCTGACAAATAAATCCCTCTTCCTTCCAATTAGTTGCCAATAATATGAAGAAACAGGACAGCTTCCTCATTCTGAATTCTTCCGAGAGAGGACAGAAGTAACAGTTTTAAAATACGAATTTGTCTGTTACTAATTAAAGTCAGTGGGAACTTGGGGAGAGAGACAAAATGAATCTCTGCCTCCACTCTTAATTTCTCTTATCTTCTTTCCTCATCTGTACAAAAGGAATAATAACACCTGCTATATGGGCCATTGTTAAACTTGAATAATACATATCAAAGTCTTTAGTAAATATAAAATGTTGTTTCTTTAAGTTGTTCTTATCACACAAGGAAACTGACAAATCATTGTTGGATCCCAGACAATTTTACAAATATTTTTCTATTTCTGTGCTGATCAAAAATGTGCAGCAATGATGTTTGCCTGCAAATCAAATGAAAAAAAAAATTAATGTGTTAATACTTAACTGTCCAGTTTCTATGAGATAAAAATGAGAAGCTGAGAAAGAAAAGTTTAAAGATTGGTTACTGTATTTTGAAAAGCAAGCACAATTTAGATGTATTTAGAACATTTTTTTTCAAAGCTAAGAAAATATGTGTACATACATGTTTTCTTAACTTTGAAAATTCAAAACCAATGTCCATCTCACTCTGCCTGCAACTTATCAAATGATGTAAAGTAGAAATTGTTGTCTTGAAATATGCCCTCAACAAAACAGCCAGTTACCTTTATTTAATTAGCAGGTAATGAAACTATTTTGTCTATTTATACAGATGCATACATTTTAACTTGTCATTTGTTTCAAACTGATTAAACAACATATTCATATTTCAAAGATTATGAAGCTTTTCCTTGGGATTGTCTTTTTATCTTTAAAAAAAAAAAAACAATGCTAACAGTTTCCTTTTTCTTATATTCAAACAACTATTTACTACCACTTCTTGATGTGGGCTTTCAAAATACAAAGAAGGTCTGGCAAGTTTTCAATGTCCTTTTTTAAACCTGTTCTTAAGCGCTTGTATAAAAGCATAAAGAGTACTTCTTTCAAGAATTGATAATGTCCCATGTTCAGTATTTGTATATTAAGGACTGTCAGTTACATTTATGGTATTCATTCATTTGAATCTGTCCTATTAATCCGCATGCAACTGATTTCAGGGAAACAGAGTGATCAGAAGAAGTCAAAGTTAACATAACAATTCCTTTTCTACAAAAAAAAAGCCTAAGACATTATGGGTCCAAATTTCAAAGCAAGTTACTGTATTTGCAAGTTTTAAGTCACACTTGGCAGTTTTTCCAAACACAGTGGTCAGGAACTGAAAAAAATAAACATGTGTTTCCAGGATTTTCTTTTCACATGCCTCACAAAAAGCAATGTTACAACTATGTTTTCACTCCCTTTGAAAAGGTCTCTTTAAGGAAGAAGGCTTTGCTGATTTGTGTTATTTTAAGGTAGATTTTACAAAATAACATTAAGAGGCAAGATAAATATTACTTTTGTTGTATAAATGGAAGTTTAACTTCCCCAAAGGGATTTCTTGAAAAATCTGATCTATTATTATGCAGATATTTTGTACTTTAAATCTCATACTTAAATTCAGAATACTTAGTACGTTCCATCTTCCAGTTACCTTAAACAAAGGGAAAATAAAGGAATCGAACTACATACAGTTCTTAGCAAGTGAAAAGCCATTCCCATTTTGCTGAAAGACTAACTAAGGCAAAGTAAATTTGTTGCTTTCCTGAGGCTTAACAAAGTAGCCGCAGAAGGATGAAAATTCACAGGTGTGGTTCTTATTCAAGACAGAGGAAACAATCAATCATAGAAGATTTCTGCAGTCCATAAAGGCCTCCAAACCCAAAAATATCTCCATTACTGGTAGACCAGGTGGCCTAAATCTCCACTCTGACCTTCCCACCCTATGGAAAGTGTTGCCTTGAAAATTCTAACCTATTAAAATGTAAATATATTTTGTTGAAATAACAATACCAACCATCAAGTCATTAGGAAGAATTTATTTCCCAGTTTCCCAACTAAGATCTGGACTATAGAAAATGGGATCCAGAACAGAAAGTGAGTTCAGTGGAGAATAAAAGATGAAAAGTGTTCAGTGTAGAATCCTCCTAAGGAATTCTGTAAACTACTGGAGACCTTGAGCTGCTGTGAACAGTGAGTATGGCCCTGGTACCTGGATGAGGAAGGAGAAAATGAAAGAACTCCTCTGATAGGATGGGTAGTATTAGGAATGTTTGCAGGGGAAAGGATGATTGGAAAGAATTACAAAACACAAGAGGAAAGAGATGTTCCAGCAATTGCACTCTTTGCTACTTACCCAACAGAGCTGAAAACTTATGTCCACACAAAAAAACTGCACAAGGATCTTTACAGCATCTTTAATCTGAAATGCCAAACTTGGAAGCAACCAAGATGGCCTTTGGTAGGTAAAGAGATAAAGTGTGATACATCCAAATAATAGACTGTCACGTGATGCCAGAAAGAAATGAGCTACTAAGCCATAAAAGACATGGAGAAAACTAAAATGCATAATACTAAATGAAAGAAGCCAATCCGAAAGGATACATACTGTAAGATTCCAAGTATATGACATTCGGGAAAAGGAAAAACTATGGGAACAGTAAGAAGATCGGTGGTTGCCACAGGTCAGAGGAGAGGGAAAGATGAATTGGCAAAGCACAGAGGACTTTAAGGGTAGCAAAACTACTCTGTACACTATCCTGGTGGATACATGTCATTATACAACTGTCCAAAACCACAGAATGTACCACACCAAGAGTGAACCCTAGTGTAAACTATGGATTTGAGATGATAATAATGTGTCACTGTAGGTTAACTGGTTGTAACAAATGTCCTCTCGAGTACAGGATTTCGAAGTGGACAAGGCCATGATGGTGTAGGGGAAAGAACTTTATGGGACCTCTCTCTACTTTCCACTCAATTTTGCTGTAAATATAAAATTGCCCTTAAAAAATAAATTCTATTTTTTAAAGCCACTGTTTAACACCTCTTCTAGGACAGTCTTTCTTAATCTTTACTTTGTTTTTCATTTGTTTGCTTTTGATCTTTGTTATTGTTGTTTTTAAAAGGGCTCCCTTGAGACTCCAATGATAGCCATATATTCTCTTCCCAGCAAAAATAAAAGCACTTCCACACATTCTAACAACGCAATGCATACAATGGCAGGTGTTCACAAATTCTCTGAAATTCATCCATAAAACTAATACTCGCTAATTTTATGTACTTATACTAAGTACCAGCCACTTTGTTAAGCACTGTGTCACGCTGTATCACATTTTGCCCTGGCAACAACCTTATGACCGATCCTACTTTCTTATAAGAGAGTTTAATTGAAGAACGTTTCTTAACACCTGCTGAGTGGTCGAGCTGGAACTCCATACCTGGACTGACCCCAAGGGCTTGTTTCTAACCATTCCCTACAAGCAAGTCTGGCTCTTGCAGATCATGGACCCCCAGCTAAGAAGCTCTCATCTAACAATGGGTCTATTTGCCTGTTCCCAAGCTCCTATTCTTCCGTCAGTAAAATAGCTACCTAGGCCAGCATATGTAGGTTATACAGAGCTGGACCTCCATTGGAATAGAAGGTAATTATTTGCTGCTGATCCAACTTCCACAATTAGCCTCACCCCCACTGATCCTGCCACTTACCAGGCCATAGGTGATGGACAATAGCAATGTTTCTCTGTGTTTACCTGAGAGCAGAGGATGTGGATCATTGCCACGGAAATAAAGGCTGATTCAGCTCAATGTGAGGCTCAGGGTTGGTGGCTGATAAAGAATATTCTATAATCAGTAGAGATTCATGCTAGCTAACACGCAAACCACATATATTAGTAGACATTTGCAAACTCTGACTACATTGGGTCAACGTGGTAGTGAATAAATGAAATAGGACAAAAGAAATCCAAACCCCTTAATATGGAACAGAAACAGCCCTCACAACTCCTTTTGACCCCAACTTTCTGGCTCTGAGGTATGGGGTCTTTCTCTTAGGCGAAACCAACAGAGCTCTCCTATTGATGTCTCAGAAGGACCGCAGGTACAAGGTGCATAAAACAGAATACACCATTTCCCCTTCTGGGTATGTTTCTAATTCTTGTTTTAAAATCACTGTCAACCCAGTCAAAAAGCCAGAAAAACAAGAGTCATTCTGAGAGGCTTCTTCTCTCTCATCTCTATTTTTCAAGTTTGCCTATGTCCTAGTGATTCAACCATCAAAATATCTCTATAGGTCTCCTGTTATTTGCCAGGAGTATTACAATAGCCTCCCAATTGACTTAACCTCATCTCCAAATCTCTTTTCAACACTGTCAAATGAGCTATTCATTCTAAAATATGAATCTATTATTCAATTACTCAAAATTTTCAGTTGTTTCCTCATTTCTTTTCGATGGCATTCAAATTCTTCAATATGTCACAATGGACCCTAATTCCCACAAATATCCATTCTGGGTTCTACCCACACCAAACCATGGGCACCATTTTGTTCTTAGTACATTTTCACAGAGAATTTGCCTACCTATAACACACACCACCCACAAAATTCTGTCTTCTCTCCTGCACCCAGCCAGGGCACCTCACCAAATTCATTATAACTTACATAACTCCAACTTCTTCAAGATTCAATTCAAGTCTCATCCACTCTTGGAAGTCTTTGAAAATCTAACCTGGGTCAGGAGATCACGTACTAATGGCACCAACTGGGGAGAGAGAGGGGGAGGGCACCAAAAAACTAAGAAAAAATCTGAAATTCTTTGAACGCTTTTTTGAAGGCAATAAATATTTATCCCAGGCAAAATCAAAACTTTGCTGGTCTTCATTGCATTGGCTATAGTTCAACATTATTTTTATTTAATTACAAAACATTTACAACATAATCTTTTCAGTGGCATACCCTGGGTATCCCTTCTTAGTGCACCTGTATGTAAGATAAAATCTGTAATTGTTTTTCTTGAATATCACCCCAACTGGAATATGAGTTCTCCTGAAGAGGAACTGTGGCTCTTCTTGTTTATACACGATGGTCACCGTGATGCTGGCCAAATACTAGGAGCTCAATAAATGCTTATATACAAAAGGAAAAAGGAGGGAGCAGGGGAGGATGGATGGGAAGAAGGGAGGGAAAGAACAAAGAGGGAGGAAAGATGGATGTTTCTTCTAGCCTAATATCTAGTACTTATAACTTTGACATTGAATTCTCAATGTCCCTTTTATCCTGATAGCTTTGTTAGCAACATATAGAAAGGCAGCTTTGAACTTGGGCAACCCTGAAGTCAAGTAAAATCAGTTCTTGTCACGCCCAGCCTTCTCTAAGGATGAGTTGATTGTTCTGCAGCCTAACGTAGAACGGCTTTTAATGTGAATCCAGTCACAACTTGGAGTTCCTACAGGATCTATAACTGGTCACTATGAACCACCTTCCCTGACCTGTCTGCTTCCTAATGTATACCTCAAGAAACTTCCTGGACCACCAGTCTCGGGTACGAACAAGCAGATCCCAAAGGCTGGGCAGCTCTACATACCAACTTTCAGAAGACTCTTTTTTTTTTTTTTTTTAAGATTTTATTTATTTATTTGACACAGAGAGAGAGATCACAAGTAGGCAGAGAGGCAGGCAGAGGGAAAGGGGGAAGCAGGCTGACTGCTGAGCAGAGAGCCCGATGCAGGGCTCGATCCCAGGACCCCAGGATCATGACCTGAGCCGAAGGCAGAGGCTTTAACCCACTGAGCCACCCAGGCGCCCCTCAGAAGACTCTAAATCCGAGATAATCCAATAAATGGTTCTAACTGCAGTATGTTCTGCTCACACCAAACCTATGGGCAATGGCCTGCCCCTTTTACCCCATGCGCACAATGACAAAAGGCTACAAATTCAATAGGTCATGGGGCCCTTTTTTTCCCATTTAAAAAATAATAAAAGGCTAAACTGAGACATATGCTAAATGAGGACCAAACTATTTTGAAAAGTTATAATGAATTCTTATGACAGGAATTATATTATGCATAATATAAACATCTGTATTTAAGGAAGATAATGGTTTAGCTCCAGGAAATAATAGCTACGCAGTGATGACTTAAGCAAATGTTTTACAATTAATGGAAATAAAAATTACATATTATTACAGTTAAGGGATGTTGGGAAAATGGGACAGGAGGTAACTCATACCAATGGATTCTGATGCAAGAGAGAGTTAAAGTTTCTATAAAACAAACTCTCCCCCAAAGAGGGAAACTGCAACAAGATCAAACTTCTCGAGTTCAAATATGTTAAATTTTACTACTTAAGTCCCATTTCATATGTAGTTACAGAATAACCATGTCTACCTTCTACAGAGTCAATCTGCCTCTTAAAATGAGATATTTAAAGGCAGACTGTTGGCCTGGTGTCTTGGATGGCAGATCACAGAATTCCAAAGCCCTTAAGACGCTGTAGCACTAGTTCTTACTAAGTCATAATTAACTTCATTGGGAGTTACATGATAGCAACTTAGAACAGAATTTGGCTGAACATTTTTAGTATTCTTCCACTTGGTAATTACTACTTCAGTGGGAATCTCAAGTAAGAAACAGAGGGCAGAATTTGGCCCACATAGAGAAGCACATCAAGTAACTGGCCCAATTTATAATGCCAATAACAGAGTGCATTAAAATCTCCCATGAAGCATCCCCATTAGCTCATTGATTTTATCATGAATGTAAATTCCACCAAAATGACTACTCAGATCCTTTACCAAGTCTCCATGAAGGGCAGCGTGTAGGGCAGAATATGGTGAGGCAATGGCTCCATATACCCGCTAACCACGCTAGGAGGGCAATTATGTACAAGCTAAGTAAAGAGTTGGATGTTGTTTGGCGGTTTAACCACATAATAAATTCTTATTGATGCAAGAAAAAGGAGCCATCACATCTCTAGTCTGGGCATTAAATATCTGAAGAATAAGATTTGGGCCACTGAGACTTGGACTTGTGTTTCAAAATGAAAACCCAATACTAGGTTCAGAAGGATAGCTATAATGATAGTTATACATTAGAAAACTTCATATTATACAATATGTAATTTTTCACTACCATTAATTGTGGAACATAACATGTCCTGAAACTCAATCATGATTCTTTTTCAAAAGTGTTTATATAGAGCATGACCTAATTTTTATTATAAAAATGGAGACCTTTTTTTTTTTTTTTTCTTCCTTGCCTGCTTTAAATTACAGTATTTACTTGGAAACTAATTTTAGGGTATTATCCATTTGACATTCGAGTTTAAAGGACACTCAAAAATCACAAACTGATGCAGAATATAGGAAGACTATATTTTTAAAACGTATTCTTGCCTTCACTATCTATGTTCCTCTCAGTGACTCACCTGAGGCCCTGAGGAAGATAACTAATTCATTTCCTGAGGGCCAGCCCACAATCCCCTTATTGTGGTATCTTGGCCAGACTTTCAATTGAAGGCCATTAAGACCACTTCCCCAACAGCCTAACCTCTTTTTTGTCATGGAGTCCTCATTCTCTTCTACCACCACCATACCCCCCAGCAGCCGCTACTTCTCACTGGTCACAACTTTGAGAAACAAAAGAAAAATCACCAATATGTCCTACCAAGTACGGCAGACTGCTCTCCCATTGGCCAGCCCACCCGTCAATGCGCCATGTTTGTTAACATTCAAAAAGACATTTGTGCAGAGAACAAATTGACAGAGCCCATGTTTATATCAGAAATCTCAGAAACGGCAAGAGATTTATTCGTGGAATCTTAACACCCATTCAGACTGTCATAAAACACAAAGGACCAGATTCAATAAAAACTCTGTCCAATTTCCACAACACAAAAGTCTGTGTGAGCCTTCAAAACAAAATCAATTTTTCCAGTTTTGCAAAGGGCTGTTCAGACTTCGGTAGCATGGAAGCCAGCTGGGGCATTTCCTTACTCATCCCCTAAATTAGTTTCAAAAGTAGTTTTGAGGACCACATTTGATCAGAAGAATTTGCATGCTTTTCTCCTCTCTCTCTCTCTTTCTCTTTCTCTCTCTTTCACATATTTCAGAGTACATCACATGGAGAACAAACAACAGAACTGCAGCATATGTCTCATGCAGTTAAAAGCTTTAAAACTGGCCCGTAAAACAGAATTCTTTGGTACACAGTGAAAAATATTTTTTGATTCCATAATCCATACTGCAGTAAAGTTGGGTATAATCATTTTTAAAAGTTGCTGTGTCCATGGACAGCTGTTCTTCATACATACTGGGAATGTTTCCTTTACATTCCTAAGGACATAAGAGTTTGACATCGAGCCAATACCTCTAGAAATGGTGAAAGCTAAACACACCCCATACTGATGCTTTTACTCTTCCAACAAACTTTCTCCCACAACTAAAATGTTAAAACTTTTACCCCACAGCCCACATTCTGAGATTAGTCCAATAACGAATGTTCTGTCCAAGTAAAATACATTTTGTCATAGCTTGAAAATGTTACCTTTCACAGAAGTATAGTATTTCTGACCAGCAGGGAACATATGTCAACATTATCTATTATTACCCAATGTCAGGACCAAAAAGGGAAGGTGGGTGGTGGATGTTAATAACGACTTAAGCGATTTCTAAAAGAGGCATTTGAGAAGTACAAAGCCAGAAGTTTCAAATGTTTTGTCTTATTTTCGCTGTGTCAGCAACCTGCCCCCCCCACCCCCCCACCAGAACAAACCTAATGCTGCCTCCGACCCAACGCCTAGTTCTCTTTTCAATTTTAGCCAACGCTTTGCTAAGCTGGAAAGTTTGAAAAATACCCTAGAAAACTTCTCCACCAGAAATGAAAAACAAAAACATATGACCAGCAATGATGAAAGCAACTCCCACTCGCTAAGAAAAAGATTTTCAATCACAGAAGCACACGGCTTTTGGATTTGAAAATTTATTTTCATTTTTCAAGCTACTTGTCTGGTGTTTAGATTTGGGGTTTGGGTTTTTTGTTTGACATCAGAGGAGCTGGGGGAAATGCTGGTTGGGAGTGCAATTGTATTTAAGCAATTTTCTCAAAGGTAAGCAGAAAGTGTTCTCCTCATGCAACAAGGCTTCAGAGAGACAACGCCCATAGCCAGTTGAATATGGGTTTTCCATGTAGGAGGAGCTGAAAGTCACATTCCACAAGAGTCCAGAGAAGAAACTGTGTCTCCTATCCCTGCTAAAGTTGGATCAAGAAGTGACAATACTATATTGTGAACTTGTGGCTCACCGTGCCCTTATCTTGGGCAGCCAAAACCATGATCTGAAAAATGTACTTGGAGCCACCACGATTGGGAACAATCATTTTCTTCTTCTCTTTTGGGGCCATGTGGTTCTACCCAGTGTTTCTCAAGGAAAAGAGGCTTCTCACCTCACTTACATGAGCTTCTTGGGGGAAACCTCACTTTGGGTCACAGAGAAAGGTGTATGTCTTTGTTCGAGCCTAGAACAGGAAGTATGTGGGTAACATGTCCCCTGAATCCTGGAGACTTGTACACTTTCCCTCAGGGGTATAGTATCCGGTTTCTAGTCCTATTGAAAAGTAGGTTGTCATTCACTCATCTGTTTGGTTGGTATTAAATACAAATCTTTCTCTTTGAAGAAACCATTCAAGAGAGATAACAAAATAAAAGCATCTAAATAAATCCCTCATGCTTAGAGGCTCTTAAAACCATAGGAAACTCAACTCAGAGCACGTGTCACAAGACTGTGGAGGAAGGTGGCAATGCTTACGGTTTTGACTCTTGGAGGAAGTTATCCTCATTTGTTCTTCCTCATCTCATTCAGATTCTGAGGACAGAAATCATAGAACTATGGTTCCTTCTTGATAGTGTATCACTGAGGCAAAAGGAAATCTTAATCTTATTACTTAAGTATTCCATTTTGCTTATCAGACAGTATTTTAGTTGCTAAATGGCAGGAGTCCATATCCATCCCAAACCTGAATGATGGATCTAAAACAGTCAAAATATAAAGTATTTTCTGCTGCTGCTGTTGCTGCTGTGATGTGATGTTGACCAGTTCATCACACAGAGGAGAATCCTCTGAGGCAATCCTCCCAGTGCTGTAGGAGACATTTCCTCCACGCATCAGTCCTCACTCACCCACTCCTCCTGGGACCATGTTTATCACACAGCCCATAGGGTTCGTGGTTTGTTTGAATTTATGGGAGAGGGTAAAGTTAATTGACTACCTCTCATTTAAAACATGGATTCTGCGAAGCTCCACCTAAGTTAACAAATCACAGAACATGTTGGACTTACATAAACTGTGCCCTTTGGAAGAATCTTTAAATGTTGAGATGGGGGTGGGTGCCTTAAAAGTTCAACCTCCTTATTTTTAAAGATGAGAATTGGTGCCAAGAAACCATGAGCAACTTGCTATGTCACACAGCCTAGTGGGCACCCTGATTCCACTCCATTTTAGCATGACATCACAGGGAAATAAGTTAATAGAGTTGGATCCTGGTATCCAGGATCCTGGCCCCCCGGAGGTGAGGAGAATTAGGTAGCAGGTTGGAAAAAGTGTAGGGGACCTTCCGGAGAGCTATCCCTAGATAACAATGCTGTTTACATGAGCTTCTTCATCTATGAATTGGGTATTTTTCTATAAGTGTGTTATCTTTCAATTAAAAAAGGAAGGAAAGGAAGAGAAAAATAATTAAATCATTATATTTATATGTATAATTTTTAGTAAAAACCTCTACTTACAAAATTTAAGATAAAATAAAAGACTATATACAGAGACTGTTGACTTAAGTTATCATTCCATCCCCAACACTGGAAAATAAGAATAAAGAACTCCAATAAGGAAAACACATGTCTTCAAAATAATAATTTTCATTTGAAATGTACTAATCACCTTACACAATATTCTATTTCATTTCCCTTGATGTTCAAAACAATCTGTTCTCAAAGAAGAAAACTTGTGTCATCATTTTATAACTATGAAAACTTAAGTTCAAAGAGATTGATTAACTGTCAAAAGTGACCTCGCGAGTCAGCTGGCACAACAGGAAAGAGAAGCTGGGTATTCTGACCCCTGTGTACCTAGGTGTGCTCTCCACCACGTATGTTGCCGGTAATTGTCCTATCCTGCTTCTGTGGGGCCACAGAACATTCTCATTCATTCCACACAAATATAGACCAAAGATTAGGTGCTTTAGGAATCACAAACATGGAATGGAAACCGATCTTCAAGAAATCTGCTTTTTCTAAGGAAGTGAAACAGCTTAGTTTTTAAGATGTAAGTTCAATCACCAAAAATTAAACTTATGGGACAATTTTGTCTTCAGTTGCATTTTGAGATGGCCAGAGTCTAAGAAAAGCTGAAGAAGCATTTTAGGTTAAAATTGCCGAGAACCTAGTTCCTTTTTGAGCCTAGAAAACATTTTTAGGGTTGGAAGTGGGGAAAGATTTGATATTTTCATTGTTTTTATCTGCTGGTGCATGACTCATGGACAGACTTTATAACTTATAGAGAGGTTAAGAGACACTCATGAAAATACCAGTATCAATGTTTGTTTTTTTCACAATTTGGAATCTAAAAAGGGTCATTGATGCCTAATCTCTACCATAGCCCACTTAAGATTAAAAAAAAAAAAAAAAAAAGGGAAGTAAGCTTAGAAGAGACAAGAAATAAAATTAAGAGATGAAATTATATCTGAGCCTTCTTCCTACTGATGCCATCTGAGCAGGTAATCTAGCTGAGCTTTGGAAGTTTGCCTGTTTTAACGGTGAGCACATTAATTTGTATGATATCCTCTTGGGTGAATAGGTTACAGGTTCTGCTTCAGAGTTATCCTGGAACCTTTTCCTGGTCAATAGCCTCACAACTCTTGCTTCTTACATTGGCCTAGGATTAACAGATGACATTTGCCTGAATTTGGATTGAGTGTTAATATACCATATTAGACTGCAACTGACAGGCTCCCTTTTTCAATTTATTGAAGGCCTCTTACAGAAGAATAGTGAAACATATGATGGATCCAGATACAACTAGCCAAAAGCAGACCAGAAAAAGAATTATGCCAAATTAATATAACCGAAATAATCGAGGCATTGTAGAATTTTGTCCATTATTTTTCAACCCTTTTGCACGAGCAGTTTAGAGCACCTCACAGTATGTTTGGTTGCCATAAAAGGAATAGCTGCATGAAAATACCAAAATAATAAGCCATAACCAAATTAGCATATGAATTAGTGTAACATTTCTGAGGAAAAGGGTGCTAATATGAACTAAAAGCCTACAGTCCATACATACTGACTCAACAATCCACTTCTAGAAATATATTCTAAAAGAGCAGTCAAGAATATGGGCAAATATTTGGCTACATGGAACATTTATGCCAATGGTATTTATAATCTTGAAAAAGACTGGAAACAACCTAATACTCAACAATAGGGGATTGATTAAATAAAAAATGGTACAGCAAGATAAACGGCATCGTGAAAGACTACTTAATGACACTGAAATATATTCAATATATGTTCTTACATGAAAAGGGATTTTTTAAAAAGTTACAGTAGGAGTTACATTTTTCTTTAAAGTGCGCATAATCTAACATGCATAGATGAAATGTTTAGAAGCATGTGAACAAAAATACTAGCAATGGTTACTTTTTCATTGTGGGATTATGAGTTGTCCCTTACTTTCTTACTTTTATATGCTTATACTTTCT
Source organism: Martes martes (assembly GCF_963455335.1). Lineage (NCBI taxonomy): Eukaryota > Metazoa > Chordata > Mammalia > Carnivora > Mustelidae > Martes > Martes martes. Next base: position 110,958,357 of record NC_137890.1, on the reverse strand, counting down.
AAATTTCCTGTAATGGATAAGAATTATTTTGGTTAAGAGAAAAAGATTTTTTTTTAATAAGAAGAAATGGCCACCACCACACTACAGAAGCATTTGTCAGTACAGCAAAAACAAAACAGAACAAAATGTTAGAGGCAGATTATTTATCTCATGTTCTTTACCATTCAAAGTGAAAACCCCTGTCCAACAAAAATGAAAATAAAATACAATGATTGTTTTTAATCACTCTATTTTTCTGTAGCAATCCTATAAGGTGAAATATTAAAATTATCTGAGGATTGAAGGTATCAGTTTAAACATAGCTGTGCTGTTCAGTGGGCTACAGCCTTGATATTTAATCTGCTATTATGAGTTTACATAATGTTTCAGTGTCTCAGTCTAATTACTAATAAAAGGGGGATAGGCTGTGAGTCATACTCAGCTTGTTGAAGAATATTAGACCAATCAAACCAAAAGAATGCTTTAATTTCATTTGGTCCTAGTTCCTGCTTTAGAACAGGATTAAAAATAAATATAGAGAAAGAGATGGAGAAAGTGAGTCACCTAATTTATATCTAACATAATGCAAACAAGCATTTCTTTAATAGGTGTTCAGTACCTGAAGTGCTAAATTATAGCAGCTTCTAGAAGCAGCTTCTTAATGGGAAATCTGAGCATTTTTAATCTTACTGCAGATTTTTTACCTTGTCAACTCAGAATTCATCTGATTTTGAAAAAGAAAAATCTTTTACTTGGAGACAAAGGTAAGCCACAGTACACCTCAAACTAATTAAAGATGAATCTCTTCTGGAACAATGGTACAAAGAAAAAAGCAAATTATATTTTATAACTCAAACAAAACAGTCATCCACCAAAAGAATATTGCCTTCTTTTAATTATTAGGATAAATCATTCCATGGAAAACTGTTTGGCACATAGTGAAGATAAGAAGATGACAAATACAATACAAAACAATGAAAGGAGATAGAGTCTCTATTCAAGCAAACTCATCCTAGTTGCAAGTGAAACCCTGAGGGGCCACATACCAAGTTGCCTCAGAGGCCTCAAAATGTCAATGGTACTTCATATAAGACCATATAAGGTCATATAAGACCTTCATATATAACCTAGGCTAAGATTGATCCAATTTAATTTTCAATAACTAGCTGTTGGTAGCATTCTGATTAATATAAAACATTGAAACTCTTTTTTCAAAAATATTTGTAGTTGTGAGGAGAAAAGCCATAATAGGTATGATATTCACTAAGTATGAGTTGAGTAAACATGGAGCTGGTGGTTTGTGCTTGATAGGTATGGCAGTGAACATTTGGTGGTAAGGCAGTAGATTGGAGCACAGCCTAGGATCTGCTTGAGTGCCATTACTGAGTAGCCTCCCTTTCTCTAGAGACATTCATGGTGCTGAGTACCCAGATGAATTTCTAGAAACTTTTTATACCTTTGATTTTTGAGACTCACAGCAGGTGCTTGGACTCTACACTTGCAAGAACTCTGGTAAATTTGTTCCTTGAAGGAAGGGAGGGAGGAAGAAAGGAAGGAAAGAAGGAAGGAAAAGAGAGAAAGGAAGAAATGAAGAGAAAGAAAGAGAGAGAGAGAGAGAGAAAGGAAGAAAAAGAAAGAAAGAAAGAAAGAAAGAAAGAAAGAAAGAAAGAAAGAAAGAAAGAAAGAAAACCTAATGTTATTTTTACTTATTGTTTCCCTGAATCAGCTAATCAGAGTTCCTCCTGGTGCTTGGATGAGGTCTCTTTCCCTAGGCAGATCTACCCAATCTATGACAAGGTTTCCTGGCAGTGCTGAGAAGACTGCTTACTTCTCACTTTTCCTTAGGTCAAGAGACCCATGTGCTAGTTATAAACTTTCAAACTAATCTGGTGAGCCTAGGAAATTTATGTAACTTCTTTGTGACCCATATTTACAGTCTGTGAACAAGGAGATTAAGTTATCCTACAACAATTCCTTGAAAGCCAACAATGTCCCAGGCATAATTACATGTGTTAAATAGTGTACTCTATACCCAACCCTTCCAGTCTCCTGGAACTTACATCCTAGTAAGGGGAGCAGAGTCAGAAAATCGTAAAGGAAGGGGTGCCTGGGTGGCTCAGTGGGTTAAAGCCTCTGCCTTCAGCTCAGGTCATGATCCCAGGGTCCTGGGATCGAGCCCCACATCGGGCTCTCTGCTCAGCAGGGAGCCTGCTTCCCCCTCTCTCTCTGCCTGCCTCTCTGCCTACTTGTGATCTCTGTCTGTCAAGTAAATAAATAAAATCTTAAAAAAAAAAAGTACAGAAAATATGATATAACATTTAAAAAAAAAAAGAAAATCGTAAAGGAAGAAAATCAATAGACAAAGTCTCAAAAAAGTAGTCTGTAGAAAATAACACAGGGAAAGGTGAGAAATTAAGCTGCAAGGAGATGAATTCTAAGCTTTTACTCTATCAAGGCAAGAGATCACAGTGGCTCTTGGAATAGTACTAGACATGTTCAGGATAGCAAAAAGATAAGATTTACTGGTAGATTAGACCTAGGGTGGTAAAGTCAACATGAATCGAAGATGAGTCCTAGTTTTTCTTTCCAACACCAGCACAGATGAGGTTGGCAATTACTGAGCTGGAGAAAAATGGTAAAGATCGAGTTTGAAGGGTTGGTAAATCAAGAGTTTTGTGAGTTGGTTGTTAGATACTGCCCTACATGATCTCTGAGGTTAATTCCACTTACAACATCCGTGACTCTAGGTTATGATCAAATAAGCCCTTTTGAGAGATGAAAGATGGTGAGAAATAAGTTATATCCCTGTCAGTGAGCAACTAGGGAAGGATAGAAACAGTGGCCAAGAGAATCTAAGACATATAAAAGACATGGGAATCTCGTTGGTAAAATCATGAACTCGGGTGCCTGATTCACTGAGTATTTAGATCAAAAAAAGACAAAGAAAAAGATTGTTAATCTAGAGCCAAAGTCTTTGGAGACCTAGAAGATTACCTTGGAGATCCATACATGACATATAGTAGATGGTTCACACATCTGGAAGACAGGAGTACAAAGCAAAGATGGCAGAGACCTTTCCAGCTGCTGATTTGTACAAGAGACCTTGTTTCCTCTTTCTTTTTTTTAAGTTTCTATTTATTTAAGTCATCTCTACACCCAACCACCCAATGTGGAGCTTGACCTCATGACCCCAAAATCAAAATTTGCGTGCTCTTCTGACTGAGCCAGCCAGGCGCCCTGCCTCTTTCTTCTTAAAGAATAAATGGCTTAGGACACTATAGGAATATGCCTGGGTGGGTTTAGTGTGAAACCTGCATTTTATTTTGTGAGGGCTGGACTTATCACTTCAGAAGTGTGAAAACAGGTGTGAAAAACATTCCCCCCTCCCCACCACCATTTTTTCTAATAAACGCTTTATTTTTTTACAACCCTTTACCAGGACAAAATGATTCTAAATATCCCACCGTCCTTATTCCCCAGGCCTATGCTTCCCCATCTGCAACAGAATGTCTAAAGCTCCTAGGATCTGAAATGTGGCATCATGATAAGTTCAGGGAGAAAGAGGGTGAATTGCTCTGGAACGCACTTTCATTTCACTTCGCCTCAAGTGACTATACTTAAAAATACTGATTTGCAGCATCTGTTTCAAAGAAGATGCTCCTGAAATGTTATGAGGAAGCATGAGGAATATTTCTGCCCCCTTGAAAGAGACCAGGTTGCTGAAGCTACCACCAGCGCACAGGACAGATGACAAACTGTTACTGTTCCCGTTTACAACCAGAACCAGGTACAACCAAGGATCATGGAAGATGTTGCAAGTGAAAGTATTTTGTAAATGGCAATGTAATGTGCAATAGAAGATGTGACTTTTGTGGTGTTGTTCAATCATGAAGAAATGGATGATTGTTGTCAGTGGGTGGAATTCCTTAAGGCTGGATCATAAATGTGCTATCACAACCAAAGCTAGTTTTAACAATCTAAGCAATTGCCATTGCTGAGAATGGTGGCTTGACATGTACAGCATCAATCTGACCATAATAGTTTCACTTCAGCACCAGATACTTGGCATTTAATAGCACTGAAAAAGGTAATGGGTGGTTTTTTCACGCCTTTTTATATTTGGTAAGTGATAGGTTCCACCCAGCTAGGGTTCCAATTTATCTTAAATAATAGATTTTACCGAAAACCTCACCGAAACCCCTACGGTCTATATTTCTATTTAATTTTAACCTCTTCTTTAAAGTACAGAGGCTGATATACCCATGAAAATTATCCCCTGGCATACTTACCTTTGCAAATATATTTTATCTCATAAACTTGTTTTATACCCTTCTTTCTTACCCACAGAAAATGCTGGCTCCACTATTTGTTCCCTCTCCTCCTAATAACAGCCATTTTCTGACGCTATTCTAGGTTTATGTGCATATAGGTCTCCATTGGACCAGAAAATATATTATTTAGTACTTTAATCTTTCCATCCTCTCCTTGATCATATTTAAAGACACTTTCTTCTTTTCTTGCTGTGGCAGTAAGATGAGAATATAAAAGAAATGTACACCATGCACCACATATTTGTAAAACAAAAACAATATTTAGAGTATTTGGCTTTGTTTTAACTAATGTGCTGAATTTTCCTAAATGCATGTCCTCCTTTAGGATTTGCCAAATGACACATGAATTTCTTTAACATGAGTTTTTATGAGATAAGGACCCAATCTCCATAAAGCCGTTAGCACCGTAATCCTCTCACCCAGGAAGCCACTGGGCTGACGTTCCGATCACTGACTTCCAATGTGTTGGGGCACCTTCTTTATATCCAACAATTCATGTGCACTTTCAAGTCTCAGTTTACACATATGACCAGAAACATTGTCCTAAGGCCAGTGCACACCATGCTGCCTCCACATCTGCTTGACGAATCCGATGGCCTAAAAGGCCATCGTCAGCCTAACTTCATCTTGCTTATTAACCATTTCCTTTATCCTGGACAAAAAGACTTCTTGTACATGACTGTGTATTCTTCCTCTGCTATTAGAAATTGTTGGGAGAGACCATAGCTATTGGGAGGAAATAAGCGTTTCATTCTCACTCCAAGCACATCCAAGTTGTTGCCATCTTTTCCAATTCATGCCGTCTGGAACTCAAGTCTATACTGAGCTTAAAAAACAGACGGACAGACAGACAAAAGTCAGAAAGCAGTAGTTGAGACATTCAGATCAATAAGGCTTCCTAAATTCACCACCCTTCAGACCAGAGTTAAGAAATTCCACTCAAAGGAGTCATTAAATTCGAGTCATTAAATCCAAAACCGTTCAAAATAAAAGGACATAAACAAAATCAAAACACAAAAACTCCATGGCTTTATTTAAGAAAGTGCTATTTAAGCTATAAAGGATTTCCTGTTGGTCTTGTTTTCAATCATTTTATAGTGTTCTTTTGTTCTTGCGTTACTCTATATCCAAATAATCACATATGTAAATGACTCAGTGCAACAGTGGATGCCACTGACAATATAAACATTATCATTTATCCAGAAGCATTATATGCTCATGCAAAAATGGCATTAAAAGCTTGTGGTCAGATCAAAAAACCACAACTATAATTGTTTATTTATATAGCTCACCATTATTCTGTAGCGTAAGTTTACATTTTCAAAAATCTCTAAACATCGCTGAGTTGGCCTTAGAAGAGTGAAAAATGCAACGCTCGCCTAAATGATTAAAGACAAACAACTTAGGTCCAAGCATGCAGCACGATGCTTTAATATGGAAATTATTTACTTTGCCCTGGCTTATAGTTTTCATTTTGATGCTGCCCTTGAAGCTCCATGATAACAGGGCCATTCAGTGGAATTTCTGCATTTTTCTCTGTAGTTCAGGGCAGCTGGTTTCTTTCCTCTCGAAGCAGAAAGCTAAAGTATATTTATCACTCTAACAGTGACTCAAAACAAACAGGAAGTCTTCATCAGCCGGCTCCTGGGCATAGCTGATATTAGGTACTGGCAGAAAGGAAACAGAGACCTCATTCTGTGGAAGTCCGACAGAATGTTCATGCAGATGCGGTGATAACAAAGTTAGGGATGCTCCAAATGACCACCGAGTTCTCCCAAGATTAAGTGCCCTCGCAACACTCGCCAGTTTTCAGAGTCTGCGAAAATTCCTCAGGAGTTTTCCTTTCCATTTCAGTTTGAAAGAGTAGTTTGAACTGGATACCACGAGCCTTGTGAACCTATGCGCCAAAGAAAACCTGGGAGGGAGCTATTCTGGGAGATTTGGCTTTGATCTGGTTGCTAGGAAAAACCCTGCTTTTGTCTGCAAGTATTCTGAATGGCTCCTTCAGTCAGAATGAGGCCTGCAGGTCACTGTCTGAATTAAGTGAAGAGGATTTTTTTTTAATGCTAAAAATGAAGTTGTTGCTGTGTGCCATAATAAAGCTGGAGAGAGGGGATGGTGCTGCTGAGCGATGGCTACAACTTGGACTCCAAGGTAGACTGTGAAAATCACTGAAGCGTGCTTGCAGATCAAATGCATGCAAATATTCCTCAGTGGCACATATGTTCCTAGAGACGTTCGCCCTCACCTCCTTTTTCAAATAAAACCTGTGTCGGATTCAAAGCCCACTTTGTTTTGATTAATAGAAATTTTTGCTATCAAACAATTTTTTCACCTTCTAAACAACTAGAAAGGTCAAACATTCACACCTAACTTTTCGCAGCCAAACCAAACTCGAAAGGGGGGAGACTGCAAACTACTGATACTGAATCAAAAATGATTAGGCAATACACTTTGGGAGGTCCTTTAAGAAAATTTTTTCTTTATTTGTTGACTAATCTCCTTGTTTATGATAATGCTCATACCTTTGTAGAAGGACTTTACAGCCATTATCTAATCTTCTCAGATCCTGGTGAGGTAGAAAGGGAGCAAATCTTATCTCCATTCTCCAGATGAGGACACAGAGACACAGGGAGGTTGAGTAACAAGCTCACATTTTAAGTGGTACATTCTCTCCAGTTGGAAAAATGACAGTAGGGCTCCGGCTTTGCTTTTCCGGGAATAGGGCTGGCTTTTCACCCAATCACTCACGTGTTCACCAGCCCCCTTTCAGGCCAGCATTTCTACCGTGACCAGACTGAATCGCCACACAACCTGTTGGGAAAGTACACAGCCACCTGGCCCAAGTGAGGCTCACACCCTTGACCTCAGTTCCTTTGGCATCTGGTGCCAATGAACTGAACCGCACACTGAAAGCCACAGTAGCCCAAAGCAGAATGGGATCAATCCAAAAAGTTCCATCGCTCCCTTCTACATAATTCTGGAAGAGGAAAGAAGGCATTATATTTCATGAACTTACCTAGCATCGCTCTCTCTCAAGTTTGAAGCATATTTTGCATTCCAAGCAAACCGTAACACACGCAATATAAAGGCAAAACTAAGAGAGCTAAGAGGTAAACTACATGAATAAAGATTTAAGCACATTAAGAAAATAATGAACGAAGGGAAAGTGTACCAAGGCCTGCACCTTCAGGACCACAGCATCTTTATGGGTATGAGGTGTCTCCTCCCTTGTCTTAGTGTTATAGGTCAAGCCAGTAGAGATAGAGAAAGGTAAAAATGAGAGCGATCCTTTTCTCAATAATATCAGTTTCCCCTCTCCTGCACTCTCACTCTTTTTAGCTTTATTGAGATATGATGGATACCCTCTTTTAAAGGCAGTAACGACCCTGATTGCACAGGAGACGTTCTAGGGAAAACATACACAGAACAACTGTAATGTTAACCAGACACAAACCCACCACCAGGTGAGGGGAGATTATCTCCTGAAAACAGGCTGGGGAAGTCTCTATTCTATCGGAGCACCTTCTAGAGGTTTCAGACCCCGGAAGGCAGCCTGGCCTATCTTTTGGAATACAAAATTCCCTGCAGAACACCAGGCAAAATAAGTTCAGGAAGCTCAAAATAGACGCCGCTGCCAAAAAAACAGAAGTGTTCTCAGGGCAGCATATTCTCTCCCAGAATGTTTCCTAAGTTACTCAAATTTCTTCTCAAACTGCAGATACAGTTGTGTATCGGTGAACACTATGAAAATGTCCTTAATCTAGCTCAGAAAGCTACACAGCTGAGCTCGGTTTTGGTATCAAGTACACAGATCCTGAACTCTGCCAATCCAGAGCTACCGAGTGCTCTATGCCCAGCTCCAAATGTGGAGAAGGACTGAACTGTCTTCCCAGATCCATGAAGTGGCAACAGGCTAGCAGTACCCATTAGCCAGACCACACACTGGTTCTTCAAGCTTTGCAGAAGACCAACACCCTCAAGACTCCCAACCAAGTGGGACCCAAACCCTGGGGCTTGCACTGCCTTTATTTCTTCACTGCTGCCTTGTGCAAACATTCCAGCAACCCAGGAGAACTTGACATTCATTCCTCACAGTGTCACCATGGCTAGAGCTAAGCAAAAGCCAAAAATGAATTAGGTAAATACAGGAGTTTCGGGCGCAGATTCAGCAGGTGAATTTATTTGCAAATTACTCTTTTGAAGCTTCTCATTTAAGATTCTCTTTAGAGACGTGGTAGGAAATTTTATCATTCTTAAAGTAAAGCAAAGCAGTATTTGATTTCAATATTTGGTGCATAGCCAATCATACAAAAAATACTTAATAAAAGAATCCTTTTTGAAGTTATTATGCATTTATTACAGGATTATCGATTTCAGTAATGAGAATCTTATTGTTAGTATTGGGTTGACATGAGACAATTTTTTTCCTGGAGATTTCTCTATCATTTAATTGAGTCACCTTATTCCTTCTGCCCCAATACACAACTGTTCCTGTTATCCTTTGAATTAATTTGGATAAAAGCCTTCTACAAAAGCCATCTTTCTGGATCCACAACCTCCTCTCTGAGCATTTGTTAACACATTACATTATACTAAAGTGAATCCACCCACAAGAAATTAGACAATCTATCCTGGTTTTAATATTTTTTGAAGGCTTACAAAGTGCTAATCACTAAAGCGGTGATTCCCAGCCCTAGTTTTGTGATAGCCTGGGGTATCTCCAATTGCCTCATAGATCTTAAAAAAAACAAAATTCCAAAAAAACTTTCAGAAGAAAATTAATTATAATTTTTATTTCATTTGAAATATAAATATCTGCCATTGCAGATAGGAAGTGTGTGTCACGGTAGGACTTGGTGGTCTGGAGTCTTGTTAAAAAAAGAAAAGAAAAAGAAAACAACAAGCAACAATAACCCATTGAAACTCCTCAAAGCTCAAAATCATTATGCTTCCCCCCCACCAAAAGAAATACTATTCTTATTCCTAGGAACAGAAATTCCAACACACACCTTCTTACAGGCACAAAAAGGAGCTGGGACAAAAACCCATTCCAGGACATTTCCTCAAAAAGAATAAAATAAGGTGTGTCACACATTTTCATGAATAAAATAAACATGATAATATCTAATAATACCATTGCGCTATTATACTTGCCTAAATTACAGTTGTACTAAGAAATGAGAAAATCCCTGGAATAGGACCAGGATTGCTTTTTAATTGTCCATTAGAAAAAGCAAAGAATAAAATCGCTTGCAATGATTTCCTTTTGAGATCATTCACCTTATTTTTAAAATACGAAATCAAAAACATATTGAGACGCATGGTGAGGCTGAGCAATGAAACCGAAGCAAACTGTCTCCTCTCCTCAGCTCAGACTCAGCAGCTACAGCAAGCCCACAGTGCCAGCTTGAGACTGGCAAGGCAACTAGCATTGCACAAAACAAAATCTTAATTTTTCAGTTCCAAGCTGATTTCACTAAGAACATCTCTCTCGTCTCACCTTTTCTTTCTTTCTTTTTTTTTTTAATTTTCCTGAATTGAGATCTTTCTATTTAAGGATGTTCTTCCATTATGCGAGATGCCCCCTAAGCCAATGAAAAAAAGAAAACGATAACGCTTTTATTTCACACAAAGATTCCTCTCCCGGGGCCATATTCCATGAATGAATAGCTTGTAGGACACACCGCTAATAATAAACTCCACCAACTGTGCCAACACAAGTGTGAGAAATGCACAGGGAGGCAAAGGCTGGCCAAAGGAATTCTCCCATACCTGCAGCGGCTGACTCCTTCCAAGAAAGCTGTTGAGTCTGCTTGCTTACATACTCGCTTATTTGCCAGGAAGGTATTCCTTTTAAAAAGTAAAAATAAATAGTTCCTACAACCTCCTTCTTGTCTTGAAGTCACTATTTCTACTAGAAAATAAACCTGTAAACCCCATCTGTTAAGATACTGGAGAACTCTACTGGACAAAACATACCAATATTTGTTGTAGGAGCAATCCCATACTGACTAGAAAAGGAACTGGGAACAAGGAGGTCATTTCCCATTCAAATTTAAATGTCACCATGAAATACTGTTGAAAAATCAAACCCATCAAGAGTGATTGCACATGTCACAGACTCATCTCTTCTGACCTCCCTAACACTTGTATGAGAGGGTTACTGTCACTGAATTGCCTGGATTCCAAAGAGCATTCCGGTTGAGCTCTCACCCACCCTGTGGATTAACTAACACCATTTTCTTCTCCTTTTAAATCTCAGGCTTGTCCCCCTCACCCACCCACCCCACAACACAAAATGCTTTTCGTCTATCTAACCACCCTTGGCTAGCTGGTATGCAAAGAAGAAAGCAACTTGGTCAATTGTTGAAATGGAACATAATTAAAATATAGCCTCATAATTTAGTCCACAATCTACCTCACTTACTGGATAAAACATAAGCTTCTCCCCATACTCAAGCCATCCTCATTCCCATTCTTTTCATTCATTCTTCATCCATTTAACAAGTATTTATTGAGCACCTACTACATTCAAAGCACTTTGCAAGGCACTGAGTTTGTAGCACTGGAGAAGACAAAGCCAGTCTCGTTTTCTGAAGCCAAAATTCTCCTAGAGAGAAACAGACAAAGATAGAGATTGTCTTAAAAGAATTCGGGAAATTATAAGAACTACAAAGAAAATAAAATTGGATGGAGACACACAAACTAATTTGAAAACAGTGACCTTCTTAACAAGTGAGGGAAGAAAATAGTCATGGTTATAACATTTCAGGTTGGTTGTCCAGAGAAGGGCTCTCAAAGACTAAGATATTTGAGCTGATACTCTGTTAGAAGAGCCAGTCAAAAACCAAAAACAAAAAGAAAAACAAAAAAAAAAAGAGTAAAATGCCCTAAAGTGAGAACAAGCTTGGTGATTCCAAGGAACAGAAAGGAAGCAAGAAGCCTGAAACATAATGAAAAGCAAAATAAAGTAAGCCTGGAAATCTGAAGGACTTGGAGCTTGGAATGTGTTCTAAATGCAACAGACAGCCTTTGGAGGATATCAGACAAGGAAGTGACTCGATCTGACTGAGACTTCCAAACCTTGCAAAGGCTAAGGAAGGATCCAAGAAGGGCAGATTCAAGATATATTTGAGAGTAAAAAGAAGAAAAGGGATTAAAAAAAATAACTGTCTTTTTTTTTTTTTTTTTCACTTGAACAGCTGAGTAGATGGTAAGTCATAACAGATGGAGATGTTTGGGAGGAATATGAGTCCCTTTCTTTTAGGTATGAAAGGTAGAGACTCACTTAACCAAATTCGTCCCTCAGTGGTCCTTGAACACATGAAAAACGGACTTTTATCAGCTTTCCTTATGTTCTAGTGTTCTATTTGAATCACATTATTCTAGATTGCTGGCATGCTTTTCTACTCCATTTACATCAGTTTCAAACCCTAGTTTAATATCCAGCTCCTCTAAGATTTTACTGATTAAAACTCTTCTCCTAATGATAATGCCTTATAAATATCCATTCTTTCCATTTTTATTGTAAATCTTTTACTCTATTTTATACTTAGCTCTACAGAATTGAGACAAGACCCTTTGGCCTCCCTCTCTTTTTCAGACCCCCCAGTCCCCCCAACAACCACGCCCCCGTGCCTACTTGCCAATGCAACATATTCCCAACAGCCCACCAGGCCCTGTGTTACACACCCTGAGCTCAGCTCCCTCTCCCCCAACCCATAACTGTTCCAAACAGACTCCCCCTCTCCTTAGCTCCACCTGCCGCACAGTCCAGTCAATCTTTTAAGACCTAAATCAAGGGACCTCTTGCAAGAACCCATTGTTGACCCCTCCCCAATCAGAGGTGATCTCTCTCTCCCATCCCCTAGGAGGCAGTGGAGTATAATGGTTGATGTCTCAGGCTCAGGGGTCAGATTCTCAGTTCACAGGCCCACCTCTGCCTCAGCTAAGCTGCGAGCCCCTGGGTAACTCATTAATATGTATAGATCTCTGCAGATTCATCTGGAAAGTGTATGTGGGGCAAGCGGTGACATAAGAGCACCTATAACTCAGAGTCCTAAGGATTGAAATAACACATCTAAAATATATCACATAGCCCCTGACACATGGTAAGGACTCTCTGGTACTCAATATTTTTGTTATTTTCAATTCAGCATTCTCTGGCTTTCTGGGAAAAATCAGTCTACTTTATACTATGGTTGCCTTTAACCATCAGGTTAAAAGCTCCCAGAGAATATACTGGTGCTTTCTTGATCTTTCTATTTAGTAGATATTTTATGAATATTTATTGATGAATGAAGGAACATAAAATAAATAATTTTAAGGATTTTCATTTCTTTTTCCCAAATACATTGATTCTTCTTAAAGCAGAAATGACATCTTTTCATCTATTTTAAAATTCCACATTGCTCATTATGCACAAATACTGTGTAGTATAGTATACAGTCTATATTTTAAATAATTTTTGAATTTTCTGAATTGGTAAACCTTCCTGTTCAATACAAGTAATGTATATATCATGCTAAATTCACCAGGAATTTAGAAACAGAAAACTATCTGTTCATTTAACCTAAACAGAAGGAATTACAATGGGGCATCATTCCAGCTCACAGAAATCTTAAGGCCTCTGAAGACCCAGAGTCAGGCAGGAGGTTCTTATTAGTGACATGTGCTCGCTCATCTACATCAATTAATGTTTATTGGACAAAGCACGGATGCTGTGTGTCTTGTACACATTTTCTAAATGTGAAGACACTATGTCTGCTGTCTTACATGTTAAGAAAGACATCACTCATGGCCATAGTAAATAATAAAAAACACACGTATCTCTATAGATTTATGAATAATATTGTATCTCATCTCACAAGAGAAGAAAACCCTTCAGTGAGTAGGTAGATCTTGATGGGCTTTGCAACATGACAAAGTCTAGTGGAGAAATAGAGGTAAAGAATGTGGATTTGAAACTAATCTAAGGATCAGTTGTGGCTTACTTTTTTAAAAAACTAAAGACAGCATGCTAAAAGTGGGGTAAAAACGATTAAAAGATAAACTTGGAGTCTCTACCTCTTTCTTCACAAAGCATCACTTAATCTGACAAGGATTTCCTATAGTTTCTAGTAAACATAATGTCCTGAACTTTGTCCCTCTATTATCCCACATCCCAATAATTACAGATGTAAATCATACAACCCTACCCGAAGAATGTCATTTTTCCCTACTGATGAGCTAGTATCAAAGCTCCATAATAATTATTCCCCAATATACCCCCCCATAGTTTTTGTCTGTTCATCTGTTTTCTTTGTCTTTGTTCACCCTTCTGTCCTTCCTTTCTTCCTTCCTTTCTCTCCTTTTTCCTTCTGAATTTTCCAGCATTTGTGAATAATTTGGTCAACCCTTCCAGCTGACTGTCTGTGTCTTCAGTCACTCGTCAGCAGCTATAGTCTTTTCCACAGATTGAGTTATTTAACTGTGCAAGTTCTTGTCTCCAATACACACTCTTTTTTCCCCGGTTGAGTTATAACACATACTTTTTTCATCAACTTCTAAAAAAACTAACAAAGACTCCATTCTTACACCCAAACTCAAGAATCCAGGGTAAGTTCTCACGGAGCATCCATTTAACTCTCGATATTTCCATGTCATGATCTACCTATATGGCAGACCCTGAATTCTGATTTTAAAAAAAAAAAAAAAAACACCTTGTCCAATTCTATTGGTATAATCCCTGTCTCTTGATGAGATTATGATTGTTTGCTCTGTTTCTTAGTTTCTACATACTTCTTTGTATCTTCAGTGACTTACCTCTAGTAGAGCATCCTTGGATTACACAGTCCAATTAAATAAAACGTTGGCCTATGTCTTTCTGCCTTATGGATTATTTCTCTGCCTAGCTACTAGCTATTTTTCCACTACCATTCCAATTAACTACACGGCAAAACCATAATCTCAAATACGTTTAAGTATTCAGCTCTATCTGAAAGTGAAGGACCGCTCCTAATTTTGCCTCCCATATTTACTCCTCAAAATAGCTGTAAGAACATATTCACTCTTACCCCTCCTGTTTGGTTGGTTTTTGTTTTTCGTTTTTTGTTTTTTGTTTTTATTCTCCCTCCTCAATAAAACATATATTAAAATGAAGGATATTTATTTTAATACATCAAAAGTGATCTTTGACTGCATTTATTGGCCTTTTGTCTACTGAAAAACTGGAACATGGAGAGCAATGAGTAAAAGATATTTCTGGAAGGAAAGACATTACCTGACATAGAAATTTTGTAATAATAGAGCTCTTTCCCCACCTGCTTCAAAACTAACTCAGAATTTAGAAACTGAAGTACAATTACTTTAAGTAGAAATTTAAATAGAAAGTAAAAAGTTCATCTACTTTATTTCTTAAGTAGTAAGCTCCCACAGAGGTGAATTTTGTCTGTTTTATTTACTTCTGAATCTCCATGCCTAGGACAGTGCCTGTCACATAACAGAGGTTACTTCAATAAATAAATGTTAAATAAGTGAGCTTCTTTACCCAGAAAAATGTTGAAACTTGTTTACTAGCTGTCAAAAGTAGGTTCCTTCATGCATAAAATAGCATCAACTGTGTAATTTGCCCCCACTTCCTCCTTTTGCAGAAAGCCAACAAAAGAACTGTAACTTTTTACCTAAGGATCAAAGGTGTCAACCTATTGGCTCACACTACTTTAAAGTCTTGGATAACAGTCTTTGGTTATTTTTAGATAATTTCTTTTGTTTCAAGCTTGAAAAGAAGTATTAACAAAGATCAAAAAATAAATCACGGATTCAGAGCAGGAAAATGCATATTAAGAAGTTCAAAATATAGTATTAGAGGCTGTGAGCTAACCTTCCCAGAATACAAGTCAGATCTAGCTTTAGATACTAAAGTACTATATCGGTCCCACTTGGGACCCATCAACATAAAAGGAATAAGAAGAGCTTAGAGAGTTGAAAGTCTGAAAAGGAAAGAGAAAAACAATTTAAAAAATTATAGAGTGACCAGGCATTCTCAATACCTAAACCCATGAAGCCAAGAAGTAGAAAGATACAACCAAACTGTAACAATGGATAACTCCAGATTGTGAAAATTTGGATGAGTTTATTCTTGCCCGTAATTTCCAAACATTCTACAGTAAGTATTTAGAACTAGTGCAGTCGGAAATAGTAATAATAACAATAAAAATACATATACTTTTAAAACGGAGGGGAAAAAGCCAAGGGTAAAGATCAGATGATAGATGAAGAAAACTTAAAGAATTAAGATTACATGGGCAAAGGAGAGAACGCATATTGGTGACTTAAGAGTCTTCATTGTTTAAAACAACCACTTACCTAAATCTATTGCAGAACACATAGGATGGGCTTATTTCTTACTAAATAATAATCGTACACACGTGTGTGTGCCTAAACCTACACATACAACATATACACGTGCACATACACATTCTTACAGGGAGTGAGGTTCCTAGAGAAAGGGTAAAGGCACACAGACTGTGTGAAAAAGAAAAAGCTCCTATAATTAGGACATCATTTAAGGCAGCAACTCTCACAGACTGATGAGATGTGAAGATGGGAGAACAGGAACAGAGGAAAAGGAGTGGCGCTTCCCGAGAGAACCCAGAAGGATGTCGGGACAAGGAGACCTGTTTCGAATTAATGTTGAAATACAACGCCTCTTGTACCACGATCAAGGTATGCCCATGGAAGGATCCAACGTGTGAACGTACCCTCTGGAGTAGGAGAATGCTCAAGGACCGCTCACCTACCATCTTCCAGGCCAAGGATTCTGGATAGCCCAAGACAATACGGGATTAAGCCATCTCTCTCCTAGGGTGATCAGAAATGGAAGGTCTTATCAAAAAGAAAGAAAGGACTCCAAATTAAGCTCTTTTTTTGCTCCATGAAGCTGACTAGAAGCAGCGCCCCGCCCCCAGCTCCATATCTTGATCCAAAATGATCTGGAGGAATACAAACCCTAACCTAGTGTAACCTCGTTGACCCGTCCTGAAGCAGAGGAGTTGTGCTAGTCTTCATAAAACTGCTATTTGTGTCCAGTTTTTCCTTTTCCAGTTGTCACAGGAATAGTAAATAAGAAATCAACATTATCCACATAATAAAAGGTGGCCTCTCTCGAGGATCATAATTGCAACAAAAAGACATTTATCAAGAAAACGTGTTTACTCAGAGGCATAGCCCTACCAGCAGAAATACCAGCACGTTGGCAGGTGCTATGGTTAATTGGGGAGCTAGCTGGAGGACACATGGGATTTCCCTGGCTCTGGAAATCACATTGTATAGGTAGTTGTCTACCTTCGACCTCAGGACAATTGACCACATATGTCTAGGATTAGAATGTTTCAGGTCAATTCAAACCTTCACACTGGATCTGGACCAAGCAGATACAAACCACAACCAAATCTAAACCTTTCTTTTAGGACGGGAGCCCCTTCTAAGCTCTCCAATTTCCTCAGGCAGTGCTACAGCTGAAAACGCGGCCGAAGAGTATTTAACAACAAATTTGACTGGCTTCATTCTTCATAGAGGAATAGTGAGGATTTACCCCAGCACCTACTATGTGTCAGTGACTACCCTGAACACTCCACACCCTCTGTTTCTTTGGGATCCTTTGGGAGGCTGTTCAGTCCTGACTACTCTCTCTAAAGTTCAATTTGAAGAAATTCACAATTCCTAGGGAGTCCCCCACCAGCAGTAGTCAGAGAGGTATATCTAGAATAAGTCCAGGAATAACCCAGCCCCAGTCACTTCAAGACAGATGAAGGCTACATAGTACAATTGGATAAGGAAGACAGGAAAATTGTCTTATTATGGAAGGCCTGCATCATGACTTTGCATCAGAGCAAATTCGGATGGAGTTCCAAACCTGAATCATTCTCTTCAGGGTTATTGACCCATCATATCTGGCTCTCATGCAGATCACTCACTCGTACTCTCTCTCCATCCCTCTCAGCTTTACCCTCTGCCCTCCTGAGACAGAATGGGTGCACAGAATTGGTAAGAGGTGACAGATCAAAGGGCAGCGTCACCCTGCTTGTCCCAAGGTGTTAGCCCTAGGGCTGAACTGCTACTCTCACTTCTACCCACAACCCTTTTGTTTTCTGATATGTACTGAACCTTGACCAGAAACCTTTCCCTATCCCCAAGCCCTTCCCTCCACCCTGTCTTCCTTTTCCTATCTCATCCCCTCTATGTGCCCATGCACTCACACATGTATCCCTGTTGCTTCAAAGGGCATGGAGTTCTCCACAGAGAGAAAAGGCAGCCTTCAGACCTCACTGAAGTCATGTGCTTACACCCAAGTCAGAACCTGACCTGGTTTGGGGGCATTTTCCACTTACTAGTTTCGCAGTCACTCCTCAATACCACACAGAGATCCATTTCAAATAACTTTTCTTTAAACGGAGCTCGGACGGCCCACATTTAAGGGCAGGTACTAAAACGAACCAGAATTTTTTTCTGTCTCACTTCTTTCAATACGGCTGGCAAAAGATGACCAAAGTAACCCTTGCGCCAGTTTCTCTTTGTTTTCTCTTTGTCGACTTGGGAAACTGCAACAACTCAGCTACACATCAAACCACGCAGAACTGTTTTGGTGGTAGCAGCAATGTGCCCGTGGGGAGCAGGGCCACACAGGTGCTGGAGAGGCCCCTCTTTCAACGTCAGCATTGCCTCCCAGATGTGTCCTTCTTAGTATCTAATGCACCGTGATGCCAGGAAGCAGTCTTAGGGAGGGAGCTCTCCACTCCGCGCCCCTTCTGGTCTGTACTGAAGAGATGGGGAGGGAAAAGCCTCAAAGGTGGGGAGTTACAAGTTTATGTGCAGCAACAAGGCGGCCATATCCTTCTGCTTTCCCCTGAAAAATCAAGCATCACCTTATCGTTTCCTCACCAAGATTAACTCCTGCTTCCTGAAGAGGCTTTCTGAGGGAGAAAGCAGAGGTGGCGAAAAAAGGGGGAGCTGAAAAGTCCAATCTGTCAAGCTCCATTTTAGAAGAAAGGAACACGGAAAAGTGAACGTATTTAACATGAGCCATTTCCTGCACTCAGGAGGGAAGAAAGCACGCTAGTAACTGTGCAGGAGGAGATCCGCACTGGTGTTATCTCTGACCTGCAGCTTAGCCCCAGTGTCTCAGCTGCCAAAAAGCTCCCATTCAACGTTGTGCTGAGTTCATCAATGCTCCACGTGTCAGGATCCTAACAGGAAAAAGCAGGACAGACAGTCTCTCCATTCAACCGCCTGGGGACCCCATGACAACTAAAATCCCCTCGCAGACCGTCCGTATCAACCTTCGGCAGGTCAGAGCACGCAACCCCTTCAGAACCACAGGCTCAGGCCCACACCCTTTCCCCTTGTCAACATTGTCACTTTAAACAGAACATCGAGCCTTATCACGAAACCTGAAGTAAGTATGACAATTAAGATGGATTGCAAAGCCTGCTTGTGCTTCACAATTAACAATCACTTGGCAGCGGGTTCCACGCAACTGTTGGGGGGTATGGCAAGAACTTTATCCCTGCTTAGTGTTGCATTAGCATATTTAGTAGGCTGCAAGACATAATTCCTAAGATAGGAACATATTTTTGTCTTTTTTAAAAATCTGCAACTAAGCTATAATATGTAGAAACTCTGCACCAGGCAATCAACGTGCAAACACCAAGATGGAGCCGGGGAGGAGGGCAAGGGAAGGGAGTGCGCCCCCAGCGCGGCCGCCAACCCCGACCCATGGCTGCTTCTGGTGTCCCAGGCTGACTGGAAAACTGTGGCTCCTTCCCGCCGGAGGCAGAATTTAGGGGGAGTTGGTAGTACCCCAGTGCTGTTGGCATCAGGTGATCGCTCCGTCAGAGCAGACCTACATGCTTTAATCCCACATATGGGGGGGGGGGTGGAAAAACAGACCCTGAGATGACACTCGTGGTTCCGTAGCAAGCTCTGCATTTTTCAGAAAAAGCATCTCTTCGTTCTCAGTCTCTGAGTAATAAACAGTGCTGATAAAAATCACAAAGACACTTTACTCCACAAATGTAAGGCCTCTTCATCAAACTTGCCATTATTTTCCCCTTACTTGCTGGTCCATCTGCTACGCTGATGAAAAGGATTCGGCGAACACCCAAACTGGACCAGTTACCGAAAACACAACCGGAGGGACCGCCCCAAACTTCTCCAGCGTGCTTATTATGTATGTTCAGCCCTCAGGTCCAAGCAGGCCCTGGATGGGGGCTGGGGAGGGAAAGAAACAGAGCCAGATCTTTCTGAGATAGCCAGGACTTTGTCTTTCTTGACATCTGGGCTGCAAGAAGGCAGGATATCCTGCCAAATACACTACAGCTGTGAGACCCACCTTGTGATTTAAGACACTGCAGAAGCTGAGGAGTACAGGGGACATAGGTGTGTTTTCTGAGAAAGAAATCTCACCCTTTACCTCTTCGGCAAGAGAAAACACAAGCGCAAGCGTGCAAGCGTGCAAGCGCACGCACTCGAGCGCGCCCGCACACCATCAGTTTAGGTGAGCAGCTCTCCAGTTGCATAAAAGAAAGCATATGAAAGTAACAAATGCAATTTAGCACACAAAGTCTTTCTTTACAAAACCAGGAGAGTAGCAGATTAAAGCACCTGGCAGTCTTGGCAGGCCAAAAGAAAATCTAAGCTGTGACAAAACAAAACAGGTGTACAGGTATAAAACTCTTGCTTTCCAATAATGCCCCTCTCTTCACTGGAATGCTTTGACAGGTGCAGAAGTTCAAGTTACAGTGGGGAAATGGCAAATAAATACACAGCATTAGCGTCTGACGTGCTTGCTGAGCACCGGGGATGTTAATAACTGGCAAGGTACACTAATCTCTGATTGCAACATTTGGTTTACCTTAATCTGGAGGGACAGCTGTATTAAAGAGGGAATTATACTAATCAGTTCAAGGCCCTTGCATATAAAACTTCCCATTAGGCTTAAAGTACACCAGCTTATGCTCATTCTCTAGGAGCCTTACATCTGGTTCTGAATAAGGCTGCCTCTCATTTGCAAGGTACAAACTGAAAACAAGGGGGAGGGGGGCTGACAGTTGCTGGAGGATGGGTGATAGAAGAGTAAGCTACTAATTCTTTGAAATTTTTAACAGCACAAAACTAGCTTCTAGGCATCTTAATACTAAAAGAAAAAAAAAAAAAAGCATGTGTTATCAACCCTAGGCCATTTTTTCCTGTTACCGGAGGTGACCAACATAAAATAAAATTGATGATGTCAGTCAAAAACAGCTAAGCACAAAGCTTGGCTTTGTTATCTTAAGTCAGAAGGTATGATAGGCCATGCCATATGGCTCTAATCCGCCTCTATCTCCCATCACCTAACAGGAAACCTTCATGTAGCATGACCTTATTTGGCTGGTTCCAGGTTAGGGCTGCCCAAAGGGGATTTTTCTGTTTCTGCTATATCCAAAGGTTTATGTTGATTTTTTTCTGAGCCCTGCAAACTATAAATCCGACTGATTACTCTGCACTCTTTTGCTTGACTGAGCCTTTACAATCAGACATCCCCGTTAACAATAAGCTCCTAATGAATCAAACATCTATGGCATTAGTTTCACCTAGCTGCCTCTTTCCCATGCACTGTGCTGCTTTGTCAGACCTGGTTTGATGAGAAAAGCTAGTGACACTTGCTGCACCTATTGATAAACAATTCAGTAATGAGGGGCATAACAAAAATTACCTAAAACAACCTGATTAAAAATGACAGGCAAGGCTTATTCTATTGCTCTATAGCGAAGGTAACTCCAGCTCTGCGTAGGGAAAATAATGAGGTAAAAGAAAATTTCCTTTTTTTACCAAGGACTTCCCTTCTGAATGTGTGTTTATGGAGAGATTAAATTTTTCCAGTGATGTTTGAAATTCTTTCAGGTTATGTGACTATCAATAACGGTAGGGACTCAGAGAGAATTCAGGATGCTTGCCTTTCAACTTTCTGAGATGAACTCCCTTTTTCTGCTTAAACTTTCAGAATAACCAAACTAACTTTCTTTCTTCAATGTGAGTTTAGTCATTGAGAAACTCAACAGCATAACGTTAATAATTAGGGGAGTGTAGTGTGGGCAGGAAAAGAGAAATTCTAAGATGAAAAAAAAAAGTTTTGGAACAAAGTAGAAGAAATTGCATGAACGAAATCCTCCCCTTAAAAGGAATAATTTCACCTTACCACGGACATTGAAGCTCTTTTTATCAGGGTCACCCAGCAGACCTTTGCAACTCGAAACAAGCTTATACCCAGAGGAGGCCAGGCTCTTGTGAAAGCTTGATTCAAAGACAGAAATGTGTGGGTTTTGCAATTGTGTGGCAGCATGTTGGGAGGGTTTCCACCAGTGCACAGATGCACTTGAAAATCAAATATGGACACGGGGAATGTTTTTTGGAGATGGAAAATGAGTGCTGATGACATGTTTATACTTCGCAGATGGATCCAGTACAGAACCATTTTTTGTAAAGACACAATATCCACCATTTGCTGAAAAAAAATTTTTTTTTGAGCAGCTACAAAATGGTGGCACAAAACGTGAATATTCCCATCATCCATGCCCCACCTGTTCCTCGGTCTTACAACTGTCTTCCATCCTGACTGTAATCAATGACTGTTGTAGTCTTATTTTCTTTTCAAATGTTATCCAAAAGAAAATGAAAAAAGAAACACAAAACACAAAGGCATTTGGAAGAGCAAAATGATTTGCAATTAATTTGCTACATATAAAAAAATTGGAAAATGACAAATGCTATTAAGTAACAAATGCTGAACCGGATCCTAAAAACTGCATTTTTAATTGGCATATTTTTTCCTTAAATTTGATATCAAATCAATTTTCGAATGTTTTCTATCTAGAGTCTAGAGTGGCTCCTTTATTGCTTCTTTTGGCCCCCCCATAGGTCCCTTAAGTATTTGGATCTCTGGAAATTACAAATGCTGAGCATGGTATTAATACTATTTATTGCCTTATTATTGATACGTTATAATGATAAGTAGTATCAATTATAGTAACATGGAAAGGCACAATATGTATAGGATATGGGCTTATAAGAAGATAATCTACAGCATTAAAGTGCTGAAAAACATTATTAATAACATGATGAACTCTGCTTAATTGAAGATATCAGAATAATCAAATCTTAGCTTATTGACACCATCAGTAATATTAAATTTGCCATCCCCGGTGTGAAATATTGACAAAAGTGATCCACTTCAAAGATACAGTGACTATAAAACAAGTAAGAAGCTATGGGTCTGAAACATAAAAGTTAATAGTTGAATAATTTAAAATAACAAATTCTGAACACATTTTCAGACCTGATGAATGAGTATGTTTTCCAAGTATGTTCAAATAATACATGACATTAAAGTTAAATTTTTTCTGAGTTTTGGTCAGACAAATTAACTTTTCCTGATGTTTTACCCTTCTTGCCATCTATATTCATAACCTGCTGAATTCCACAGCTAACCTTGAGTCAATCATATTTTTATTCTAAGTATTAGTCTGAAGTTAAGAATTAGAATATGAATCAGAGCAAATGGTCAAGCCAGCAAAGACTAGATAACAAAATCTTGAGAATATACATAAATCGACATGTTCTTTCAACCCTGTAGTTTTCTGGCAGTGTACCAAACACAAATCTGTAGACCTACATCCTATGATTCTACACCCTGCTATCATCTTGAAACTAACAAAACCCTGTGTACCCTTCTCAAAATGAAGCACTCATTTTTACTGCTGGATTTTTCACACATGTGAAGAAAGCCGAAACATTTATAAATCCTTATTTTTTTCTATCCTTCATAAAAACAAAAGTTTTAGACATAAGCTTAAGGTACTCTAAGAGTTCTACAGAAAATGTTAGTACTCAGCCTAAATTAAACTTATCAAACTTTGAAACAGTCAAGAAATACAAAAATATATCCTATATATATATGATGCCATGATATTCTTAATAATCATTCAGCAAATGCATAGGACATAGAACTGAGGAAAAAATAAGAGATCATTTGTTTCTATTTATTTAAAATATTAGGGAAAGGAGATCTGAGAAGTAATAGAACTATGCAACTTCATCTAACTAGATTGCTGGGAAATTGTATTTCCTGAGGTCTGCTTTATTCTACCAGACCATTTTGTTTGCAAATCTTGCAGTGTTTAGTGACAGTGGACTAACGTTATTGGTCACCTATTCGCTAAGTACTATATTAAGTATCATATTATAAATATAGAGTTCAGAGAATATCACACTTAGAAAATCATTGTATAATGATATAAAAATTAATAAACTAGGGGCACCTGGGTGGCTCAGTTGGTTAAGCGACTGCCTTCAGCTCAGGTCATGATCCTGGAGTCCCGGGATCGAGTCCCACATCAGGCTCCCAGCTCCATGGGGAGTCTGCTTCTCCCTCTGACCTTCTCCCCTCTCATGCTCTCTCTCTCAAATAAATAAATAAAATCTTTAAAAAAAAAAAATTAATAAACTAGATTCTGCCAGTTCCTAAATTCTTGCCTAGCTATAAAGTCAGCACCTCTTTAAGCTAACTAAGCTATTAGTCAATAAGTTAATTATGAGATAATATATCAGGTCCCTGGTGACAAGCAGAACTTATGTAAGGATGCTGTCAACCAAAGAATCCCTTAAATATAGGGACCATGGATGTTGGATCTGGCCTCGAGACTGGAGAGATCCAGGGACAAAACATTCACTTTGTAATCCTAACCATGCCACATATCACTCATTTAAGGAAGAACTGGAGAGCTTTCCTACATCAAAGTCAACACTGACTTGCAAGGTAGTGAAAGGTCCGAGCTTTTTAGAGCTTGAAGTTCATTACAGTCCACTATTATCTTCTTGGCGTCTTCTAAATAGAACAGCCAATATTCCCAATTAAAGTCATCTTTACTTAACAAAGTTGAAGCAATTTTCCTGAGTCCTAAGTTTAAAGGTGAGAAAGCATGGCGATCCCACAAGCTGATTAGGCTACTTCCCAAAATACTCACTGGTATCTGCATAGTAGCTGGTGGAGGTCCATGGCTTGTCACTTCTATCCCTAACTTCTGGTAGTGGTCCCAACTCTGCCACCCATTATAGGTAGTAGATGTGTAAGAAGAAAATATGTTTCTTTTTGCTGTGAAAGGGTATGGGTTCATCAGATGTTTATATTCCAAGGATCAAAAAGTTCTGAAGCATAATGCTTGGCGTAAGTACAGAGAAGGGAAAGCTTCCATCAGTAAAATTCACAAATGTCTACCCAATGATGATACAGAATAGTTCTTAGTTCCTATATACAGCTTTACCATCTATGATATTTATCTAACGCCTTTACATTGGTTGAGTGCTATTAACCTAAGGACAATTTAAATATAGAAATACTGAATGTCAGATATGGCTTTAGGCACTTTGAGACAAGATGCTCTGGACTTTCCTAAGTTTGCTCTAAGAAATATTCTGGATGGAGTGTTTCCCACTGTGAACATTACTTACACAGAGGTGTATATGAGTCTAATTTTTCTACCTGGGTCAATTATGTAATATTTGTTTATTCATATTTAGCTGCACTGATTCATATATCCTAATCTTTTTTTTAAAGATTTTATTTACTTATTTGAGAGAGAGAAATAGAGAGAGCACACAAGCAGGAAGGGAACAGAGGAAGAAGGAGAAACAGACTCCCCACTGAGCAGGGAGCCCAACACAGGGCTGGATCCCAGGACCCTGGGATCATGACCTGAGCCAAAGGCAGACAATTAGCCAACTGAGCCACCTAGGCACCCCTCGTATATCCTAATCTTAATTAGCGTTTAGATATAGTAATTGGTACATAACTAAACATATTATTTTCTGCTACTTACATTTTAAATAATCCACTATAATTCAGCCAATCAAATTAATTTAACCTGTAAGCAAGGAGAAATTTGGTTCTGCTGTACAAAAGCTTCAAAACTATCCTTTGGGACCACTTGGCTAGCTCAGTCAGTAGAGCATGCAATTCTTGATCTTGGAGTCATGAATTCAATCCCCACCTTGGGCCTAGGGCTTACTTAAAAAAATTTTATATGTATTATATAATTATTGCATATAATTATACATTTTATATAAAATATTATATATACTATATTACATAACTTATATAAAATATATACTTGAGTATATATACTTGAGTAGAATTATATACTCAATATATAATTGAGTAGAATTTTAGACATTTGTACACATATTGAGGTTTCTTTTGTTTCTATGGAATCTGAAAGTATTCCCCACATGTTGAATGGCAGAACACTAGACTTCTCTTTTATAGTCTGCAATCTAATAGACAAAACCTACTTTTGCTTGTTAGATAGCGTCCATTAGTAACTATGGGAAGATCGGGTATGTTATTTTTCATTGGTATAGCTCATGCTGCCAGTGGAGATGGCGGTAATCTCCACTTTCACTCTTGAGGGCCTACCAGTTACTATAGTTGCCACAAGAAACGAACAGTAACTAACAAGCACAAACAGAAATTGCATAGGAATATCCCTCCTCTTGTTCTAAGCTAACAACCTCATAAAGTTTTTAGAAACTGCCATACAGTTGGATTCTTCACTGCATGGCAATTTGAAGAGAATTTGAAATTCTACCAATAGAAAGTCAGGAAGATTTGCATGGGTAAACCCCTACCTCTACATCAAGGGATACAATAGGATAAAGATGATAGGTTTATAGAACTGATCCCAAAATGCAGTTGGTTTGTAAGAAGGTCAAAATTCTAATATTTATGAAATATGTTAACTTTGAGAAGATTGGGAGAGTCAGGCAGAGGAGAGCTGCCAAGGAACCATTCCTCCCAACCTAAGTTGTAAAGGAGGCCTAGTAACTCTTTCACCCTTTTCTAAATGGAGAACAGTCGTGGCTGTTCTGAGTAGCCTCTCCCTGTCTCCACAAAGGCACATGTTTACCCTATTTGACCATTGAACTCTAGCATGCCCACACCGCTCTAATCATGTGCCTACAGATGAAATCTTTCCACTTCTCTTTGCCTCCAGTAGATTTAAATTAACTGAAGTCACCATATTTCTTTGAGAACCATGTTATTACATTGTTCCAGACACTGTCTTAAATTATGTGACTGTTAAAATTTTAACCTTTTTCAAATAACATATCTTAAAAAATGCTAAAGTCAATTGTTTAGTAAAGCAGATCACTAAAAGTTTGAACTTACTGAAGTCAATTTAAATTATATTCCACAATACTCCAGTTAATTCATTCAGTGTATATTTATCAAGTCCTACCATGTGTAAGATACCATGAGCCAGAACAGACAAAGATTCATAGAGCTCCAGGTCTCATACTAAAACCAAAACTTCAAATTTTTGCTCAACTGTAAGTTGATACAGGAAGCATTTTTTGCCTTTTGTGTGTCTGTGTGTATGAAAATTTATCACTACTGTATTTCATGAACAAAACTTATTATCTTGACAGACAGCTGGGTGGCTTCTGACTCTTGATTTTAGCTCAGGTCATGATCTCAGGGTTATGGGATCAAGCCCCATGTTGGGGTCCCCACTCAGTGTAGAATATACTTGTCCCTCTTCTCTTTCTCTCTCCCTCTCTCTCTCAAATAAATAGACACAGTTTTCTTTTTAAGTAAACAAAAATTTTTTAATTAAAAAAAAAAAACCTATGATCTTGGTCTTTCCTTCTTGCCTTCATATAAAGCCAAAATAGAGGGAGATTGACCACTTAAACAACCATAAAGCAGACTGCAGGAATGTCACCAACAGCACAAACTTTGTGACCAAACCTAGTAACCAAAATTTTCCTATTTTTCCTTTAGGCTGAATGCGTAGCCCAAGGTGGCACTTGATCTCACAACCCTGAGATCATGACCTAAGCCAAAAACAAGAGTCAGAGGCTTAACTGACTGTGCCACCCAGGAGCTCCAAAAGAAAGAGCTTTAAAAAAAAAAAAAAAAAATTGCCTTCTTTGATATAAACCAATTCTTGTCCCTACTCCCTACCCAATCATCTCTTTAGCTATTCATACTAGAATCTGACAAAGGAATTTTAATTTCCAAGAGCTTTATACGGTAGTTTCTATAGAACAGTAGCTTAAAAATGGGCTTTGGAGTCAGGTCAGAAGTCAATGCCTATCCTACCAGTCACTAGATTCATGGTCTTGAAGAAAATCCCTTAGTCCTTCTGAGCCTCAGTTTCTTTGTCTGTGAAATAGAAATATTGATTCTTTCTTGGTGATACGTTGAGGACTAAATAAAACATTATTCATGTATCCTTTAGCATGTACCCTCACATGGAGTGTGTGTTCAAATAAAAAGTAGCTTTCATTGTAATGGAGGTTAGGTGATGGGAATGTGCATGATGTACTTTTTAAGCAACATGACTCAGTTTTAATAGCAGGTACATCAGCAGAAAGGTCTTCCTCTGATAATAAGAAAAGTAAACTTTGGTGGAACCAAAGGAAGCAAAGCATCCAGACTCAGAGCAAGGAGAGGGCCACGGTGCTGGGAAGAAGATAGCATTGGGGTGTCTTAGTTGGAGTTACCCTAAAACAGAGCCTGAGATGAAGAATTGGATGCATGTCGGTTACCCCTAGAAACAGGCTGAAGAAAATGTACAGAATGAAGTAGACTTGGTGGAAAATCCAAACAATCTACGTAAGATCCCTGCATAAGATAGATACCTACATAACCGTACTGAGTGCTTCTCAGATCTACCTGTCTAAACGGTAAGTGGTTGAAATGTTTGTCCACAAGCTCCTGTCTCCCATCCATTGAGGGCTGCCCTTGATGGTGTAAACTATCTCCCACATTTCCATGCCAACCTTGAGGAAGCACTGGGCAGGCTTCTCCAGTTCTGGGAAAAGGCTCTGAGACAGAAATTAGGAAGACTCAAACAATGCTCTGGAGACCTGGGCTTGTGAAGAACCATTCCTGAAGCTACTGCTGAAATTGGAAGGGGGCCTAGAGGATGAGAAACAGGTCTCTAAAACTTTTCTGCACAAATAGTCTGACAGGCCAAAAAAGCACCAGGACAGGGAAAAATTGTTACAGACTGAATGTTTGTGTTCCCCTGCCAAATTCTTATGTTGAAACCCTAACGTTTAATGTGATGGTATTAGGAGGTGTGGTCTTTGGGAGATGACAATTAGGTTATGAGGGTAGAGTGCTCCCTAACAGGATTAAGGCCCTTGTCAGGGACTGAAGAGATCAGAGTCCCCTGCTCTCCACCACATGAGGACAAAAGAAGATGGCCATTTGCAAATGTGGAAGAGGGCTCTTGCTACACCCTGGCCATGTCAGGACTCTGATCTCAGATGTCCAGCTTCCAGAACCGTCAAAAATAAATTTCTGTTGTTTAGCCACACAGTCTATGATACTTTGTGATAGCAGCTCAAACTATTGAGAGACTTAAACACTGGTGTCAAAGATACATCAGATACACACTTTTCTCTAAGTTCTAGCTTAGCTTCTTTCATAGCAAGTAGATTATGGTGAACAAAGTTCAGTGCAATAAAATAAAAGTGTAAGGACACAGAATCTTTACTTTCCCAGAAGCTCCAGCTGGGATCTGAATTGCAGGGGGTTCCAACTTGGTTACCTATGTGTCATAATATTGCCACCGAAGAAAGATGTGGCTTCACAAGATAATAGATTGTCAATGCCTCATTCAATTCTCTATCCCCATAACCAGGAAA
Source organism: Martes martes (assembly GCF_963455335.1). Classification (NCBI taxonomy): domain Eukaryota; kingdom Metazoa; phylum Chordata; class Mammalia; order Carnivora; family Mustelidae; genus Martes; species Martes martes. The sequence goes on along the minus strand of NC_137890.1, from coordinate 110,929,312 downwards.
TACTCCAGTCAGAGCCTGATCAATATGGGTAAGCCAGACTCCTCTGCCACCACCTCTAAAGTCTCCATTATATTAGTCAGGCAGAAATTACTATATACTTGAAATGACGAGTCACAGCTTATGCAGGGAACGTGATGGGGGAAATTAAACTCAGCATTAATGAGTTAAAAAGGCTTTTGGCTTCTATTTGAAGGGGGTAAGCTCGTTGCCCTATCTAATCTGACAGTGAAAGGTAAGATGATTTATAAGTGACAATTTATAATTTATAAATAATTAGATTGTCCATTCAATGCATGGTTGCAATTTCTACCCAATCAGAGTGCCACCTAGGGTTCCCTGATAAAATGTGAACATGGCACGGGACATGTTTCTATGAACAAATATTCACTATTGATCAGAATTCAAATTTAACTAGGAATTCTTTACTTTTATTTGCTATATCTGGCAACTCTATTGCCACCTCCAAGCACATACAAAGAAAGAGCTACTCATTAAAATAAAACTGCAAATGTTCTGGAATGTTGTGCTAAAGGTTCTTGGAGTTTTCAGTAGCAGCAACAATTCAATAAACTGACATGTGAATTAACTTTAACAATTTACATATTGTTTCCTTGGGCACATTTCTAAAAACTTTTCAAAGCATTTCAATAATTTATTTTGTCACAACATGGCAATTTGTAGAGTGAAAAAACACTGTGATAGTAATAGGGAAACTCTTTTCAAATAATTCCAAATGAGCCTTCAAAAAACTGCCACTTACTTGTTAAGAGTCAAATATGCGTACTTTAAGATGTTTTCATAGGATTCACCTAAATATTCTTTCACAAATAAAATCTAAATCAACTTAAATCCCAGAGCGGTTCTGCAGTATTCTTTGATGAAGAGAAACATCCCAAAACCACATGCAGAGTCACTTCATTTTATTTGCAGGATTCTTGTTCCAGCTCACCTTCCAAAACAATTTCAGTCAAGTAGAAATGTTCTGACAATCCCGGCTCTTAGAATGGCAAATAATCTCTGCCTTTTCATTCATTCGCTCATTACCTCCCTAAAAAGAGAATGTGCAGTTACCAGAATTTTATACAATTAGTGCTCCAAGAGTGTTTTAAATGCAAACCTATAAGAGGAAAGTAAAAACAAATCAAAGTTAATTGTGACTGGCTGGAACAAAATGCTTAAATCGATACAAGGATGGCTCATCTGCTCATCATTTACCCATTACCTGGGAGACGAACACCTCCTGCTGTGCCTGATTTTTGATACAGATTTACCATTGCCTGCATTCTGCAGACACACGCTAAGGAAGCCCAGACCTTCTCTGACTCCCTGTCTCATTATCCTCTTAGCACTTACTAACCTAGTCATTGTTATTTTTTCCCTGGCTCTTGTGTTCTTCTTTGCAAGAGGGGCGTGCACGCAAGGAAAACTAGAGTTAAAAAACTTTATAAAGAAGTTCAGGGCCTTCCTGTAAAGCAGTCAGAGGAGGTGGAGGTGTCAGTATCTGTGAATTACTGACTTCTCTCAACCAGCTCCCCACAGACTATTGTGATTTTCAGAAACCTCCACAAGTAGAAAGCAAGTCCTTTCATAAGGCATCCCTTTAAAAAAAATGTTGTTGTTGTTAAGGTATTAGATATTAACGAAGAGAAATAGAGCCCTCTTACCTGAAAGTGTGAATGTCTTTAATGGAAGGGTGCCTGAAAACCCAACATGCAGTATCCAGGTGCTGCAAAATCTGGCTTTTGGAGGCTATGCAAACTCTCAGCTCTCATCAGTAAAGCTGGTGTTGATAAAGACATTTCTAACCTGCTGCCTTTCTGGAAATGCCTGTACCATAGCCAAGTATCCAAAAAATGCAATATAAAATGTATCTGCCATTGAAAGTTAACATGTATCTCTGAATTAGATACACACACCAAACTTGAGTATCTCTGGACAGGATGGTTGTGTTGATACACTAACTTATTTTTTAGGTAATTTTCCATATGAAAAGCTTGCAACTACATGTTTATTATTATTATTATTATTATTATTATCAATGATTTCCGAGGGGGGGACTCAAAAATTCTTGAAATAACTGATTTTTCTTATTCTATTTGGCAAATAGATGATTTGCCAAATATCTATCTCCATATATTTACTGGCAATTGTCTTCTTTTCACTTTCTGGCTATTTTTTTTTCTTCTGTATATGGATACCTAACAGAAAAGTATACAGATGACCACATATGAATAGCAAATCATGACTGAAAGTGCCTTATATTTTTAGCCAAGTGCACCAAATAGGTTAAACATGTGAAGTTTAGAAATACAGTTCCCACTTTAAAATCGGAGTATAAATACAAATGGGAAACCTGGGAGCACAGTGATAGGGTAGAGTAGGGGGGAAATAGAGTGTAAAGGACTGACTGGTGGAAAATCGTGATGCTGTACAAAGGACCAGAGTAAGATACAACTGATAGCCAGCATCAGCCTCTGAATTCACTGTTGGCCTCTGTTCCACCTACCACTTCCTCAATGCATCCTTTATATTATTTCTTTTAGGAAAGGACATTCATGACCAATAACAATGTTGTAATGATAGTAAGTATCGGATTTAAGATACGTTTTTTAAAAAACACCTTTAACCAACATTTAAAAAGCCAGCAAGGGTGGGGGCTGGGAGGGTTGTTACCTAGCTCAAGGTTTTATTTAGTGATGGTTCCACTTTTTCACTCACTGCCTGCAAATCAGCATTTTTAGTGGACAAAGGGCTCAGCAGCGGCCTTATGATTGCTTCTTTTCAAATGGTAATGGCTATCCTAACTCCTCTGCCAGGTTTTTCTTACCAGAGCACAAATTGCAGTTTACAAGGCTCTGAGGGGGAAAAAAAAATCTTAGCTGAATATCTTTTTTTTTTTTATTCGACAAACTGACATGTAAATTACCCTTTAAGTGCTCCACTCTAGGGCTCTGATCATCTCCTAATTGTCACAGTCAATTGTAGCCAACAGTCTCTTCAATCCCAAGCGCTTTGACAACAAGCACAAGGATCAAAGCAGAATCAGCTCCCTTCAATATCCTTCTGTTTAGGATGCTACAAAATGCCTGAAAAAGAAAGGTGTAAGGGCATTGCTGTAGAGGAAACTGAGAGTAGCAAGTATTACAATAGTCATTTTCTCCATCTCTAAAATTATGCCGTATAAGCTGCCGTGATCTTTAATCACATGTGCAGAACAAATACATAAACCTCCTGGGCAATTAATATGCTCTTAAGATTATACTAATATGCGAGCTTTACAAACAACACCGTTTCCATGGCTTAGGAAAAATTATGACACAGCAAGGGGATAGCAATCATTTCGTAGCAGCTTGAGCATCAAAAACTATTATCAAACATATTCGGTATTTGAGCATAAATTCCAAAGCATAGTTTTTATTACTTAGTTTGGTGTCAAGGATTCACTGCTCCCCCAAACTAAATAGCCCATTGAAAATTCTCGAGTTTTTTTTAATTAACCTAAAAATGTCCAACTAAAAATGTGCACCCAAATAAATTTAAAAATGTGACACCAAAACAATTTCAGAAGATGCTGTTTTCCTTACAAGGGGTAACTTTTACTGCTTTACTGGGAACAAACTAATTAAAAGTCATTACATGATCTACAAACATGATTCTTAAATAAGATGCACTTACCAGGATCACTACTTAACAAAATATGACAATTCTTTCTAACTAAAGTAGTTATTACATGTCACTAATTTTTTTAAAAGATTATGTATGCTTTTCACAAAAGGTAACAATTTTGCTCTATCAAATATAACAATAGAAATGATTTGGTGGAAAGAGAAACCCTATATAATAAATCTGTATAAAATAGCCACTTTAAAAGTAACCTGAAAATTGTTAGAAAAAAAATGACAAGCAGAACGAAATCAAAGGGGCGTATGACAGCAGCTCTGTGAGCACCTCTATGGCTGTCTCCTTGTGCCCAGGTATTATACGCATACAGCGCGTAAGGTCACACAGTGATTGACAGGCTTCCTACGCTCAAGAAAAAAAAGAAAAAAAAAAAAAACTGGAAAAAGAGGCAGCAAATACCCCCGGTTCCTTTCTCAGCTAGTCCACTCAAATCCCCCTGTAGGGGTTTCCCATCCTCCCCTCAATTTCACCTTGAATTCTCAGGTTTGATTGAAGAGCTTCACAGAAGGGTCTATTACAGATTGAGGAATGATCCATTTCACATCTGAAGCTCCAAAGAGCTACTTGTGAGGAGTCTTTGAGTGCATTTATCTCACATGTGAAGCTTTCTGCAAAATCAATATGGGTATTTTTCAGTTTGACAAGTCAACATGAAATATCACATAATAATAGAAAAACAGAGTTGTACATTTAAACACACCCGATACAGTTATCTACGGCGAAGCTTATAGTTATTACTCATGGATATCCTTGAGTATGCGTAATCTAAATTCATCCTGAGAGCTGGGCTAAAGCACACAGAAAGAAAAACTGACTGGCTACCGTACTTTTGGCTCCTTTGTCCTAATTAATCCAGGTCTTGTTGTAAGAGGAGAAAATGGGCAGGAATCATGGCCTTTGCTATCAACTTGGGAATATCAGAAGTGGGAAGAAAATGACCAGAGGTGAAAAAGAAGAAGGAAGGAGAACAAATGAGAAATGTAAAGAACTTTAAATTTAACTAATTGGCAATAACTAGATTAAACAGTCACACAAAGAACAGTAACGATGTCTGTAACGAATCCCCACCACCATGGTAGTAAACACTAGCAGAATAATTGACGTATTTGTGTTGGGGTCTAACAATCTTTGAGTGAATTCTAGGTCTGTTTTACTGTCTGCATCAGCTTGAGGGACATGTTTTAACACAGTTTTTTTCTAAATCTCTGTTGTTGTTTTTTCTAATCTTGAAATGGGATTAATCAGAAAATTAATCTTATAAGGTATCTTGTACCTTATAAGATTTTGAGGGGTTTGAACAAGGTGATGTATATAGCACCTGGCACATGGAAAACATTCAATTAATGGTAAATACTGATGAAATTATTAGTGTGTCCTTACACATATCCACAAGGTCTCTAAGGTTCTAACTGGGTGCCATTTCTGGTGTTCCCTGGGCCCTTTCCACATTGTTTAATGTCCCCAAGGTATAGATGACCATTTGCATGAAAGAGTGAGCTCACTATGTTAACTCTAGTGTAGGTCCTAGTAGAAGAGGGCAGCCACCCATATTCTCTTGCCTTGAAGACTGTCTTCCTCTGACCAGGAAAGCTGTCCCCACCAACTGAGAGAGAGAATCAAATGGGACTTTGAGAAAGGAAAAAACCCAGGTGGGGAGGCCAAACCAGCTGATCACTTCCAGCAAGAAATGAGATAAAAGATGTAACATATAGTTTTCCTTCATATGCCAGTATGCTATCATTAATACCGAAGTTATCTCTATATATTCCACCACAGGAAGAATCTTAAAATTAAAAAAAAAAAAAAAAAAAAGACCTTCTCAATAGCATGTTAGCAACCCAGAATTGGTTAAATGACTCACTATAACCACTTATTCCTCTCCCTCACATTTTCCTGTAGCTTATCACTACATAAGCAGTTTTAACACCTACTGTACACGATTATCTGTCCTTGGATTTGTAGATTGCCTGAACAGTATTTATAGCTTTAAGTTAACTCTCCCCACTACTCAGAATAAGTAGTGGCCAAATACAAATAAAGCCAAAGGAGGCAAAACATGTGAGTTCAGTGATGTGAAAATTCACGTTAATATAAAAGTAAGTATCATTATAAAACTCAATTGAAGTTTAAAAACTCTTATCCTATATTTCAAAGTCAAATAACTAAATATAAATGACTTTGTACTTAATTAATTCAACCAATATGTATCAAGAACTTAATATATGTAATACTGTTCACTTTTTAGCTACCTTACTGTTCTCCTCGTTATTAAAATTAAGCTATAGTTTTCATTCCAAAACCAAATTAAAATATTTTATTAAATGCTGATATAGAATTACAAGAACAAATCGAAACAATTTCCTACTTAAAAAGGGTCATTTCCTTAAAATTTTTAATTTATTTGTTTTGGACTTAAAATACATTTTTAGTGAGGAAACAAGTTTATAAATGATAATTACATTCCCAGATTGACACATAAAAACCTGTTTAATGTAAAATGTACCTGAAACATACTAGAACCAAGTGTTAAACAGCTCTGGGTTGTAAGATCTATACATTTAATCCTGTAGAGGCTTAAAAAGTATCATTGAACCTTGAGTTTCCAAAATCTGAGACATATCAGGCAAAACACCTGAGGTAAGAATAGAACATCCATGAGTTTGGGTGATCACTGTTCTCAGGATCACCACCACCACCACCACCACCATCATCATCATCATCATCATCATCATCTTGCCCTATTTTGCCCATCATATTTGAACATGGAGGCTATGAAGATGATGCCAGGGGGTAGCCAGTAAGATGGTATCTCATTACCTTGACGTTTTAAGTAAGTGGAGGAGAGCTGCACCAGGCTGTTGGGCCCTCACTCTCTCTGGCACTGAAAGCTCTTCCATCATATTCATTTCCACGAACATTTAAAAAATGCTTTCAGTTAAGCAAATGAGGGCTCTGAGATATCACTACCTACATCTCAGCATTTCCTCCTTCTAGATTTTATCTCGTACTGTGGCCACACCAGCCTCCTTAGGCACAGCTTTGAAAAGTCCAGGGAAGGGATAACTCAGGACCTGTGAACATATTCCTTGGCATGCTCCTAGTACCTCGACAAAACAATACTGAAATTAATATTTGCCTTTCTAAAGATCACAATGGAAAATAATACCATAACTTCTCAATTATTTTTATATTTCAAAAGTTACTCTCCTTTATTATCAGGATTTTCTGCCTGCTTCCAGTTTTGGTATGAACTTGGATTGTAAACTTCACTACTTTTTTATTAGTTCAACTAATAAAAGTACTATGAACACTCATTTCCTGCCATTTGTCGACATGTTCAAGTAAAAACACCATACCCTACAGTTTGCACTCCACCTAAATGACCTCTGGTCTTATCAAATTATAATCACAAAACAAATATATGCCTCACTTGGAACCTGGGACTGCCTGGGTGACTCAGTCCGTCGTTAAGCATCTGCCTTCCACTCAGGTCATGATCCTGGGGTCCTGGGATCGAGCCCCGCATTGGGCTCCTTTGCTCAGTGGTGAGCCTGCTTCCCTCTCCTCCCCTCTCCCTCTACTTGCCCCTCCACCTGCTTGTGCTTTATCAAATAAATAAGTAAAATCTTAAAAAAAAAAAAAAACTGAATGGAGCAGAGTTTGGGGGATGAGAAATTGGGGAGTTCTAGTTTAATGAGTATAGAGTTTCAGTTTTGCAAGATGAGAAAGTTCTGGAGCTCTCTTACACAACAATGTGAACCTACAGTACAACTGCAGTTAACTTAAAATGGTCAAGATGACAAATTTCATGTTATTTTTTTACCACAAAAATAATTTTAAATTTAAAAAATAACATAGTAAAACTGCTTGAAAGGTAGTGCATCTAATTCAATAATAAATTAATAATTATGGAACATCTTTTGAAAACTGAATTAAAGTTATCCTGATTTTTAAGTGTTAAACCAAGTTCTTGGATTCCAGTCCTAATTTCTTTTCTATGAAAATACTGCCTAAAAAATTGTCTATAGAGTTTTCAAATCTAAACAGACTAATTTTTGAGAAACTGCACAAGAGAATGCAGGTCAAAACAAAATAAATCAATGAACTTTGGATTATAGAATTTCACTTCTCTTTTGAAAGATTCAAACAGTGAAACACAAGAAAACCACCACTCCCAGGTGCTGTGTTCTGAGGCTGTAACTACCACCCATTGTTACCCTTTCAAATCTCAACATTTCCCTGAATTCAGTGAATTTCAGTGGACCAAGCAAAAGCTGAAGCTCATTGAGACAAAAATACTTGAAACAAAACCAGAGTAGTTTTCAGTGGTTTCTCTGTTTTTGTAACAATAATTCCACCATATCTTAACACTCACTTTGTTCAGGGTTTTTGTTGTTTTGTTTTGTTTTGTTTAACACTTTACTCTGGCTACTTTTTTTTTTTTTTTTACCATTTTTTAAAAAGTTAGATTACAAAAAAGAGATTTTTTTTTCAAGGTTAAGCGTCATAATGTTTTCTCTTTGAACAAGGTGAGCAAATTTAAATTTATCCCACAGAAAAGCAAGAGACAGAAACCTCACAAGAAGTAGGCAAAATGGGACTATAGAATAATGAGGGAAATTTATAGAAACTAGTGTCTCTAATTTATAATCCCACTTCATGTATGAAGAATGAAATTAATCAAAAGCACAAGTAGGTGGCTACCTTTTGAATGATCCCTGGGATAAAATGATACGATGAAAACTAATGGACACAATGCATTGATTCAAAAATTTATTAGAGGGGCACCTGGGTGGCTCAGTGGGTTAAACCTCTGCCTTCGGCTCAGGTCATGATCTCAGGGTCCTGGGATCGAGCCCCGCATCAGGCTCTCTGCTCAGCAGGGAGCCTGCTTCCCCCTCTCTCTCTGCCTGCCTATCTGCCTACTTGTGATCGCTGTCAAATAAATAAAATAAAATAAAAAAAGATTTTTAAAAAAAATTTATTAGAACTTTTTTCTCTCCATATGCACTCTACTCCAATCATTCAATCATCTAATTTTTTTAAAGATTTATTTAGTTTATAAAGACAGAGAGAGAGAGTGGGGAGAGGGGCAGAGGGAGAGGGGCAGAGGGAGAGAATCCTCAAGCCAACCTCCCACTGAGCATGAAGTCCCACACAGGGCTCAATCCCATAACCTATGGGATCACAACCTGAGCCAAAACCAAGAGTGGGATGTTCAACTGAACAAGCCACCCAGACACCCCTCTAAATGCTTTGTTTTTACATTTATTCTTATAGTCTGCATACTTTTTTAGATTAGGGATAGCGAAACCTTGAAGTCGAGTGTGAATTTGCAATTTATATTAATACTAATAGTTTTGATAATACCAGTTACTTATAACTAACATATCTCAGCACTTACATTATCTCCTTAGAACAACCGTATGAGGTAAGTATCACTATCCCTTTAACATATGAGGAAACTGAGGCTTTGAGAGATAAATAACTTGGCTAAAACCACACAGTGAAAAATGTTGTGCCTTTAACCATGAAAATACCCTGCATCTTCATGAACGGCTATAAGTGTAGCTTCATTTCAGTGTAGATTATTCTTCTACATCTATTACAAACCCTTCCTTTCTTTATCTTCTTGATAAATGAGTTTCCTCTTGTTTGGGGGGTCTCCTATTGCCCAATATTTCCTTAATAGTAACTTTATCTTGGACGCAGACACTTGTTGTGATTGACTCCACGACTGAACCAAATGTGTCATTAGGAATCATGGTCATTGACCAGAAGCAGCAGCTCCCTTGGTTCCTCTGCTATATCTCCAAGTATTCGCCAAGCAGCCAGTTATAAACCATTCACTACAGAGAGTAACATCCACAATAACACATCTTTTGAAATCCACTTGAATTCAGGACTATAATCACTAACAACTCAGCATATTCCAGAAGATGCTACTACCTCTGCAAATACCATAACCAATACCAATGAAGAATATTAATGACCAGCACAATAAGCCTATTCATTTCCTGCTTCAGATCTGGATCCCCTTCCACCCAAGACCTCTCTATGCCCAGGTGAATGTTTTCATGTCATTCCTAATGTGAACACAGTGAGGACATACTCTCACATGTTACTCAGGACAACCCTAAGAATCCAAGAATAGCAAAGCTAGAATCCTAAGGGCTCTCTCAACCATGCCATAAAATTATATGTGAGAAAAATCTCCAAAGAAGTAAAATGATTTGCCCAAGGTCATAAACTAATCAGTGGGGGAAAAAGAGATTTCACTGCAAATCCAGTGCATTTTCCACTTAGAACACTTTTATTTTATTTTACTTTTTAAAAAATATTCTATTTATTTATTTGACAGAGAGAGAGATCACAGGTAGGCAGAGAGGCAGGCAAGAGAGAGGGAAGAAGCAGGCCCCCCGCTGAGCAGAGAGCCTGATCCGGGGCTCCATCCCAGGACCCTGAGATCATGACCTGAGCCAAAGGCAGAGGCTTAACCCACTGAGCCACCCAGGCACCCCTCCACTTAGAAAACTTTTAAATAAAAGGCCTACTATGTGTCAAATAAGGTACTATGTATGTTACATGCAGTATTTTGTATAACCCTCACAATATTCACAAAAAATAAATAGTATTACTCTTCTTATATAATAGAAAAAGATTAAGTAATCTAATAATCTAGTTAAATTCACATAGTCGAAAAGCTGTAGGTATTGCTATTAACACCTTACTTTTTTTTTTTTTTTTTAAGATTTTTATTTATTTGACAGAGAGAGAGAACACAATAGGGGAAGCAGCAGGCAGAGGGAAAGAGGGTGAAGCAGGCTCCCTGCTGAGCAGGGAATCTGATGAGGGGCTCAATCCCAGGACCTTGGGATCATGACCTGGCTGAAAGCAGACGCTTAACCGACTGAGCCACCCAAGAGCCCCAACAACTTACTTTTAATAGTCAAACTCCTATTTAAAACAAAACAAAACAAAAACAACAACAACAAGGAAAAAAAACCAATCCAGAAAGGATTATGCCCCTAAGAAGTAGTAGATCGATACTGAGATTAGAGGGAAAAGGTGTAAAGTTAAGACCTGGGAAACCAAAAATCTCAAGTAAAGGTGTTGCATGAATATATTAGTCTTTATTTTTATTTCTTTTTTCCCAAAAGGATTTAATTGGTTTTTAAACAAACAAAAAACAAACAAAAAATCTGATACAATAAAATAAACTAAATTTAAAATTGGTGTACAAAATGAGTCTAAGGGAAAATTCAGTGAAATTAAAGGACAAAATTATTCCAAGGAAGCCTTATATACTTGCCAAGAATGGTCTATAAATTTGAATCTGAGTTTTCAGACAGGCTGCGTGAAGAGGGAAATGTGATTCATTACATGGATCAGAGTGTCCCTAAAACAAAGAACATGCCATTTGTTCGGGAGGACACAATTCTTCCTGATTCTGAGATCATAGAGAAACTTGTCCCTGTGGCCCTCCTTCAGAAAACACAGCACAGAACAGGGAATGATCACCTCAAAATATGCTCTCAGCCTGCAGACCAATGCACTGCTTGGGCTGTTGAGTGCACCATTCATTAGTGCCAGGTGGCAGCATTGCTTGGGGCAGAATTCAATCATAGCAGTTCTTTGGGGACAGCATGCTAGTTTTCTCAGGGAAAGGGCAGAAGGGACAAGAGAATGATGCTGAAAGTGAGGAAGTCCTGCATAAAATCCAATACTGATGCTGATTCCCGTAACACCTTTGCTAGGACACCCAACCCATCTCCACCTGGAAGGCATTTAGCCCCTTCCACTTACTCATTCCATCTGAACACAACTCACACTTCTGATGTGAGTAACCTTTTCTGATGCAAAAGAACAGATAGAAACTGATGGTCTCTGCACCAGACCTAGTCTCAAGCTGGCCTGAGGAGAGTGAGTGAAGTGGACAAAACAGGCCAAGTCCCACCAAGAGAGCCAGTTGGGCCATGGTGTGCTCATAGATCGTGTCAGTTCACTGGCCAGATGGAGGTCCACCATTCATGGGCTTTGCAGAGAGCACCAGTTGTCATTGGCAAACCTCTCTTAGGAGCCATTCCTCCCATTCATTATTTCACTCAGTCACTGAGTTGAGCAATATCTATTAGTAATTATTACAGTTTCATGCTTAGGAAACACAGCTACACAAAATGCACAGTGCCCCTTCCTAACAAAGCTTGTGGATTACCCTCTACTGAAGATGCTCTTAACTTAGTCAACTCAAGAAAAAACCATGGAGCTGGAGAATTAATAACTAAAACTCTACATGCTGCCTTTTTTTTCACCAAAAGCTGTGGGACAATTCATCTGGGAATCTGAAGAGCAGCCAGTCCTTCCTTGGGGATTAACTAAAGACTGTAGCCTTGTAATTCTTTCAGTAGTCCATGCTTTTGATTGTGTCATCTATCAAGAAGAAAACTAATATGTGACAAATATATCATAATATTCTGTGAAAGACTTCAAAAAGTTGTGAAAGCTAAAAATATTACGGAAATATTCCCTTTAAAACATGTGCACGTTGATAAAATGGGTCTGAAAGCTATTATTATATAAGTACACCTGAGTGTCTGTCATAGTTAGAAACTTGTGCTAAAAATACAGATAATGAGGGGCACCTGGCTGGCTCAGTTAGTAGAACATGAGCTCTTGATCTCAGGGTCATGAGTTCGAGCCCCACATTGGGTGTAGAGATTATTTTAAAAAAAAGAAAGAAAACAAAAGAAAAAATACAAGGTGATGAAATAAAAAATGATCAATTTATTCTACCTAAACACTAGACAATTATATTAATTAATAACATTCAATGCCTAGCACTGAAGGGACTCACTGATTTACAAATACAGCCCTTATGGAATGTTAAAAACATAATTAGGAGTAGCTTGAAATGGCAGCACTCATGTACTCTTATCTGTTTATGTGCACACAGTGTGGTTATGTATGGAATAAAACATCAAAATAGTCATTTCACATTATCAACCTAGGGTCAGAGGATGGTAAGAAATAACTATCCCAGAGAGAGTTCTGCATTCACTTGCAAGTCTTCTAAGTAAAACTAGAATTGTCACCACCCTTCCCCAATTCACAAGCCATACCAAAGGAATATAGACAACTGGAAAACAAAGAGCACTTGACTGTACAAATTAAACAAGTTTCCAGCATTTTAACATAAAAGCATACATCATAAGATACACTGTACAGCATTATTTATACAAGGTGAAACTCTTACCTTTTCCTCATTCAGACTGTCTACAAGTACTGTGTACTTAAGGATTAGATCTACTTCTTTCAACACTACATGTATCCACACCATAAAAGATTTCATTGAATGTAAAGGGCTCCCAGAGTGTCTGAGTGGCTCAGTGGGTTAGGTACCCAACTCTTGATCTCAGCTCAGGTCTTAATCTCAGGGTCATTTGTTCAAGCCCCACAGTAAAGGCAGTAAACGGCTCCCTTTCCTGGATGTCAGGAAGAGGAGAGTGCGTGCCATGAAGACCTCAGGCACATTGTAAGAGTACAGATTGGTACTGTCTTCCCACACCCAAATGCTGTATTCTGCGCCTCTATCACATGCAAACATTTGCACCTAATTATGTCACCAAGTCCTGTTTCTAGTACTTTATGTCTCAGCTAAAGAAAATGAAGTCTTCAGGGGAAATTGTCTACTATGGACAGGTATTGGAGGAATCCCCCTTGTAGATGAAGAACTTCAGCATTTGGCTATGCTATGAATCCCACAGCAGAACCAACAATACATACCAGGAATACTGGGACCTGAACACCGCGAGTGTTGTCACCCATTGCTACTGAGACACAGGCACCCAGCACAATCTAGATAATGAAGGTGGAGGAGATTGCAGCCAGCAAGTGCCACTGACCAGCAATCAAGCAGTTCCACAACTCCAAGATCAAGTTTCCACTGACCCACTATGTCCTACAATGCCACCACAAGTCACACTTAACGAAAATTTTCCTTTAGATGTAGAGCCTTCCAGTGCCCAGGTTTGTGCAAATACACTCCTTGGGAAAACTAGGAGAAGGGGGGGGAGGGAGGATAGGAGAGAGAAAGAGAAGTAAGGAAGGAAGGAAGGGAAGAAGGAAAGAAAGAAAGAAAGAAAGAAAGAAAGAAAGAAAGAAAGAAAGAAAGAAAAGGAAGGAAAGGAAGACCCCAGAAGGATCCCATAGATCACCTTATACACCAGACCACTCTTTCAAGATTGGGAGAGGTAACTGTTTCACCCAATATATAGAAACAAGCACAGAGAGTGAGGCAAAGTGAGGAGACAGAGGAATGGGTTCCAAAAGAAATATCAAGGAAAAAAAACTCAGAAAAAGACCTTAGTGAAGTGCAGATAAGTAATCTACATGACAGAGTTCAAAGTAATGGTCATAAAGATGCTCACCAAACTTGGGAGAAGAGCAAATGAACACAGAGCTTTAACAAATAGATATAAAATATATGAAAGTACCAAACAGAGGTCACAGAGCTAAAGAATACAATAACTGGGCTAAAAAATATACTACAGATTCAACAGCAGACCAGATAAAAAAACTGATCAGTGAGCTGGAAGACAAAGCACTGAAACTTACCCAGACAGAGCAGGAAGAAAAAAAAATTTTTTTTAAGTGAAGATACCTTAAAGGACTAAAAGAACAACATCAAGTGGAATAACATCCATGTTACAGGGCTCCCAAAAAGAGATGAGAGAGAGAAAGGGGCAGAAAATTTACCGAAGAAATAATGTTTAAAAACTTCCTTAATCTGGAGAGGGAAAAAAACTACCAAATCCAGAAAGCCCAGAATTTCTTTGCAGCCAAAACATTCATAGCAAGACATGTTGTGATTAAAATCTCAAAAGTTAAATACAAAGAGAGAATCTTAAAAGCAGCACAACAGAGCAACTTGTTACACACAAGGTAGATCCCCTAAGGCTATCAGCAGATTTTTCAGCAGAAATTTTGTGGGCCAGAAGAAAGTGGCATGATATGTTAAAGTACTGAAAGGGGAAAAAACTTCCAAGTAAAAATACTCTACATGGCAAGGTCATCATTCAGAATATAAGGATAGTGTTCTAGATATGCAAAAAGTTAATCACCACTAAACTGGCCTTAGAAGACATGTTAAAGAGACTTCTTCAAGCTGAAAAGAAATAGCACTAATTAATGAAAAGAAAACATACAAAAGAAAAAAAAAACTCACTGGAAAAGGTAAATATATAGTAAAGATGGCAGATTTAGTCATTTATAAAGCTAGTATGAAGGTCGAAAGACAAAAGTAGTGAAGTTAACGAAAATTACAATAATTAGTGATGGGATACATAAAAAGATATAAATGTGACATCAAAAACATAAAATGGGGGTAAAAATATACTTTGGGAATCTATTCAAATTTGAGTGTAATCAATTTAAAATATACCGTTATGTAACTAGGATGTTATATAAGAACCTCATGGAACCAGAAAGGAAAAACTTAGAGTAAATACAAAAAAGAAAATGAGAAAGAAATCTAAACATAACAATAAAGAAAGCCATCAAACCACAATGGAAGAGAGGAATAGAAGAAAAAGGAATGCAGAGGAACTACAAAAACAGCCAGAAAACAATTATCAGAATGGCAACAGATACATATCTATGCACCAATAATTACTTTAAATGTGAACAGATTAAAATCTTTAATCAAAAGACATATAGAGTGGCTGAATGGATAAAAAACAAGATGCATCTATATGCTGCCTACAAGGGACTCACTTCAGAAGGATACACACAGACTGAAAGTGAAGGGGTGGAAAAAGATACTGCAAACAAATTGAGATTTTAAAAGACCTGATGTAGTTATACTTACCTCAGATGAAATAGGCTTTAAAACAAAAAATGTAATAAAAGATAAAGACATCGCATAATGATAAAGGGGTCAATCCAGCAAGAACATATAACATTTATAAATACCTATGAACCCAACACAGGAGTGCTAAAATATATGAAGCAAAGATTAACAGACCTAAAAGAAGAAATTGACAGCAACACAATAAGAGTGGGAAATTTTAACACCCCACTTACATCAATAGATAGGTCATCCAGACAGAAAATCAATAAGAAAACATCAGCCTTGGGGCACCTGGGTGGCTCGGTTGGTTAAGTGTCTGCCTTCTGCTCAGGTTGTGATCCCGGACTCCCAGGATCAAGCCCCGCATCAGGCTCCCTGCTCAGCAGGGAGTCTGATTCTCCCTCTGCCCCTCACCCTGTTCATGTTCTCTCTCACTCTCTGTTTCTTTCTCAAATAAATAAATAATCTTAGAAAATATCAGCCTTAAATGACACATAGACTAGACAGACTTAATTAATAGACATATACAGAACATTCCTTCCAAAAACAGAAGAATACAAATTTTTCTAAATAGCAGATGGGACATTCTCCAGGAGAGGTCACATTAGTCTACAAAACAAGTCTCAAGAAGACTGAAGTCATATTAGGCATCTTTTTCAACCACAATGGTAGGAAACTAAGAAAACTTGAAAAATAACAAAAATGTGAAAATTAAACAACATGCTACTGAACAACCAACAGGTCATCAAGGAAATCAAAGGAGAAATCAAAAAATATCTAGAGACAAATGAAATATGAAATATGCCAAACCAAAACCTATGGGATACAGCAAAAGTGAATAAAAGAGGAAAGTTCAGAGCAATACAGGCCTAAGTCAAGAAACAAGAAAAATCTCAAATAAACAATGTAACTTACAACTAAAGGAGCTAGAAAAAGAGGAATAAACAAAACTCAAAGTTGGTAGAAGGAAAGAAATAATAAAAGTAAGAGCCAAAATAAATGAAATAGAGACTAAAAAAATAGAAAAGATCAATGAAACTGGGAACTAGTTTTTTGAAAAGACAGATAAAATTGACAAACCTTTAGCTAGACTCACCAAGAAAAAAAGAGAGCTCAAATAAATAAAATAAAAAATGAAAGAAGAGAAAGAACAAATGATACCACAGACATACAAAGGATTATAAGAGTCTACTATGAACAATTAAATGCCCACAAATGGGACAACCTAGAAGACATGGATAAATACCTAGAAATATACAATCTTCCAAGACTGACTCATGAAGAAATAGAGATTCTGAATAGAACAAAGATCAGTAAGGAGATTGAGTAGTAATTGAAAACCTCCTAACAAACAGAAGTCCAGGACCAGATGGCTTCACTGGTGAATTCTACCAAACATTCAAGAAGATTTAATACTTACCCTTTTCAAACTTCTCCAAAAAACTGAAGAGGAGGGAATGCCATCCAGACACTTCCTATGAAGCCAGAATTATGCTGATACCAAAACCAGACAAGGACATCACAAAAAAAATAATAAAATAAATAAATAGGAGGAAAGAAGGAAGGAAGGAAGGAAGGAAGGAAAGAAAAAAAGAAAGGAAGGAAGAAAGAAAGAGAAAGAAGGATTGATCATAGGTCAATATCCTCGTATTGGGATATTAAACATAGATACAAAAATCCCTGGGGCACCTGGGTGGCTCAGTCGGTTAAGCATCTTCTTTGGCTCATAATCCCAGGGCCCTGGGTTTGAGCCCTGCATCTGGCTTCCTGCTTCAGCAGGGAGTCTGCTTCTCCCTCTCCCTCTGTCTCTCCCCCTAGCTTGAGCTCTCTCTTACTAACTCTCTCTCTCTCTCTCCAATAAATAAATAAAATATTTTTTTAAAAATCCTCAACAAGGGGGCACCTGGGTGGCTTAGTGGGTTAAAGCCTCTGCCTTCGGCTCAGGTCATGATCCCGGGGTCCTGGGATCGAGCCCCGCATCGGGCTCTCTGCCCGGCAGAGGGCCTGCTTCCTTTCCTCTCTCTCTGCCTGCCTCTCTGCCTACTTGTGATCTCTGTCTGTCAAATAAATAAATAAAATCTAAAAAAAAAAAAAAAAATCCTCAACAAAATGTTAGCAAACTAAATTCAACAATACACTAAAAAGTTTATACACCATGATCTAGTGTGATTTATTCCAGTGATACAAGGATGGCTCAACATCTGCAAATCAATTAACCTGGCACACCACATTTAAAAAATGAAAGATAAAAATTATACGATCATCTTAATAGATGCAGAAAAAAATTTGACAAAACTCAACATCCATTTATGCTTAAAAAAAAAAACTCTCAACAATGTGTGTGTGTGTGTGTGTGTGTGTGTGATGTGCATCAACATAATAAAAACCATATATGACAAACACAGTTAATATTATACTCACTGGTATAAAACCTAAAATCTTTTCCTTTAAGATCAGGAACAAAACAGGTATGCTCACTATCTCCATTAAAAAAAAAAAAAAAAAAAAAAGATTTTATGTTTAAGTAATCTCTACACTGAAAATGGGGCTTGAACTCTCAATCCAGAAATCAAGAGGGGCATGCTCTTCCAAATGAGCCAACAAGGTGCCCCTTCCTCACTTTTATTCAACATAGTATTGAAAGTGCTGCCACAATAATTAGGCAAGAAAAAGAAATAAAAGGCATCCAAACTGGAAAGAAGAAGTACTCGTTGCTATTTGCGGATGACACAGTATTATATTTAAATAACCCTAAAGACTCCACCAAAAATGGTTAGAGCTAACAAATGAATTTAGTAAATTGCAGGATACAAAATTAATATACAAAAATCTGTTGCACTTCTATACACTAATAATGAACTATAAGAGAAACAAAAAAATATTCCATCTACAATCATATCAAAAAGAACAAAAGATCTAGAAACAAATTTAACCAAAGAAGTGAAAGATCTGTATACTGAAAACGATAATACACAAACTGAAAGAAATTAAAGATGACACAAGTGAAAGGATATTCCATGCTCATGGTTTGGACAAATTAATATTGTGAAAATATCCATACTACCCAAAACAATCTATAGATCCAGTGCAATCTCTATCAAAAGTCCAAAGGCATTTTTCACAGAACTAAAATAAATAATTCTAAAATTTGTGTGGAACCTCAAAAGACTCCAAAGAAGCAACACAGTATTGAAAAAAAGACAAAGCCAGAAGTATCAGGATCATTGATTTCAAATTATACTATAAAGCTACAGTAATCAAAACAATATGGACTGGCATAAAAACAGACACATAGACCTCTGGCACATAATAGAGAATCCAGAAATAAACTCATACCATCAAAAAAATTTATGATAAAGGCATCAAGAATACACAATGGGTAAAGAATAGTCTCTTCAATAAACGATGCTAAAAAAAATAGACAGCTACCTGCACAAGAATGAAACTGGACCAACCACTGTCTTATGGCATATATTAAAATCAACACAAAATGGATGACTTTAATGCTAGACCTGAAAACACAGACCTGCCAGACCTGGAAAAAACATAAGCAGTAAGCTCCCTGATATTGGTCTTGGTGATGGTTTTTTGACTCTGACTCCAGAGACAAGGGAAACAAAAGCAGAAATAAATAAATGGGACTACATCAAACTAAAAAGCTTCTGCATAACTTTCTCTACCATCTTGGAGCCTGTGGGGGGAACAGGACACCTAAAACGATAAATATGTCTGGAAGGTTGTGGTCCAAGGTCATTTTTGCTGGCTATAAGTGGGGTCTCTAGAACCAGAGGGAGCACAGAACTCTTCTTAAAATTGAAGGTGTTTATGCTGAAACTGAATTCCATCAAGGGAAGAAATGTGCCTATGCGTACAGAGCAAAGAAAAACACAGTGACTCCTGGTGGCAAACCAAACAAAACTGGAGTAACCGAGAGAAGAGTAACTCATGGTCATGGAAACAGTGGCATGGTTTGTGCCAAATTCCAAAACAACCTTCCCACTAAAGCCATTGGCCACACAATCCATGGGATGCTATACCTCTCAAGGATTTAAACTTAAAGAAAAGTAAATAAATAAAGGTGTAGATTTGTTCTCTTGTAAAAAAAAAAAAAAAAGAAAGAAAGAAAGAAAGAAAAAGAAAAGAAAGGAAAAAGGAAATGTTTCTGCATAGCTAAGGAAACCATCAATGAATGGAAGGCAACCTACTGAATGGGAGAAGATATTTGCCAATCACATATCTGATAAGGATCGATATTCAGAATATATAAAGAACTCATACAACTCAACAATAAAAAATAAATAATCTAGTTATACAAATAGGCAGAAGATCTGAATAAACATTTTTTCCAAAGAAGACATAGAGATGACTAATAAGCACATGATTAGATGTTCTACATCACTAATCATCAGGGAAATGCAAATCAAAAAACCACAATGAGTTATCAATTTATACTGATCAGAATGGCTACCATCAAAAAGACAAGAAACAGCAAGTATTGGTGAGAATGCAGAAAAAAGGGAACCCATGTGCACTGTTGGTGGGAATGTAAATTGGTGTGGCCACCATGGAAAACAATATAGAGGTTCCTCTAAAAATAAAAATAGAGCTATCATATGATTCACCAATTCCACTACTGGGTATTTATCTGGGAAAAAAAAAAAAACACACTGTTTTGAAAAGATATATTCACCCTTATGTTCACTGCAGCATTATTTATAATAGCCAAGATATGGAAATCGCCGAGTCCATTGACGGATGAGAAGATATACTAAAAATATACAATGGAATACTACTCAGCTGTAAAGAAGAATGAAATCTTGCCATTTGTAACCACACAGTAGACCTTGAAGGTATTATATTATGTGAAATAAGACAGAGAAAGACAAATACATGTGGAATCTAAAAAACAAAACAAACCAACAAAACAAAGTCCAAACTCATAAGTACAGATTACATAATGGTGCTTGCCTGAGGGCAGGTGGATGGGGGGAATGAGTAATGGGGATCAAAAGGTACAACCTTCTAGTCATAAAATAAATAAGTTATGGGGATATAATGTTCAGCATGGGGAATACAGTCAGTAATATTGTATTAACTTGTATGGTGACAGATGGTGACTACACTTATTGTGGTGATCAGCTCACAGTATACAGAAATGTTGAATCATCGTGTTGTATACGTGAAACTAATGTAATATTGCATGTCGATTACACATCAATAAAAAACATGAAGAAAGGGCTCATTGCATATTTTATAAGGAAATATTGCTAGACATCTACATATGGTTCTTTTAGCACCTTTTAAGATATACTTAACCTCAAATAAATAAATACCAAATAATAAAATATACCTAACCTCTTACTTTTTCCCACCTAGTCTCCCAGATTTAAGACCCTTTTAAATGCTCCACAGACCCTATGCACCATTACTTCTGAAGAACAATGACATCACACAGATTAAAATGAGCCCATATCCCAAATAAGTACAATCATTTTGCTGTAAAAATTTGGAAAGGGATTTTATAATTTTGTTTCTGAAATATTAGGCTTCAAGTAATATGCCTAATTTATAACTACGATTTCCAAGTGATCATCAAGTATGGATTCTTTCAGAGTAAAAAGGTTTAACTTAAAAACTCTTTTCAAATGTCTTGACATTTTTATGCTACTTTTTTGACAATGAATGAAGCTGCTTTAATATTGCATTTTGCTTAGTTATTAACTTGAATTTTGTATTTCTTCTAATTTGCAACCTGTGTAAGTGTGATCAGACCTTAAATATCTACCAAGGCCTGTGAAACTTAGAAACTCTGGAGTGCCTTCAGTTCCTAATGAATTTGATAGGCCCACCCACAACAGCCCCAGATTATCATCCCCGCCAGAGACCTAGCACCAGAGTCCTTGGGGACTGGACCACAAAACACTCGGCCCAAGGACTGGTCACTGTGCAGTCCTAACTGGTCTTTGCTGGTTATAGTTTGACACTGACTCGTCTTCTGACAAGCAATCCTCATGCAGATGGGATACCTTCTCTGAGCACACAGAACTCCTCAATGTCTAGTGGCTACACTTGGGTCCTGGTCTGAAGCTCTTTGTTTGTATTTACATCTTTCAAATAAAGTCTTCTTTTGAGTTTCAGCTTGACATTAGAAGGAATAATACATAACTTATCACACTCCCTCTCACCCACAAAAAAAGCCCCAAAAATTACTCAGTGGAAAAACCTTCAGAGATAAATAGACACAACATGTATCTCTTAATATTTCCTGTTCAGTATTCGGAGGCTTCTTGAAGGCAACACTGTAGCTAATAGCCCAGGTTCCCTACCTGGATGGAACTATGCTGGGGCTAGAAGTCTCCCAGCCCATCGCTCCCTACACAGTAGCTCCACATCTTTTATACTGTGCTGCTTTTTAAAGGAAAGACGTCTGGGGAAAATTGTTAACTATGTAGGTAAATATGCATATTGTTAAATTTAAAATTCCAGAGAGGTTTTTCAATATTTACAATTCTGATTTCCTTGCAGATGTTCCTAAAACAATGGCACCATTAAACCTTAACATTAATACCTTACATTGAGAACAAATGCTATGTCTTTTATAAACATCTCCTTAATCTGTTCTTTCTCTTTATTCATTTAATATCAGTTGAGCACCTTCTCTGTGCCAGACACCATGCTGAGCCCTGGTGAGTACAGCAGACGGAGTCCCTGGGAATAAAGGAGGCAACAATTGCAACCCATTGCGGTGTCTTCTGTAAGTGCTTCTGCATGGCTAATTTAAACCTGTTTTACTAAAATTCAGTCCCATTTCTCCTTGTTCTACCCACGGGGTAGGTAAACAACATCCAATCACTATCCTCTCCAACATAGGCTTCCTGATACTTGAAACACTCAAATTTCTTTTTTCTTGCTCAAAATAAATGTAATTTTTCACAAAGAAAAGAAGATTACATTTGATGTGAGCAACAAGCCAATATAACTCCTTTGCTGTGTCATCACATTGTCATTGATATGAAAATATAGAATATAAATTTTCAGTCACATTGAAAAGATAGAGGAAAATAGAGTCTCATATAATCAACCAGTTTCTTAGACATTAATCTATATACAATCCTGATGGTACCGTTCTAAAAAAAATGCACTCTAATGAAACAAAAATTGTGCCATATTGCACTAGCTGAGGAAAAAGTAGCTAATAGGTCTCTATCCCATATGACTCATATCTAAGTACCCTGCCCCCAAAGAAATCAAGACACACTGTCACTGAGCCACATTGTTATCCCTTAAGAAGACTATAAAATGTGTACATCACTCATTCGTTGACACTGAACTTGTGCCAAAACTATTAAGAGCACATATTAATACATATCCCAAATGTGTAGGAATGACTACAGAATAAAACACAGAATGAAATTGGTACTCACTATTAATTTGTCTTTTATAAATGATTAAGTAAAGCATATGAAAGAAATAAAAGGGCAATAAATACCCTTTTATCACAAACTGGGGGGTTTCTCTTACTCTGGGCTTGCACATAACCAGTTTAGAAATGTGCATAATTGCCTATGGTCAACATCATATCACTGCCAGATCACACATTAAACAGATAACCACTATTATTATAAAAGCGACTTCCTTGACCTCATATTTTGGTCTGGCTAGGAATTCCTGTATTTTCCCAGATCAGCTGTTACACGGTGCCAATCTTGTGCTGTGCATGTCAATTTTGTACCAGTGTAAGTGACCAGCGCCTCACAGAGCATACTTGAAAACACACTTATATGCATAGGAATAGCGTAAGTTCAAGAAATATGATCATAGTTCTTGCAGTGTTTTTTTTTTTTAATCTGAAGTCTATGTGTGTTTTTCTATTATAGCTAAGGTACAGTGTGTGTTATTTGGCAGCTGAATTTGACATGAAAATATAAAAGGTTTGGGCAACCACATATTTGGAAATAGAAATCTTTCCTGAAAACATGGCTTTGGTTTTTAAACACAGCTAAATTTCTGGAAACTTCAATTTGTTAAAGACAGCCAAGACTTCAATCATATTTAACATATTCCTGGGGTTTACATATAGTGTTTCAAAGTAATAAACAACATCTTGTTTGGAGTAGCATGAAGAAAATGAGGCAAGCACTTCTTTAGAGTAAAAGCTCCACTTTTTAAAAATAGTTTGGAGACTCATTCTTATGTTGGTAAAATCACAAAACACTATTCAGCAAACAAAACATGATGAGCTCAATTCAAGTTGGTAAACATTTTTAGCTGGCTTCATTTGTAGTAAGAATTTTAATGTAACCATAACTTCAAGGATACGTCTCTTATAATAGAGACTTGAGGGGCAAAACTTTTTTTTAATTGTTAATAAGAACAATGGTGTCAAGTTTGCACTCGAAAATCGGAAGAGATGTGATGACAACAGTGAATTGATTGAACAAGTTTAAAAATCACATTACAGCACACTGAAATGCAACCACATTTACTCACTAGTGCTCTCACTGCAGCGACCAACAAGCCCCAGGCCTGATTCAGTAGCAGAAAATAGACTCCTTCCATAAGGTAGGGTCTATATATACCTTATCTCCAACATGTAAAACCAGCAGTAAACCTGTAAATCTTTCACATGCTTTTGCCTCATTGGTCTAAACACAATAGCAATGTCTGAAAACTCTTAAGTCTCTCAGTAAGAATAAAAAGCCCTTTTCAATAAGCAAAACATGACAAATCAAAATAGTCCTATCCAAGGAAAGGAAAGTGTTCTCTCTATACTCTTTGTAAGAAGTCAGGTCAGGGCACCCATGTAGATCAATCTGTTAAGCGTCTGCCTTCAGCTCAGGTCATGATCCCAGTATCCTGGGATCCTGGCCCGCATTGGGCTCCCTGCTCCATGGGGAGTCTGCTTCTCCCTCTGCCTCTACCTCTGTGTCTCTCATGAATAAATTAAATATATATATATATATATATATGTATATATATATATATATATATTTATTTTTTATTTTTTTTTAAAAGAGAGAGAAATCAGGTCTAATTTCATTTCACTATGCTTTTTCCCTAAACAGGGACTCAATGAACAGAAAATCCATTGTAAGAACAATTACAGATTCACATCCAGATGATTTATGACAAACCAACTAATAAGAATGTAAACATCTTGTTCTGTGGTCAATACTCCTTAATTTTGTCTGCATGTTATTCCTAACTTGTTTCATACTAGATAGTTTATTTCTAATGGCTAGCAGGTAAAACATGAGAATTTGTCTGAAGGTTTAAAAGTTGATGAGATGTTACTTCACACTCATTAGGATAGATATGATCAAAGAACAGAAAACAACAAGTGTTGGTGAGAATGTGAAGAAATTGGAGGCTCATGACTTATTGGTGGGAATGTTAAGTAATGTGGTCACTACAGAAAACAGTGTGTCAGTTCCTCAAATCTGGCAATTCTACTTCTGGGGATATACCCAAAAGAACTGGAAATAGGGTCTCAAAGAGATATTTGGACACCCATGATATAGCAGCATTATTTGTAATAGTCAAATGGGGGGAGCAACCCAAGGCTCAATTAATGAAAGAATGAGAAACATAAATGTGGCATATTCATACAATGGAATATTATTTGGTCTTAAAAAGGAATGAAATTCTGACACTTGCTACAACATGATGAATCCTGAGAACATTATACTATGTGAAATAGACCAGTTACCAAAAAGCAAATGCTCTACGATTCCCCTTATGTGACCGTGCTTTGAGTAGTCAAATTCATAGAGACAGAAAGTAGAATGGTGGTTCCCAGGGCTGGGGGTAGAGGAGAATAGGAAGTTATATTTTAATGGGTACAGTTTCAGTTTTGCCGGAAGAAAAGAGCCCTATAGATAGGTTGCACAACAACATGAATGTACTTACACTATTGAACTGTATACTTAAGAATGGTTAAGGTGGTAAATTTTATGTAATGTGTATTTTGCCCCCAGGGAAATATTTTTTAATTGAAATAAATAAATAAATACATTCTGTAGTCTGAAGACCAGGGCCAAGCATGTTGCAGCATTTCATCATTGAATCTTCACAACAACACAGGCCATGAGTTATATTGTGTCCATGTTACAGAAGGGACTGCTAAGACCAAAACCTCAGAACTTAGAAAAGATCACACTCTTAGTCCAGTGGAAGGTTTGGGAGACAAATAACTCCATACCTGTGCTATGTCCAGTAGCATACTCCTCTAGCCTTTTCATTCTTGCCTCTGTCACTGTGCAATATGAAATTGCCCTCACTTTTTAGTGGAAGATGGACGCCTGAAAAAGCCCATGTTAAATGTCTTTTTGTCAAAGAAGTTTCTGATCCCAAAGAGGAAAGGATTTGTAAGAATATCCAACCATCCACTTATAGAAAAAATACTATGAAATATTAAGCGTTTGACTAAACTCTCTTCCTACAGTCTAACAACGGACGAACATCAGGAGAAAAAAAAGGAAAATCAGTATTTTAAAACAATTTACCTCGCC
This sequence comes from Martes martes, assembly GCF_963455335.1. NCBI lineage: Eukaryota > Metazoa > Chordata > Mammalia > Carnivora > Mustelidae > Martes > Martes martes. The sequence continues at coordinate 110,903,272 of NC_137890.1, read as the reverse complement.
AATTCACAGCTTAGACTCCCAAAATCCTTATTAAGAGGGGGAAAAAAAAGATACTTACAGTCTTTGTCCGGAGAAGAAAGTTTGATATGTTCCTTATGCAAGCAAGAGTGATAAGATGGAGTAATTTAGTAATAAACCTTAAGACTTTAAAAATCATTGAGGAAAGGTTTATAGTGTCATGTCTAGATAGGCCTAGGAGAACTTAGAAAGTACACAAACTAAGGACTATAAGATCTTAGAGGGATGGGGAAATCTTTTGCTCATTTTATAGAAGTTTATGAATAGATGATACATTTTTTGGCGTTTTTCAAATAAAAAAGGAAAACCAGACAAGACTAATAAATGCTTTCATTGATGCATATTGCAGTATAAAAGAAGGAAGTGCATTGTCAATGACTATGTTGATTTACATAGCAGACACCTTTATCCTTCATTAATAGGAAGTACTATAGCACAGTGGTTAGAAGTGGGGGTTTTTAAGTCAGGCTTTGTTTGAACTTAAGCCTCATTCTCATTGGTTGTGAGGTGGAAAAGTATGATTTACCCACTCAAAATTTATGTTCCCATCTGTAAAATGGGGATAATAATACCAATCTTTCAGGTTTATTGTTAAGGTTTTAGAGGTTACTATGTCTGGTACATACTGATCCCTCAGTTGAATACAATTACCAGAAGATTACAGTTAACAAGAGAGACCAGGTGACTCTACAATGTTAGCATTAAATTAGCTGAATGTAGACATAAGGGATCAGGAAAAACAAACTGATAATAGACTGTAAGGAAAGCTTGAATTTGATAATAAGTCAGCTTAATTACTCAGATATTGATTAGGATAATAATGAAGTTAAATCTGTAGCCTGTTTCTAAAGATATCGTGTGCTTGCTTGCTATTCTAGTTTCCTAAGCAGTCAACAATCTCAAGAGAATGTTCCTGAGACTTAACCATGTATGATTAAAAATAATAGATGATATTGAAAGCATCTGGTTCAGCAAATGCTCCCAGGGCTGAATAGTCAAGGTACTAATGTGGCTTTTTAAGATAATACAAACTGCCAATAAGAATGTTGATTGAATTTCTAAAAGGTAAACTGCTTAACACAGAGGAATGAGAAGTTATTTTTTAGAGTTAAAGGCGATCCAGTTGAGATTCATCACAGTTAAGTACTAAACCAAGACAAGGAAAAAAAAAAGTGATTCAAATAAAAGTGGTTAAGCAGAGATTTTAAAAGCAAGCTATTTGGACAGTTAGTAGAAATCATTTGTGTTTACATAATAAAATCACATAAAATAAACAGAAATAACAAAGTTAGGCTGAAAGGAAAATGGCAGGCAATGAACTCAAAATCTACAAAATATTTCAAATCATCCTAAACATTTTTCTACAAATGTTAAACTGAGCCTCCTCATTAAAGAATAATTTTAAGTCAGAGTTCAGTGTTGTGGGGGGGAGGGGACAGGGATTTAACAATGGAGAAGCATAGATTTATCTTGCTGCCTCAGCAAGTATTGTCATAAAACAATTTTTCTTTGAACTTTATAAAAAGAGCATTTGAGCAGTGTACACATACCAGAAGAAATTATTGTGGGCAGAGAAGTAAAGTTATACTGGCCTTTTATTCCTCGCCTACTGTTACAGAGATTTAATCATATCTGGGACACGTATGCAAAGCCCACCAAAGATATTGACAGGATGAAAGCCATCTTCGCAGTGAAACGTGGGGGCTCTTGACTCCTTTGAGAAATCCATCCTGGTCAACCACCCACAGAACGACTTTGTCTTAGAGATAAGACAATGACAATTGTCTTATTATCCTCTCCATTGATAGTAGTGTCAAGGCACTATTTCCAAAGTGCCACTTAGTCTACCTGAGGGAGACAGAATGTTCTAGATGTGTGGATCGTCCTGACCCTGATATTCTCCTACTTGCCCATTAGCACAGATTAGTTTACTGTTCACACTGTGCCCTAGACACTAGTCTGAGAGCAAGTGGACTAAAGCAGAAACAAGACTTTGGTAAGAATGGGAAGTGGGCTAGGGGTAAGGCATGGTGGAGGAACAGCATAAGGCATCAGGCCAGAAAAAGAGGCTCTGATGGACATACGGTGTCCATATTTTCCAAACCAAAACTCATGACACATAGCTTGACAAGTATGATTGTACTTACGGGAACAACAGGACAGAATATTTACAACCCAGGGTTGCTCTAGAAAATCTAGGGTATATAAACACCACATCCATAAAGCCATTGCAAGTGGGAAGGCTAACATAACCTACTTTGAATTCTGCAAGTGCTGGCCAGCACATGTGAAAGCAAGTTGAAGTCCCCCTCGTCTCTATTTATTTCGATCACAAATGCATTACATATTTTTGACACATTTAGGATCTCTATTCCAAAGACTTGCCATAAGAATAGCAGGTGATATCTGAATGAAATAGATTTTTACAGTTGAGTAGAAAAGCAGGCATCATATCAGATTAGAATTATTGCCAAACTTGCCTGCCCAGGCCTTGCAGGGGGACTAAACTCACCCAGAGACTTCAGAGTAACAGAAGGGAGGAAATATTTTCAGAAAGCCCATGCGCACTTGCACACAGCTTTCAGATTAGGCTCCACAAGTTTTCAGGAAGAAAATTAATCAATTTAAATATGTGCCCCTTTTTTCTTGCCTTCCATCCATTTAATTACTTGCATGTGAGAGTCACTGTTTCTTATACAACCCCCCCCCCCAAAAAAAAACTTCAGTGAAAGCTTCTTATCGAAAAAAGACAAAGGTCAATAACCTATTATCCCCAAGCAACCCTAAAACAACAAATCAGGGAGGGGGGGAAAAGTGAAGAAATTCTCAGAACAAGGGAAAGATCTTCGTTGTATTCTTTTGACAATGGATAAAAATTATGATTTCCGCCCAATAGCCATAAATTGATAGTGTATCCAACTTTTAAAAAATGTGTAAGGAGACCCCATAAAATATTGGAAGAGTTATTCCGTGGAGGGTCAGGAATGCTTTAAGGACTAAAACTGTATCAATACGATACAAGTTGTTAACACACTACAGAAACTGCAAGTGGGGAAATGCCTGAGGGATTACCTAATGAAAGGAAAGTCCCTCTCTTTCACACTAGGAAACTGAGGCACGACAGAACATCCAGGGTTACCTCACTGGCTGCAACTGAGTCAAGGCACAACCCCATCTCCTGCAGAGCTCACAGACGAGTTTATTCATCTGTAAAATGACGGTGCTGGACTCCGAGGTCAATGCCAACCACAACATCCTGCAATGCTGTATTGATTGATTGCTTTGTAATCTACTTATTTGTATTTTGGCTCTTAAATAAAGGTAAGGCTGCCAGGTTTGACATATTTCTAGCCCTTAGAAAGCTGACCCGACAGTAAAGCCCTTCCAAAACATTTATAGAGACAATGTTCAGAACAATTTGCAGAATTTAATAAGGTGACACATTTTGAAGCATGGTGCAGTTATAGCCTGTGTGGATGCGTGTGAGGGAGGTATTATTTTTTTTTAATTTTCAAGATGTCACTGACAAGGGAGACATACGCCAAATGGTAACATAGGCCTCTGTTTGAAAAAAAAAAAAAAATCCTTGAAAAACGCATGAAGAACAATGAAGAGCATGACACGAGAATGAATGAAACATCAAAACATGATACCGGGAATGAGAAAATACAGTGATTAAAATTATTTAAGGTCATGTGATGCCTCTTCTTTTCCACTTACCTAATCCCAAAATATCGCCATGCAGAGGTTTCCCAATATTTGATATCGTAATGTGAATCCTGGAGAGATCCTCTTCAGAGTATATAAATTAGTATAAAATCGACTATATTTTTAAAATCTTCTATACTAGTTATAATGTTTCTTGTTTATCTTATCGTGGACTCCTCCCAGTACTTCATACAGCTCTAAGGTAGAATTTACACAGTAAAAGAAAAAATGACTATGTGGCATAAATATTGAATGAATGCTCAAATTGTTAAAAGCTAGATTAGCCAATTTACTATTATCTAAAAAAAGGTTTGATCAGATGTAGTATATTTTACATATATTATAGGTAAGATGCTTTAAAATATAATAAGCCAGTGATCAGAATATTCTTTTAGGGTCACGGGTACTTTTTTCATAATACATAGTAGAATACCTATACCACCAAAATCATGATTGGAAGCAAGAAAACAAAAGTACTTGGAAAAATTGTTGCACAGTCTGGTTGCCTGATTTCCTGACTGACCTCAAAACTGTCAGGTAACTAGGTGAAACTTTCAGGTCTCTAAAGCATTTTCCCTATGCTGATAGAAGGACCTTTGCAATTAAGCAGACCTGGTTTTGAGCTCACAGCTTACTGGCTGTTTATTCTTGGGCAGTTACTTAATTTCTCAGTGACAGTTCCATTATTTGAAACAATAATAATGTCTGAATCACTAGATTCTTAAAGTGATTAGATTAGGTAGTATCCAAAATTTAGCTGTCATGATGTATGACACCAAGAAGCATCCAATAAGTGGAGGGAGTCCTAGAAGAAGTAGTAAGAGTAAGAATGGGCCTTATTATGGTTTTTTTTTTCTGTTGTGACATGTTGTCATGCAATTAACACAGGTCTTGGTTCAGGGAGGGTTGGGTCTGAAGTCAAGCTCTATGCTCAGTGGTTGGGTGATGAGAGATTGTCTCTGGTTCATTTCTTCTGTGAAATGGACATGTTATTGTTATTCTTGTGAAAATTAAATGAGATAAGACATGTTGGTGTTACACAGTGCCTGGCACAATGGAGGGATCCTAAGGAAATGCTAGTTCCCAGCACTCCTTGTCCTCCCAACTCCCTCCATGCCTTTACTCACTCATTCACAAGCATGTCCTCAGCCCTGGAAATACAAAAGAAATAAGACTGTCTATTCTGGTTTCAAGAAGGGGATAAGAAGGTAGAGAAAGAGAGAGAGAGAGAGATTATAGGATGTGATGATAAATACATTTAAAGGAATTATAAACCATTCTTGAGAGCACAAAAGAGAATAGAATAAAGCTTGCTTGAAAAGTCTTTAGAAGATCTTAAAAATCAGTGAAGCCGGGCGCCTGTGTAGCTCAGTTGGTTGAGTGACTGCTTTCGGCTCAGGTCATGATCCCGGACTTCCAGGATTTCGTCCCACATCGGGCTCCCAGCTCCTTGGGGAGTCCGTTTCTCCCTCTGACCTTCTCCTCTCTCATGCTCTCTCTCACTCCTTCTCTCTCAAATAAAGAAAGAAAATCTTTAAAAAAAAAAAAATCAGTGAAGCCACTTAATACCCAAATGGCTACAACAACAACAACAAAACAACAACACTAACAACAACAACAACAAGCAAAACAACAGAAAATAACAAGTGTTATTTCCACAAGGATGTGGAGAAATTTGAACCGTCATACATTGTTCATGGGAATATAAAATTCTACAGCTGCCATGGAAAACAGTTTAGGAGTTCCACAAAAAGTATAATGCAGACCTAAGACCCAGCAATTTCACTCCTAGATATATATACTCCAAAGAACTGAAAGCAGATATTCAAACAGATGATAGTACATAAAAGTTCACAGCAGCACCATTCACAATCACCAAAACATGGGAACAATCCAATTGGACAAATAAAAGGTGGTATATCCACATAACGGAGTACTATTTGGTCATAGCAAGGAATAAGGTATTGACGAATGCTACAACATGTGTGAACTTTGAAACATTATGTTAAGTGAAAGAAGCCAGTTACACAAGACCATGCATGCATTATGTGATTCCATTTATATAAAATGTCTGCAAGAGGCAAATATCTGAAAACAGAAAGATTAGTGGTTGGTTAGGGCTAGGGAGATGGGGCAGCAGTGAGACCTAAAGGTGTAATGTTTCTCTTTGTGGAGACAAAAATATTCTAAAATTGACTCTGGGGGTGCCTGAGTGGCTCAATCAGTTAAGCATCTGCCTTCTGCTCAGGTCATGATCCCGGAGTCCCGGGATTGAGCCCCACATTAGGCTCCCTGCTCAGCGGGGAGTTGACTTCTCTCTCTCCCTGCCCCTTTCACCCTGCTCATGCTGTCTCTCTCTCTCAAATAAAAAAATAGAATCTTAAAAATAAAAAAATAAAATTGACTCTGGTGATAGTTGCACATATCCATGACTATGCTAAAAAGCACTGAATTGTAGGCTTAAAATGGGTCAATCAGAAGTTTTAAAATGGCTCAACTATCTCAATCTGTTTTAAAAATAGAGAGAAAGAAGCTAAAAATAAAAATGTTAACACACACACACACACACACACAATGTCCTAGGAGGTTAGCCAGACTTCCCCTAGATCCAGTATGGATAGTGACCGTTGGTGACCATTCCAGGGCTGGAGCTGAAAACAAACTAAGAGTGCGTCAGGCACAGAAGGTAAGAATGGAACCACATGTCCACAGCCCAAAACAGGGAATGGCGTTAACATCTTCTGTAACACTAACAGGTTGAATGGGAGCGGGGCATGGGAAAAGAGGCCAGAGAACAAGGAGAGATGGAGATCACTTTGGACTTGGAAGAGTTGCACACAGCCATGGCTTTGAGCGACTCTACTGTTTCACTGGGCAGGCATGCAGGCAACTTTGTGATCTTTCTTAAGCATCCATTTCCTATAAAACGGTAATAAACGTAATGCTCACCTCACAAGATACTTGGAGGATTTAATGAAACAAAATAGATAAAGGATGTAGCCCGAGCTGGCAAACAGTAGGCGTCAATAAGTATTAGCTCCTTGAATCTATAGGAAACCAAGAGTTTAAAATGAGAGATTTCCAGTTATCAACAAAATGTTATTAGATGATAAAGGTTTCAAGCTTTTTGAACCTTTGAGTAATTTATACACATTACCACTAATTTAACTTCTTCTGATCCATCAAGAAACATGCATGGTTTTTTAAAAACCTCTAGAGAATTATGGTAAATGTCTCCTAGACTAATGATACTGATCCAGCCTCAGTAGCTCAAGCCATAAAAATAACAAGATCTTTTACGATGATGATATTCTAATTAAATATCCCAAACTTTATTCCAGGTATACACAATCCAATATCGGCAGAGCTAATTCAACCAAGAGCATTCTAGCCAGTAAATAATAAATTCTCAGAAGCCAAAATTTCCATTTATACCTGTAAATAGAAAATTCAATTTAATGCAAATTGTTAAATAATAAGACCAGTAGGCAATGAACCATACTAAACACATCATATGAAATGGATCAGTCATGCAGCATGGTGACCAGGAAAGAAATCTGTGACACGTTCTGCAGCTAAATGCTACGTGTTTACACACACGTGCACCAAACAGGGTGCTACCCCAGAGACACAGTACACATATGAAAAAAGTACAAATTCTGATTGAGTGGCTGGTTCCGTTCCTCTGTATTTAAAATCTTTTGGTCACCTTCCTTGGGATCATCTAACCATGAAGAATGCTATTTTATACAATGCTTGGCAGAGCAGTTGTTAGGAAGAGGAATCCTGTAAACGGTTTCACTGAAGCTAAAAATCATTAAGAAGTGGATTCAGGCATGCTTTTTATTAAGACCTCCTTCCTGAGAAAGTTCAGAAGTCACTGTCCACAAATTTAAAAAGTAGCAAAATACTTGCAAAATCCCTCCAGTTATGAGGCACATAAGATGAAAGTCACTCAATGTAGATAATTTTTTCCTACTGTAATCTGGGCAATAAGATAGAACTTAGGCTTCAGAGATTTTGGAGGTCGTTCAAGGTGCTAGATTTAAAATGTATCTTAAAGCATGTCTAGAGAGCAAGGGACTTGAGGGAGAAAAGTTTGGAAGAAAATAGGTTTGATTTTTTAAACATTTTCCAGCTCTCTCGCTCTCTCGCTCTCTCTCTCTCTCTCTTTAGATAAAACATCGCGCATCTGAGCTTAGAAACAAAAGAAAAAAATCACATGGATCATCTTTCACCCTACTCACCACGGCACTGACACCCTAACATGGGCTGCTACAACAAGAGAGTAAAATCCTTAATGCTGATGTAACACTTTGCTTTTTTGAGTTCCCAGAGTCTGAAGAGTATGCAGACAAGAAGCCAAGCAAATCTTAGAGGTTGATTCTCTTTTCCATATGTGTTTGCGTAGTACCTGTTTGCCAGGAACTGAGGGATTTCACTGGAAGTGGGACTTTCTGGCTAAAGGTAGGAAATGCCAGGTGAGCCTGGACAAGTTGGTCACCCTAAGTGTTTGTCAATAAAAGACTAAAACTGACATATAATCATATGATTTGATGTGACACACACATCAAATCAACACACATATATTGAAATAATTTTAAAATAATGGTATTCAAACATGAAAATGCAAAATGTTCAGCTAATGAACATTTAGTTATTTCTACACTTCTATGAGTTTCCATCAAACCTTCAAGGAAATTTTTAGGTGTATTCTCCAATGAGAAGGACCCAGGGTCAACCTAAGAATTCAGCCCAAGTCCCCTGGTCCCTAATAATCTGGAAAATTTTGGAAAAGAGGATTTTAACAGAAAATTTTCTATACTGATTCAGAGAACTGATTCTATTTTTTAAATAATTCAACTCAAATTTATGTTAGCCTGAAATATTAATATAATCAAGAAAGGAAAATATTATTTGGAATATTGCTTTAACCCAATCAAAATAAAACATCAGATCATTTTCCTTATTATATCACTTGAGCTTAGCATTTTCTTCTTACTACAAAACATTTAATGAAACTAATACAGTGCAAGAAAGTTTTTATGTTTACCCACCTTAATCACTACCCACCTATCTCTTCACATTTTTGAGAAAGATGAAAACGTAGATTAACAAAATAAATTATTTCTTTCTAAATTTATTGTAGGTATATTTGATTTCTTCCAAATTTCCAATGATATCTGCTATATTTTGTTATTGAAATACTTCATGTGATTAATGAAGAAGTAGTGATAATGTAGGACTATTTCATTCAAAGATCTACCAGCATATGGAAAACACTGCAAATTTCCAAATAAGTCCATTGAGTGAAACATAAAGTAAAAATGAGTTTAAGAGACAGCTGGACATGTTTATGTAGGCAAAGGGGTGGGAAGATATGCTGACAACACAGAGAGGTGTGTTGCAATAAACTTGAAGGAGACAGGCCATTGGGCCAACCATCCCTTTTCTATCCAGGAATTCCTTATGTTCTCATTAGTGTCTCACATCTGGACAGCTGCATTATTAAAATCTGGCCCTACACTTGAGTCAATGAAAGAGTTTGGTATCTCAATTTCATTCTTCCTTTACATATTAAACACACACACACACACACACACACACACACGTTTCAACTTTTGTTCAAGGAAGCATTTCGAGTCCAGATGTCAGATTTTTGTGACTCATGGCCAAGCAGAGAGAAGGCCTCTGTGAACAAGCTTGTTCTGATCATGTCCACCTCTGTCTGATACAAGTACATATTCATGGCACCTCACTTTCATAAACACAACATTCTAAACAGTTCTTTGAATGACCACCTTCCATACTGAGTTAGGCCTCAAGCTTCCATAGTTCAGTTTCTTGGGAAGAAAAAAAAAAATGTTTCAAGGGTTAGAGAAAAAGGGCAGTTCTCTTCATTCCTTTATCTTTCCTCATCTTTCAAAATATGTGGTTAAGGAAAGATTTTGTACAGGATTGGTTAGAAGCCAAGAGTTTCATTGACCCTCTTAGTCATTGCCATTTCACATTTTTTGCCTCAGGAACTGGTTGAGCCTTTGAATGCATTCACATTTTAATTTATATGATGTGAGCATAACCTGCATCTGAATATAAATTCTAAACACCTGCAATGGCGCTTTACAAGCAACACACACTTGGATCCCCACTGTCGCACTTGCTCTCCATCATGGTTCCCATCAGGTTGGTGCTATTATCTTAAGCTTTTAGATATAGAAACTAAGGCCCAATGATAGTAAGGGACTTGGCCAAGATCACTTGCCAAGAGATAAGTGATTGAGTTAAAGTTTGTGCTGTGTAGCTCCACCTTTTAAATATGTATATTTATTAATATATATATTTCTATATTAATATAATATAATATAATATAAATGCACCTGGAAACATAGACATAAGAGTGAAGCTACATTCAAACAGAAAATAAAATCCCATTTTTAATGTGATTTTAAAAAAGAATAGAGTTGAGCAAAAACACAAACAAATGATAAGCTTATATCTATTGGGCTCACTTTTAAAGACATAATCCACTACATAGGAACAACATAGGCAGATATGCTATTTGGTTCTCACAAGCCAAGAGGAAAAAGGCCTAAGGAAACAAAATTCATGCATTCACTGATTAAAGACTTCTTTATAGTTTTGCTATCATTTTTTGTTGTTCTAGGTTAAAAAAAAAAAAAGTCTAACCATTAGTCCATAAACCAGAATACTGGTTGTTTGTTTATATTTGTTTAAATTTTAAGCATCATGCCTTTCACAGCAAAAACCCAAGCACAACCTATATTCTAATGAACTGACAGTGAAAATAATATCATCCCAACAAAAGCCAAATCAACATTCAAAAGCTATGAACTGTTCTTGGTGCACACAGAGGCCTTATTCGCTATTTGGGCATCACAGATAGTACTGGAATACAAAGAGATGTGAGAGAAAGGAGCTGTGGTGGCTGGAGGAAGAGGGCACTGAGGAAAGAGAGACCAAACCTGCCACCTAGGGGGGACCAACACACCCTAAAGCCACAGAAGGAGCAGTCCCCCACCCCCAACACCCAGTCCCTTCTGATTAATCACTGTACCCACTTTGGTGCCCATTTCACACTTCGGTTCTCTCCTGGAAGATGTGCCTTGGCCTGAACCCCAGTTTGAGGCTCTTCCCATGATCATCTGTCTGGTCCTTGCCAGGATCCTCCTGTCAGTGGCTAGAGTCTATCCATGAGACCCAACAGCTAACTGGGGTCCTATTTCCACTGAAACAGAACCCCCAGAAATTCAGAGCTACTGCCTCATACTTGGCAAGAAGAACTACCGCCCACCAGAATGAGCCCTGGATATTAGGTCAGCCTCTCATTAGCTTTATGCATCAAAGTCCTCTAGCTATTGTCATTGGAACACTGGCCTCCCTCCCTAAAACTGACTCTAGGCTTTCTCCTCTCTCCCTCCCAGCCTGCTCTGAGGTCCCAACATGCCTTTAGCCTGCCTGGAAAGGTTATAACATGTCACAGGTGATTTAAACTAATTTCAGTGGTGGTTAATGGATTTCAAAGACCTGACCTTTTGTGCATTAGGAAGATCTACTCTTGCCTTCACTTTATTTTGTAGCTATCATTTGGCTGGATGGGTCTGCTATCTATATTCCCAATAGCATTCATCACGCACAGTCTGTCTTCCTCACCAGCCTGCAAAGATCAGGTTTGTCTTGATCACTGCTGTATCCTTTTTTCTCCTACCAACACATAGTAGGCAGTCAGTAAGCATTTGCTGAATGAATAACTATGTAATACATGTGTGCAATTGTCAAGCAACTCATTAGTTTAGGAAATGAGGTGCCTGTCACATATTTGAATTTATTAATTAGCTCATAATCCTGATGCATTAACCAACACATTTTAACTTTAACATATTTACACATAAGGAAATACTTTGTAAAACTAACCAATTTCAAAGGGTAGGTAGGAGGATGATTACAAATATCTTTGCATTTAGTCGTTGCTTCATAGGCTATGCAGAATTTATTTTGTATTACTGGCCTCTCAAGAGTGACTCAAAGCACAAATAATATGTTTTTATCTACCATCCTAACTTACATGAAATTTTTCTCCCCTCAGAAGAGTATCTGCCAAACTTGCTTTATAAAATTCTAAGTAGACAGAAGTAAAAGTCCCTTGCTGGAAGTAGCATTTTCATTCAACAATGGAACTATAATAAATATACCTTTTCTTGGGCTTCACATTTATTAGAAAAAAAATCCTAGAAACTTACAGGTAAGATATATTGAGATGGTCTCATTATGTTTAGTTAAAACTAAGTATTTTATGACTTTATGACAAAAGGAAGAAATTATTTTTAAATATTTAGGCTCAATATGATCCCTGCTGCCCCTACTCTCCCATCTCAAATAAACCAAAATAATTTTCCAATTTTGCTCCCAAACTACTCTCTTGAACAACTCTGTTTCTTATTTGGTGTCTTTATATACTGAAGACAAGTAACAAACCAGTTATGGACGAGAAAAGAAAAAATTTCTTCAGGATGCTTTCTTAAAACCAAGGCTCCCTTTCTAACATGTACACATAAATGTACATGTACAGGACTAATCTGAGTCACAGGATAGAGTTCAATTTGCCTTTAATGGTGGCCCCCTGTGACTCTGAGCCAGTCCTCTCAACACCCTGTTTCCTCATCTGTCACAGAAGAATACTAAAATTTGCTCTTTGCCAGTTTCACAAAGATGCTTCCATATCTGAAACATACTTGGGACTTCCAAAATGGGTTTGATTATTTTGTCTTACTCCATCAAAATCTTAATTTCCTGCTTTTCCAAATTGGGCATAATAATATCTGCCAACCTTGAAAGTTTATTGTAAGGATCAAGTGAAGATAATACATATGTAAAAGCTTTGAAATTTGAAAATGTTTTACATGTGAAAGTTATTTTTATTTGAATACTTTTGCAAATGCATGTCTAAACTAAATATAAGTTATTCAAAACTACTATGAGACCTTTCCAACTTTTGGGTCCCCTATTAATATGAAGTGCAGGAAGGCTAGAGTGCTCCCACGGCTAAATGCATTGTCTGTAGAACACGTGTGTGCCTGGAGTTCTTTGTCCAGCGGTGGAAATTAACTTGTACCATGACATTCACGTTCACTTCAAAATGTATTTTTAAGTGTCCACCATGTGCCAGATACTTGGAGTTGAGGCTATGTCTTAGCTTGGGCTGCTACAACAAAATACCATAGACTGCGTGGCTTAAACAATAGACATTTAATTCTTACAGCTCTGAAACCTGGGAATTCTAAGGTCAAGGTGTCAAGGAATTCACTTCCTGGCGAGAACTGGCTTCCTAGCTTATAAATGGCCACTACTTGCTGGGGGCTCATGTGCCCTTCCCTTCATGCATGTGCACAAGGAGAGTGAGTTCTCAGTGTTCTTCTGCTTACAAGGACACTAATCCCACCGTGGGCACCCTGCCCTTGCGAACTCATCTCAACCTAATTACCTCCCAAATGTCCTACCTCCACACACCATCCCTTCAATAAATGAATTCTGGGAGATACAACAATCAGCCCATAATAGGGCATAAAGATGAAAATGACAGTGTCCCTGGCTTCCTGGGACTCTCTACTGTGTTGAGAGTAGACATACAAAGGAAGGCGAGCTGTGCAGGGTGTCAAGTGCCACGAGGACACAGGGGAGCCAGCCTCAGACTTCCAGGAGGAGATGACATGTGAGCTGAGTTAAAGGATGAACACAGAAGTCAGCCAAATGAAGGGATAGGAGAGAATATTCCCAGTAAATAGCATAGGCAACATCCCTAACATTGGGAATGATACAGGTTTTTTTTAGGGGAAATTACAAACTATAGTATGAAAGTGTAATGTGCCATTAAGATTGGCAGGAGAGGAAAGTGAAGAAGAGGACACGTTCCACCTCTGAGCGCCTCATGTGCTTGGCTAAAGAACCTGTGATTTATGGCCCTAGCCCTGTGCCTCTCACACTGCAGTCTTCAAACCGGGGGAGCAGGCAGGACTAACTTGGCCCGCCGACTTGGAGTCTCAGTTTTACCCAAAGCTGTGAAAGATAAGCAAAGTTTAAATTGCTAAATATAAGTACTAATTAATAAGTATAAATACGAAAACAGCCGTACTCAGGGTTCCATCTTTGGGATTAGGTGAGTTTGTGAAGCACCGCAGTGATGTCATGTGGAAACGGCTGATGGGTTTTAGGCTCAGCAGCATCACAGTCAGATATGTTCCCGATCACTCGTTAACTCTAGTCATGGTGTGGAGAATGGACATGAGGGAAAAAAGACAGGGAACAGGAAAGCGAGTGGGGAGGTGGGCATAGCCTTCCAGGAAAGAGATGGTGAGTACCTGAGATAGGGCAGGGATGTCGGTATGGAGGATGTGGGGAATGTGAGCACATCTGAGAAACTCGAGGAGGTAAGGATTAGCAGCATTTGCTGGGTGATGACGTATGGATTTTTTTAAAAAGAGAGAAGTCAAAAGTCACCTCAGAATTTGGGCTTGGAAGACTGGGTGGACAGCAAGCTGTAGAATATGGCAGAACATGACAAGTTAGAAGACGACTTCAGCTCTGACCACGTGTATTTCTACATACCCATGAAAATCCAGGTGAAGATGCTCAGAATTCATCCTGATAGTCTTCTCTGATTCTCCTGTGAAAAACCACAAGCATTTGCAAGGCAGTCAGAATTAGTGGGGCATTTGGCTTTATCTCCTTCCCCACTTCTGGTGGCCATCTCTAGAGTTCCTGTGTGACCTAGGCTCAGAGCCTTCACTGTTTTCTCTGATGCATATCAACACCTACAACTGAGTAGTGACTGCCTGAGTGTGGTATTCTTAGAGAAGCACCAACCCTGTTCTGTAGAGCTCCCTGGTTTTCTAACCTTTTCAATAAAACACCATATGTCACTGACATAATGACTACTTGTAAATAAGGGGCCTAGGAGAAAATCCCTTATCATATCCTCCACCAGTCCCTTAGCCTCCTGTGTCCCTATTTCTGAACTTTATTTCACCTCCAACAACTTCATTTCCAATCCAGCTCCTGGCTTCCCAATTAGAATAAAGCAAATACTGATCTCAGGTGGGGAATAAGCATCAGAAACAGATGAACTCATAAGACAAAAATCTTATGTCTCTGTCCTCCTGTTTTCATGCAAATGTCCCCAGTAATTAAATCAAGAAAAGAAAATGTAGCAAAAACATATCAGCCAAATGGTTTCAAAATTTCAAAAGAAGCTGTAAATATGGTCCTTTTTAGAAGATCAGGTTCTAACTAGAGTATGAGAAAGGGTAACAGTTGTTCTGATGAAGCAGTTTTTAAATTCTTGTCAGTGATTTAAAGAGAGATAACTGATGTATGTTGAAGAAGCTGGCAAGATTTTTAAATAGTTCGGACGCTACAGGGAGCATTTTTTTTTCCTTAAAGCAATGTACTCAGAAGTGTTGGCAAGATTTTATTTGAACGTAGCAGTGCTTATGTGAGGAAGTTATTTTGAATTACCCTAGTATAAATATGTATGACTTTATTTGTATTGAAAATTTCCTTTGCAAGTGAGTGACTGAGAGACTGTTATATCTCTATTGCTTGGTAAATGATTTTGGTATTTCATTTTGGAAATAAAATCTTATACTTGGAATTCAAAAATAATGTCAGAATCCTGTTTATGACCACAGGTGATTTTTGCACCTACATTAATACCTTTTGACTCTTATTTGTCATGTGGAACAAATGGCACCTGTTGTCTTACAACTGGCTTCCTTTCTGCAGTATTCATGTATGCATGCATTCATTCATTCAACAGACATTCTTCCACACCTCTCAGCCACCAAACTCCACGCTAGGCACTGAACATACAGCAATGGTATTGAATTGTCTTCCTTACAATATTTCAGGTCAACATTCTGTTTGCTCTGGGTAGGTTTCTGCAATATAGTGGAAATTTCTAATCTTCCTATTATAGTTTATTATTTAAAAGCTAAGCCTGTTGAAGACTGTGGACAAGGCTATCTTTAGATAGTTTTTCCTCTCAACAGGGAGCACCAAAGGAAAGGTAAGGAGTGGTAAAGGCCCTGAGAAATAGAACCCGAAGCAGAGGGAAGAAGAGAGAGGGAAGGGTACTGGAGAAAGAAAGCATTGTAAATAGGGCTCACACTTTTCACCTCAAGACCTTTGGGCAACCAGTTACTATTCTACATGAAAATGAAACTGCTGACAAGAGAATCATCTAGCCCATTGGTTGATGGAGACTGCTCATTTACTTAAAGGAGAAACAAAACACAACTCCTCATCTTTTCATTGTCTTTCTTTAGCTGTTGTGTGGTCTTAGCAGGTGAGGAGATCACTTATCCTAAACTGCAAATTCACACTTGCCTTTGTAAGCAAACCATACTTGTACTAGTCTGGTCCATTTTCTCCTTATGCTTTCTTTCTTTTTTCAGGAAAAAGCTCTTATTAAAATTTAATATATTTATATAAAAGTATGTATATATACATATATATATATATATATAAAAGTCAACCATGGAAAGACTCATCAGAGTCATTGAAAGAGAAAGACAAATATATACACATAATTCTGTATATGTTCATTTATTTTAGGCCAGGTGTAAAACTGATACCAAGGAAGAGGAATAAGACCGTTTATGTTAAATAATGTAACAGGGTACATAACTTGATAAAAAGGAGGTGTGTGTGTCTAAGTCCCTAAGTTCATAGTCCCTGCCTGCTATCCTCATTTATCCTCATTCTCATCCAAGCCACTACAAGTGTGAAATGGGAGATCACTTTATTTCCCTTTAAAGCTTCTTAATGAATGTCAGATTTTACAAAAAAACAACAAATATTTGTGATATAATAGACACTGTTCTAGGGGATTGGGAAACATGCATCAATGATTGTTCACCTTCCTTTGTCAAATAAATTACTATCTAGAGATCCTAAATGAAGCAATGATTAAAAAATTTCCAAGTGATGCTACTTTGCTTCAATATCATAAAACACATTACTTTGCTCCAAATCCAAACTTCAAAGTGATTTCAAATGCAAGCGTACTTCACCCAGTCCTGAATATTTCCCTCAGCCACACAAGAACCCTTCCTAGTAGAAGCAGAACTTCGATAGAGATCGTCTCTACCTAAGGACCATGCAAACTATTGTAAATAATTTTTCAATAATCTATATAAATTGTAGATGATGATAGGTAACACTATACCTCAGGATCATGCTGATTTCTCTAAACCGAAATTCTAAATATTTGTTAGATAGATAAATTAAGCTTTAAAAGAATGAGGTTTTAATTTTTCCTTCTTGTTTTGAAAGGCCAAGATTTTTTGTGAACATTCACTTTTGTTCTGTCCCTCTTGTCCAGAAGGACCCAGACATACGCCAAGAACAATAGGTAAGCTACCTGTCCTCAACCCAGAAGAATTACCCCTTTGCCACAGAAGCCATACTTACAGATCCACCACAGCCAAGGAAAAACCTAATAGGAACAGATCTTTTGTGTGTATGTAGCAAAGTTAGTTCCAGAGAGAGAGAAAGAAGCCTGGTTTGCACTGTAGTAGAACCATCGGACCAATATGCTCCCTGTGTCCACAGCCCAGTCCTCCCCTGATGCCCTCCTTTCTAGGGCATAGGGTAGAAAAGTCACATACACAGTAGATCATGCCAGGGCCTGCTGACCAACCCCACTCCCAAATGTGCAAGCAGGAGAGTGAAGCAATATCTGTGCTATACGCATAGTCTTACCTTTTTATTTTTATTTTTTTTAAGTAGATGTTTCAGCACTCAACTTGAGGGCTAGGAAGAAGATACTGCAGACCAAATTTCTCAGTGCCATTCTATCCCTTCTACCCCCTCCACGATTCCTTCAATGCTCTAAGATTTGGGTACGAGTAGGTAAAGAGCTTTGGACAGTGTTAAGATCGTCTTCCTTTCACTTTGAGCTAATGGGATCTTTGACACTTTCTGACCACACTAAGCAAGCTACAAGACTGCTCCCTCCCTTGCCACATCACATGGGGAGAATGACAAGGGAGAATACCTTTTTCTTACAATTACAAATGGACATGTGAAATATATAATCTTACAGGCCAGTATCGTGGTGTTTGTTATCATGCAATCACGAACCCCCCACACACACCTTTTCTACTACAAATTCAAAAATTCCATGGTATTTTTCTTTTCTCTCTTTTTTTTAAAAGATTTTATTTATTTATTTAGAAAGAAAACATGCATGTGAGCAGCGGTGAGGGACAGAGGGAAAGAGAGAGAGAGAATCCCAACCAGACTCCAGGTCCAGTGTGGAGCCTGACATGGGGCTCGATCCCATGACCCCAAGATCATGACCAGAGTAGAACTAAATAGTCAGACGCTTAACTAACTGAGCTACCCAGGTACCCCTCCTGGGACCTCCTATTTTTCTGATTTTGTTATCAGTAAGCATTAATGCCTGTATAATGAAAGAACCAGTTAAATAATTCCTAGTAGAATCATAAAATAAATAACAAGAATTAAAATAATAAAATTAATAACTAAAACACATGCTAAATCTACATTCCTTTTTTATAATTTAACTTCATATATTTTTCAGATAATTCATGGGAAGGAATTCCTACTTATTGATACATGTATCCTGTATCAGAAATTTTACATATGTTGTTATATTTTTTCATCACAATCAGCTAAAACCTAAGTATTCTTTTGCCCTTTTTTTTTTAAAGTAATCTCTATGCCCAACGTGGGGTTCAAACTCACAACCCCAAGATCAAGAGTCAAATATTTTACCTACTAAGTCAGCCAGGCACCTTTCTTTTGCTCATTTTTAAAATGAGGTTCATAAGAGTTTAATATCTTGTCCTCAATACACAATTAATACACACAAAGCAGGGAATCAAATCCAATTCATCTAATTCCCAAATCTGTATCTTTGCCATTGTAATAGGCTATCATTGAGGAGACTATAAAGAATCTAGTGTCAAATACGTCCAGTTTGCAGTCAACAGGCAATAAAAGAATTATATAAGAAATAAGAACTATTCCCAGATATGCCTGTATCATGATCTTCATCACTAATTTGTCCTGTGCTTGGGCCCAACACTGCAGCCAGGGTTAGCGAGGAGGAAACTGCACATAGGAGCCTTCCTGGAGCTGAGGGTCCTGGAGAGAAGACTGAACTGACCCGTGAAGCCAGAGGCAACAAAGCTAGAGAAAGCATTCAGCCTGACCATTTGACTTCAGTCAATGTTGTAACTAGAGAAATGAGCCTAAGTATTAGGTCCAAGAGGCAAAATAAGCCATACATGGAAAAACAAATACTGACACAATCATCCAGGAAGACTGGAAGTGGAACATGATAGAGTGTGCAGAGTGGGTAGACACAAGTGGTTCGGAAGGATATCTGCGAAAGGTGAGATGGTTGTGGATAACCCGTGCATGTGGTATTGGCCATGAAGGTGGCCCTGACGGATTCAAAGTCCTACATAGACCCAGACACTTGACTTCTAGAGAAAGTCATCAATTCTCCCTAGGTCAGCTCTAAAACTGTCAGGCCTAAAGAAGCAATTTTGTTGTTGTTGTTATTTTCTTAGCTATTATTATCACATAGTTGTGATTATCATGGAGAAGAACATTTTTGAGAGGAAGGTTTTTACATTTAAATACCTAAGACAACTCTGACGACCAAAAATCACCCCCCTGGAATGGTGCCAAATTAGAACTGAGTAGAACACAAAGTTTATAATTTTGACCTTTTAACAGAATGAGGACTATTACAGAAGACCACAAAGCAACATGGAGTTATTTCCAGGTCACCAGACAATCTGTAGGTACAAACAATTGCTGGTCCCATTTCCCTTTAAAAAAGGGAAAAGAAAAAGGTATAGGCCAATCTGAGCCCCCAGGCTGATATCCAAATGGCCCTTTTGGTGGTTTTGACCTACACGGAGTATGGAAGGAATTCTCTGAGAAAGGAAACAATTAGGGGACACTTGGAGTGTTTTGAAGAGTCAAAGAAAACAACAACAACAAAAAGCCATCAGTATTGGGATTAAAAATCACAATAGTTTTTTTCCCCTTAGCATTTGCATTGATTTTTCAGCTTTTGCACCAAAAAGAAAATCTGGCCTTGCGGATGTTTAAGAGACTAGGGATTTCATTTTCCATTTAATAAACTGATTTTCTCCCCCACTATAGGTACTTGGAATTAGCACAAACCCCAGGATAACTACAATTCCAAAAGGGAATGTTCAGTTCATTATGAATGGTCTTACAGCAAATAATGCTCTGACAGCCAAATTCCTGGTCTCCAAATTTGTAAATTTGCCTTTTTTTTCTCACAATTCTTACTCAAGACTGCTTCTGAGCTTTTGCACATTTAACCCTTACACTCAAAGACACTATGTTACTAAACAACATGAGAAACTTCAAGTTTATACACTGGATTAAAAGAAGTCTGATATTTATAACCAAATTATGACCATCTTGAATGCAATAAATTAACTGCTGAATGAACATAATAAAGAAATACTGTATTTATTCTCACATCGATGGCTATGCATCCCTTGAACAGGTCTAAAGAATCACAAACTAGCTATAAATCTTATGATGTTTTCCATTTTATTTCTTCACTTAATGACAAGACACTCATTTCTCAATAGAAAAATTATGAATGATACTAAAGTTAAATAGTTGTTTTTAGTAGTCAAAATTAACTTATACTCTCTTTAATTGATCTATATGTTCCGTGTTATTTTTTCAACTTTTCATTATAACAATAAAGCTACATTGTAATGACATTTCATGTATTACTTCATTTAATTCTGATAAAAACCCTAAGGAATGAACACTATTAGCATACCCACATTGTTGATAAGGAAACAAGTTTAGAGTAAGTTGCCTGTAATCACACAGGTAGTAATCTGCACTGCTAGCATCAGAAATAGATCCTTCAGACTTCAACTGACACAGGGGCATTAAGATTCCAGGGACATATTTGCGTGATCATTTTTAAAGGACTTTAAATCAGACTATATATTAATAAGTAAAAAAATGTAAAATTACCTTAAGTACCATGTCTTATTTGTCAATTATCTCAGTTTTCCACTTTTTGACCTGTATAAATAGACATAACCAAAAAGTTCAATGATCAAATTCCTATAAGAAAAATATGGTGCATAATCAGTGCTTATCTCTGCATTTGGAGAGGAGAGTGAACTGATTTTACACAGAGTATTGTTTTTCCTAATTAACTGCAGTTTTGTCACATATTTGTATGTTATTGCTACATAAATGGTTTACAAATTGTTAAGAAGTTTTATGGCTATCTAGAAAGAATACTACAACTTAATAAACTTACACAAATGCTAAAGAGAAATTTTACATTAAAATGTTACTTTGTTTCTTTGTCCTAAGAGAATGATTTAAAAAAAAAAACAACACAGCTAAAATCAAGCATTAGATATGCAAATATGTGTTCAGATCAGAGATACCAAAATTATTCAAATGATTAATTATTCATCATAAAATGTCAATTAATAATTATGAAGCATAAAAGGCATCTTTCTAATGCATCTTTATTTTTCTTGGCCTAAAAAGCAGCTTAATATACATGTTCAGTTGACTTCTAACAAGTTCTAAAAATGCAACAAAGTAAACAAATTGTAAACAAGTGCAAACTCTGAATTTCAATAAGTGAACACAAATGTGCTCAAAAATGAATGAAAGACAAAAAATAAGGAAAACAAAAACATAGCCACATTCATGACATAAGCAGCCCCATGTTCACTCACCTGCTAGGTAATGGGGCAACCTGGCCAAGAAACCAACCCAAGGACTCAAGTTGTGAATTTGTTTAGCAAGTACAAATAAACTTGTTTCTCTCTGAAGTGAGGATGCTTTAGGAATTTTTTATGCTTTCTGAATAAACATTAAAAGATAAAGCAGTTTTAGTTTCTTTAAATTACCTATCATAATTTCTAAAGTCTGTTAAGTACTGCCAAAGTTTCATTGTAAACGAGAATTTTTTCACATTGTTTTACTTATAAATTATTTCTCTTTTTCAAGTATTATTATTTTTTTCCAGGAAGATTGTATCTTTAAAAAAAAATCAGTTTGAGCTGATATGATTCAGGATAAGAAACCGTTTGATTACTAAGATATTGATTTATATTTATGATTATGATTTACTTTACACTGACACCTGGTGAACTTGCTCTCTGATGACCCAGGGAGTTATTTTAGTTAAGGCGTCCCTGACCTCCTGCTGGTAGATTAATTACATATTAAACACTGTGTTTTCAAAACTAAATGATAAATCTGGACACATAAAGGAGGCACAAAAGAATCAGAGCGAGAGCGAGAGCCAGAGAGAGAGGGGGGATGCTAAGAAACAAAACAAGAGATTGCAAAAAGAAGATAATCAGATAAAAAGAAAGGAGAATGTAGAAAATGCAATTGGAAAAAAATTTCAAGAAAATAAGGATAAAGGACAGGGAGGGCTGACAGGAGGGCAAGAGGGAGGGAGGAAAGGAAGGATTTTTGGTTTCTAATTCCCTGGCGAAGCTGCTGGCGTCCGCGCCCTTAACGCCACAGCCTTCCAAGTTGAGGCGAAAGCCACCTCCTCGGGCCTGCGTCGCATCCAACTTACTCCAAGTTTTCTGGTGACTCCTACAGGGCCCCTTTCCGTCCCCGCCCCCCCCCTCCCCTGGAGAGATTGACAGTCGCGTGGAGGAGGCTTTTCCAGGCACAGCCTTTCTCATGGTAATCAGCCCCCAGCATCACCTCCCGGCTGCGGCCGCTCCCGCTCCTTGCGCAGCGCACGGACCCCGGGGACCGGAAACAGGGCGGCGGGCGGGGAGCAGGCTAGCTAGCGACCCAGGTCAGCTGACCCGGCGGCGGGGCGGGGGTCGCGGGGTTCCCGGGCGGGTACGGGTCTGGGGAGGGCGGGCAAGCGGGCGAGCGGGCGGGGACCGACACCCCCCCCCCATGTGCTCCTCCGCCTGTGCGGCGGGGCCTTACCCTGAGATCGAATGGAGGGACCGAAGCTGGGGGCGTGGGGGACCGAGCGCGCCGAGAATTGGGGGCGACAAGCAGACCTGTTTTGCATCAATAAATTAAGACGCTCATTTGAGTCCTGAAGTTTGCTGGTTCCTGTCAGTGGAGACGTTGGGAAAAGCACTGAAGCCCAGATTCAGCCTTAACTTCAAAAAATAAAGGAAAATAAAATAAAAAGAACCCCTCAGCTGGCAGCCCTGCTGGGGCCAGGTGACGTGCGTGATTCCACAGCCCGCGGGCCTCACAGCAGGGATGTTAGGGTCGGTCTGAGGTTCTCTAGTCCTGTTTTGATTTTGTTTAAGAGGGTTTCTCAGAGAGATGCTCCTGATTTTTTTTTTTTAAATAGATTTTCCCCTCCTATCCTAGGCTCAACTCCGAATGGATTGGATTGCAAGTTTGCACGTGAGAAAACCGTTTGGCTTGACTTGGACCCCTGCCGCCCCCCACCCCCTCCACACACACCCCAATCCAGGGGTCTCCCTTATCACCCTTTGCTTGCAACTCTAAAAGAAGTTGCCCACCTCCTGCGTAACAACACAGGATTGAAATAATTCCTCTAGATGAAAGATCAATTCCGTTTCAAAACGAGAATACGTTCCTTTTTTTTTTTTATTATTTTCTCCACATGGTACAAAATAAACAGAATTTGCTATAAAAAAATATTCACTAGCTGGGCCAAATTCGAATTCCTTCTACAGCCTGCGTGTTCAAGGGCAGAAACATTGTATCTCTTCGGGCTTCTGGGCCGGCAAGCGGAGCTGGGGGCTGGCGCGAGGGGTGGGGGAAGGGGGGAGGGCGAACTGCTGTGAAAGTTGGAGAAATTGACAGATTGAGAGGTGAATGGGGGGACAGGCACCAGATCCTGGCTGAAGGAAATTGGAAAACAAAAGTGCATCTTCTTACCCTGCCTGGGTGGAGGGAATCCTGAGGGAGGCAGTTTATTTTACTGAAAGAAATCCTAAAGAATTTTTTTTCTCCCTCCAATGTCGATTGCAATATCATTTCACAGTTACTTGTATCTGTTGTTTTAATCCCCTTCGTCTGCGCTAATCTCGAAATGGATTATTAATGGGGAAGAAAGATCGGGAAGGAGCGATTCATTTGCAGGACTTGTTTTTGCTGTGTGAGGAGCCGAAAGCACCAGTCCTCTCTCGACTTTTCCCTGCGCCCTGCGCTCATGCATCCCGCTGATCCTACGATCCTCATTGTCCCCGACCTGGCCTTCGGACTAAGGGAGTGTTCGGAACAAATTTATACTCGGCTTCCTCCGATCTCACCGCCTCTGCTTTGGTGGGAACTCTCGGTCAAATGAGGAGCAGAGTGCCAGGGGCGTGCCAGGCAGGGGCGGGGGGCAACCTACGTGCGCGCTCACCCCTCTCAGAGACCCTTCCCTTGCCATCATCCAAACATACACCTTAATGGGAACCTGAAAGATTGCTTTTTTTTTTAACCCCAAATCAAATAACTCGAAAGTCGGAACTCTCAGTCCTAAGTGTTGGGGCTGCCTCCTGCCACTTCAACAATTACTGAGCCCAGAGCAATCAGATGATTAGGTGTTTTTAATGGAAATACTCGAGTCTCTCTCTCTCTCTCTCTCTCTCAAGCCAGATCCTAAGTAACCTGACACTAATATACATAATAAAGACAAGTGATTTGTTAGCCCTTCCCTTGGACCCTTTGACCTGAGGTTTTGCTAAGAGTGTCTGCGACTGTAACCATCCAATGACTACCTGGGCTAACGTAGTGAGTGGGATCTTGACTGGAATCACTCTTTGCAATGAATGGGATCCTTCTTGCATGGGAATGGAAGTGGGGAGACTGAAAAGGAAACTTCTAGAGAAAGCTGGATTCCATTTTTTTTTTTAATGAAAAGGAGGGAAAAGTGGGAAGAGGAAGAAAAAAGGACATTAACAATAGAAATCTCAGAGGAGGAATTTGATAAATCATGCATATATTTAGTATGTACTATTACAAGTAATGTAAAACATAACATTTAAAATATGTCTTACCCATATTGGAAATCATTAATTTTTCTTTTTTATAATTAACTTTTAGACTGATGATCTTGAATGCTCCTCTTCTATAGGTAAATTATCTGTAATGGGGTGGGGAAGAAGATTAATTTATCTAGTTATTCTCATTGTAATACTCAAG
Source organism: Martes martes (assembly GCF_963455335.1). Classification (NCBI taxonomy): domain Eukaryota; kingdom Metazoa; phylum Chordata; class Mammalia; order Carnivora; family Mustelidae; genus Martes; species Martes martes. The sequence continues at coordinate 110,878,312 of NC_137890.1, read as the reverse complement.
TTGGGAGAGAGGTGAGTCTGTAAACAACTGTGAAAATTTACTTGTTTGCAACTTAAAGTAAGAAGTGGCTGTGGTCATGCTGGATAGCTATTGCCCCCCCCCCCCCATATAAAATACAAAGGCATACACCTCTGGGAGTATGGATGTGACTACCCATGTGGTGGCTTTCCCCTCCTCTCTGAGTACAATTGCAAGTGACTCCTGAATTCAAAGTCTTGCTTTAGGCACACATTCAAAGCACAATTCAAAGCAGTTTATCTTAATATAAGTAAAAGTCTGGTGTTGGATCAGGGTATTATTTGTTTCAGATTTCATCAGACTGAAAACAGGGGGCTGTGACACTAACAATATTAAAGCAGAAAAGCTGGCGTGAGGTTGTTTAGTCCTCTTTAACACCTCCACCTTTACCTTTGCTAGAAGTCCAAAGGCTGTGGGACTGGAAGTTTGTGTTCTGAGGTTCTCAAGCACTTTCACTCCTAAAAAAAAAAAAAAAGAAAGAAAGAAAAAAGTCTCACAGTTCTTTAAGAAATTGAGCCTGAACCATTGGAGACTAAGAGATTTCTTCCTTTTCCGATAAATGCCTGTGCTCAGCATCCTCAAATTTGGCTGTCTTTATTTACTTCTATATTAGTTCCAATTACGTGCAGTGTAAACCAGCTTTTTGATTAACAAAACAGCAGAGCATTGGTTAAGAACACTTAAACTTCAAAAAAAATTCCCCTGGGAAGTGGGCTCTGAATTGGTTAATAATGTGCAGTACTTGCTAAATTGCTGACTTCCAGATGTGGAAAATATCTTTCTTGTTTAGGACCTATGTAACCTGATTGGATTACGACAGAAGCGTCACGTTGGAAGCTTTTGAGTGATTATTTAATTAACCATACAGTAGAAAGCTGTATTCTCCAGGAAATCCCTTCCATATTTACATAACCAATCCCTTCAGAGCAAAGGTGGAGTCTTTTCTTTTTAATTTTACTTTAATTGCAATATCAAAAAAATATATATTCCAAAACTTAGACCCCATACCGTTTAATATTATGCTCTTCCTTCCCTGCTAAGTTCCTCTATGGCCTTTCTCCTTTTCCTCCTACACACATTCCCTCACTTTGTAGTGAGGTCTCTGTGAGATGTAGAGGGATTCAGAGATCAGTCAACCCAGCGCTCTATGTTAATTTACTTAGAGACCCTTTTTTAAAATGCCAAACTACTTTTTAGTATTGGGATCTAATCCAGAAATTCATCATACACACACCCCAACACACACACCCTAAGAGGCAGTTCACATGCAGCTTTTTTTTTTTTTTCTGGCTCTGCCATCTAAAAAGAAAAAAAATAAATAAATAAGAAAAAGGGCAAAGAATTTAGTTCCAGAAGACGTGCTGAGAAATCCACACAACTTAATGTGCATCTCAAATCTGGTCATTAGAAATATCTGTATAAGAAGAGGCGATAAGGATTGAGGACCCGGGATCTTTCCCTTTAACTTTCGCCCCTAAGAGTTCTCCAGTTCTGTGAATGGTGTGCACCGTTTTCCGCCCTGTACTCTGTAGGATTTAGTGATGAGGATAATGATGCCAAAGGCTTGACGGGGGGGGGGGGGGGGGGGCGTGGAGAAGGGAGGGAGGGAGGGAGGCGAGAGGGAGGGAGAGAGGAAGGGAGGGAGGTGGAATTTCATTTCTTCCACTAAAGCGTTTGCGGAGACTTCAAGGTATAATCTATCCCAGATCCTTTCCCAGAGAGAAACTTGGCGATCACGTTTTCACATGATGCTCACGCTCAGGGCGCTTCAATTATCCCTCCCCACAAAGATAGGTGGCGCGTGTTTCAGGGTCTCTCCTCTCTCTCCTACAGAAAAGAAAAAGAAAAAAATGTCATTAGAAGAGGCGTAACACGTCAGTCCGTCCCCAGGTTTGTGTTTCCTGGAGTGGCCGAAAGAGATCAGTTCTAACCTGCTCCGCAGGAATAACGGTCCTGCCTCCCGACACTCTTGGCGAGGTTTTGTACAGTTTGCTCCGGGAGCTGTTTCTTCGCTTCCACCTTTTTCTCCCCCACACTTCGCGGCTTCTTCATGCTTTTTCTTCTCACCATTTCTGGCCAAAACTACAAACAAGACTTCGCAGGTAGGTTTTTTTTTCCCCTTTTCTCTCTTTTTATTCCTTTTTGGTATGGTCATCCCCCACCGTCCTTTTATGATTTTTCTCCTTTTAAGTGGGGATGTGAGTCTGAAGTGAGAAGGAGTGTCTGTGGGAAGGAATTTCAGGTGGGTTTAGCTCCTTTATGGCAAGCTTTTCCCAAGAGTGACTTCTTTGATTTCTCTGGCACTCCCGCTCTCTCTCCTTCCTTTTCTCTCCTCTTTCCTTACCCAGATAATTTGCCCTGTACCTGTCCATTCAGGTAACCAAAGGTGCCTTTTGCTACCTAGCCTAGGAAAAGTTTTATTGAGAACTACATGGTGGAATGGAAACTCTTCAAGGGGAGAGATTCTGCTCTATTTTTGCATCTAGTTCCAATTCATTGTATTCAGCAATTAAAACTTGGCAAATACCTGTTAATAATTACAAAACTTGATCGATACAAACCTACCAAATTCAGGGGCAAGTCTTTCTCTTAGATATGGCAGTGCATCCTCTCCCACAGGAGAAGGCTGTTTTCTAAGCAGAAAGTTGCCTGTTTTTGTCTGCTTAGCGAGTTTCATTTCTTTATTTTATTCTTTGTGTGTGTATGTATGTGAAGTAACACCTCACTTCTGTGATGATAAATAAAGAAGTGAAAGTCCTCATGGAACTTGAGTCGTTTACCAAAGTGTGTGTGGGGGGGGGGGTCCACTACAGCTGGGAAGAAAGCTGCTGTCAGGATATCAGAGTTTTAAATTGAGGGTAACTTTTGAAATTGTATTTTAAATGGCAAAGTATTATAGACATGGATTTAACAGGAGACACATGCACACACATATCCCATTCCATACTTTGGCACTGAAAAGTCAAGAGAGATAGCTGGAGTTCCCAGGAACAGTGATGTGCCCGGCTAACATAAATGTGTTTATCTCCCACCTACTTATATATTTTACATGCTCCCCCTATAATGATGAAGGCAAGATTACTAACTCCAGAGTTAGAAATAACAGGCAAAGATAAAGTTTACAGCACAAATGCCCTGTCTCTCCCTCACACACACACATGCTCATAAAACTAGCAGCTTACTTTATTAAACATGTATTTATATGCAATCATGTGTAAGTCTCAGCATGAATACAGACAGGCCAGCTGTTTCATCCCAAACGCTTGTGTGACCATTTCCTTATTTCAGGATTTTTCCCAACAATTTCCAATCAATAGGAGAGCCAAAAAATGACAAAATGTGTCAAACTTAAAAGTCACCCACTATGCCTACGTTAAATTCAAGGTGCTTTCTAAATCATCCACTTCCCCTTCTCTATGCACACCCCCCACCCCTCTCAGCAAATGTGTGGAAACTGATACTCACTTTCCAGGTTTTCTGCAAAGCTTCTAGCACACGAGACAATAGGTGCGGGGCGTGGGGACTGAGTGTGCTCGGCAGAGAAAGGGTTAATGGCCCTTGTGTTACAGTTTGCATCTGTTACATCTTTTATAGCCCCTGTTTAAACTAATCCTCGAGGCACAGCATCTTCCCAACCTCCACCGAGTTTCGGGATTCTCCTCCTCTCCTGCCTGCCTCCGAGGTTCCCCTTCTCCAAGTTTTGACAGTTTCAGCTGAAAAAATGCAGCGCCTCTCTCGATTTTTAGGTACAAAAGTTTGGAAGCCAGAAAGGATACGATCATTTAGTAGAGCTTAAAAGTGTTGCCGTAGCGGTTGGACTTTCTCTTTCCTTTCTTGAGGGGATAAAAAATTTTTTCTACTGGAACTATTTAAGAGAACCAGTGTAGGGGAGCATGTGTGTGAATGAGGTGGGGGAAAATACTTAAGTAAATATTGTCAAAGTGGAGGGGGGGAGGTGGGGGGGTGGGAAGCGACAGTGTCCAAAGAGGCTTATAATTATACTTCTTATTTCGGCGTGAAACGGGAAATCTTAATTTGGGGGCGGGGGACGGGGGGGAGGTAGAGACAGTGCCTCGATAAACTCCGAAAGGGGAGGGGAGGGGGCGCGGGGCGAGTGGGCTTCCTATAATTACTATTATCAATTTGCCCGAGTGTGCTTCATCGGGGGCTGTTTCGCGTTGTTTGTTTGTTTGTTTCCTCTGGGGAATGGGGTTGTGGGGGGGTGGGGTGCGACAAGATGAGAGTGAAAGAAAGCCTCGCCTCACCCCAAGTTCCCGAGCCGGGCTGAGGACTTTTCCGAGGAAAGGGTCCGCCTAGCCCTGAGTCAAGCAGCCTTACTGTACCGCCGTGTGCATTCCCTCATACGGTCAGGAGTTATGACTCATTTTGAAGATGTAATTCTTGTCTCTCTGATCCCCTCGCGGGTGCAACACACCAAACAGTAACAAACACAAAGCGCCTCGGGGCCAAGGCTGGGGGGTAGGGGGCGGGGAGGGGGCCGCCGAAGTTTCGCTTTGGCGTTGGGGGGCGCGGATGGGTGCTCGCCGGGGCCCTGGCCCGGCTCCCCTGGGCGGCCCGCGCGCGTTTCAATGGGCGCGGGCGATGCCCACATTGTCGCTGTGTTTGGTTGCTAGATCGAGCCTGCGTGCTGCCGAAGCAGGGCGCCGAGTCCATGCGAACTGCCATCTGATCCGCTCTTATCAATGAAGCAGCCGATCATGGCGGATGGCCCCCGGTGCAAGAGGCGCAAACAAGCCAATCCCAGGAGGAAAAACGGTAAGAAGCGGCCCGAACTAAACTTTTCCGGGCCACTCCGCGGCTCGAGACCCAGGGAGAAGGAGGGGGAAAGGGAAAGGGAACCGAGGCGGCGGCGGCGGCGGCGCCCAGGGCTCGCGGGCGAGCCTCTCTCCGTGGCCGGCGCCGGAGCCCGGCGCGCGCGGCGACTGGACCCAGGGAGTTGGGGAAGTGCCGGGCAAAGTGAGCGGGGGGCGCCGAGGGGCTCCGAGCGCCGGGGTCCGGCGGGGGCCCCGCGCCCCCACCCACGCCGCCCCCTTGCGCCCCCGCCTCCGCCCTCCCGCTGCCTCCGCCTCTCGCTCCGCTAGCGCCCGGTCCGCCGGGTCCCCGGCCGGGCTGCGGGAGTGTCCGGCAAGGGTAGGGCGGGGGCCCGGTCGCCAGGTCGTGTAGGATCCCGGGGCGGGGGCGGGGGTGGCAGAGGAACTGCGAGGGCGGGAGAGGGGGCCTGGGGCTGTGCCTCCGCAAGGCTTAAAGTTTCTTGCCGGAGTCTCGCCGCCGCCGCTCCGTACGCCAAGTAACGGTCCGCGGGCAGCGGGGCCCGGCCGGGCGCGCCCGGACCTTGGGTGGGAGGGACTCGGCCGGCCCTGCACGGGGTCCGGCAGGGTCCGTGCGGGCTCGGGGGTGGGTGGCTCCTCTCCAGCGGGCTCTAGCCCCACGTCGGGGACTGGAGGGGTCGAAGAGAGCGGGGAGACTTTTCTGGGCAGTTTCTACATGGTCAGGAGGAGCCCGTTATTCAAGCTGAGTCAGGAAGGAGGAAGGAGATGGGGGTGCGAGGGGGACACACAGACCAGAGGTGGGAGATTAAAAGGGTGACTGTTAATAAGGTCTATCTTGGAGACAGGCAGAGAAGGGGTGAAGGAAAGGAAAGAGAAACAGAGAGACAGAGAGAGATCGACCCCCCCCCAGGTATTACCCCCAACAAAATCGTGGGAATAAAAGAGAAAAGTGATTGGCAAGAGCGCAGAAGGCGCCTGGGGGAGGGGAGAGAGCTGGGGACCAGAGAGGGTGCTGGGGGGAGCTGACAGAGGATACTGAGTTTAAAAAGAAAAACCAACCCCCCAAAACAAACAAGCGAACTAGCGCCAGCTCAGACTGGGAAAGGAAACTTCTCGCTCCCCTCGGTCTCAGCTTGATCACCCGGCACGGGGCCGCGTTGACGCTCCTGAGCTGGACGTGGGGACGCGGCGCCGGCCCGGCCTCCGGCCTCCCGCAAACACAGCCCGCACCTCGCGGGGACCGCCCGGCCCACTTGGAGCAACTTTCCTCTAGAGAGGACAATTGTGCGCGCCCCCGGCCTGCCCCGGAGCTGCGCGGCACAGGGAGGGGGCGGTTGTGGGCGCAGTGTGGGGTGCTGGAGAGAGAGAAAACACAAAGAAGAGAGAATTTTGATTAGAGACAAGTGATGCTTCTCTCTCTGTCTCTCTAGGTTGTGTGTGGGGTGTGTGTGTGTGTGTGTGTATCTTTTGCTTGTTGTGGTAGAGGTGTCGAGCCATATGGGGGAGTGAAGAGGAATTTTGGTCAGAAACTGTTCGTTACGTTATCCTGCCTTTTCCCTTTGTGCTGCCTTTGATCTATTTGCTTGGCTTAGTATTACAAAAAAAGGGGGGGGGAGAAAACAAGTACGATAATATATTCCGAGCTCCTTCCCCAAGATCCAGTTGAGGCTGCCTCTTTTTAAGTCAGTCTCTCCTCTCTCTCTCTCTCTCCCTCTCTCTGTCCCTGTCTCTCTGTGTCTCTCTCTTAATTTAATTTTTTTCTTCATTCTGGTTTCTGGCATTATTTAAGGTGGTCCTTACACAGGAGACCTCCCCTTCTCCATTTCTGGGTAATTTAGTAGACACTAAAATTATACCTAATGTCCCCCTCTCCTCTCTTGTGTTTCCTCTGTTCCTTTTATTAAATGTTGGTTATTGATTTTCTAAAATCAATGTCTGTTGTGGGGCTTTTTTCCCCCTCTTACAAGTATCTAAAGCACGGTGCTGATCAACTGGATAACAAAAGCTTTGTGTCAAGGAGGCTTTTTTTTCCCCTTATGTTAAACAGTCATTTTTTGAGAGAGAGAGAGAGAGAGAGAAGAGAAAGAGATATAAAGCAAGGTTCCCAGAAGTGTTCTTTTGCAGAAGAGACTATTTAGAATGTTTGTTTCTGCTTTCCTGCCTCCTCCTACCCCCTTTGGGATTTTGCCACCGATGACCAGCCTGGCCCCCGCAGTGAGGTCAGGCCAGAGCCCAGATCTGGGGAAATAGAAAGCTCCAAGCTTCCTGGGAACCCTAAGGGGTGGGGTTGGTCGAAAGGGAGGCCTGCTGGGGGCTTCGCAGGTGAAACAGTGCCAGGGAGGTGCTCAGCCATGGACACTGCAACCATTTTCCCTCCGCCCAGCCACTAACTTGGGAGAAGCCTCAACACTCCGAAATGGAAAGTTGAATTGCACATTTTAAGACATTTACCTCAGACCTTGCACACTTAACAGCAAGCCTGTCCGTTGCTTACAGCTTCTCTAACTTTGACTATTACCTGTCTCTTTTTCTAAATAATCTGTGAAAAACAGGCTGTGAATTGGTTACTTGTCAGTGCTTTTCTTCGGGTTTAATCTTACTGAGCAATGCCCTGGTTTTGAGAAGCAGGTAGAAGAGTTTTCTCCCCCCTTTTTCATTTTCTTTCTCATCAAGCACATATCCAATGCCTTTCCCTTTGGGGATTGCCAGGATTTATCTGAACTGAGTGGATTTTTCTTCTTTCCTGGATTCATGGAAAAGATGTCACTTTTGAGCTTGTGTCTTTGCTGATAACACTAAATATGACGATGCTTATCAAAATCATATAGAAATTCCTGGAAAGGAATAATGGCAATACTAATCACAGAAGTAAGAAGCTGCAAGGAAAAAAAAGGATGGTCATCCAGGAAACTAGAATGGCACGTTATATAATTTTAATGAAGTCAACAACATATACATAGATGAAGGCGACAAGAAGAAAAACATGTAAAGCAGTTGTGTGTGTGTGTGTGTGTGTTTGAAAGGCTGGTCAAGAATGTGGGTGAGAAGATGATGCTGTACACCATTATTAAAAAGCAATGGAGAAGGAGGCAGTTTGAGGGAAATAAATGTGCAAAGAGAGAAACAAGAATCTAAAATCCAGCCTTCAAGATTCTCAGGCCAGCAAGATGCTTGGTAAAGACAGTGCCAGGGCCAAGTTAATCCATAGCTGACAGTCTCCTTTCCCCCACATGGAAAGGATGAAATCTCTTCCCAGAAAGTAAGATGTGCAGGAGGAAAGGGGGAGAGGGGTGAGGGGGAAGGAGGCAAAAAGCAAGTTGCAGGCAGACAAGAATGTGTGTCGGTTTCAAGAAAGTTCAGTCAGATGATCTTCAGTCGCCTGACTCACTTTGTAACACTTTCACTGAAGCTGGAGAGGAGGGGGAAAACCCAGCCCCCCTTCTTCAGTCCCCTGATTATACCCCACTATCTCCACACAGCCTTGGAGTCAGAAATGAACACTTGGAGCAGGAGATGCCCGGCTGTTGCCTGCCACTGGCAGCCCAGTTGTAACTTGCAAAGTTTGTTGCTTTAGCCCTTGATTTGGGCTCTGGCTCCTGGGGATGCTCCTGCTTCCCTCCTGCCTCCTGTGGAGCCTGGGAAGATGAGCCAGCCTCCCCAGCCCACTGCCTTCCAGCATCAGCCTCTGAAAAATCGCACACAAACATGCAGGTTGTAACAAAAATCAAATCCGGAGACTGCGTGTTTCAGAAAAGGGAATGAAGTTGTCTTTTAAAGGAAAACTGAATTAGGAGTGGAGGGGAAAAGGAAATGGAAGAAAGAAAGAAAAGTTAAATTTGATTTTTCTTCAAACTTTCAGCTAAAGGGTTGGGGATTGTGTGGGGGGGAGTGGGGAAGATTTTTACAAATGCCTTTGGTCCCTGACTTCCAGTGGTAAAGAAAATGGATAAAGTTGGATGTTTTCAGGGCTTTGGACCCTAGAGGAGAAACAATCAGATGAGCAGAAATGATTATCCTTTTTTAAGATAAGCCCTCTCTCCTTACCACTTCCTTAAAGGGAGTGGAGGCGCTGGTGATGATGCTTAGAGGCAGCGGAGGACAGGACGGAGAAGTTGCTTCCGTTTCAGAGATGCTTAAATAAAAAGGAAAAGAAATGCATTCTGCCCCTTCTGAAGGATGTGACTCCTGCCTCTCCTCTCTGAGAGGTGAAGTTGGGATGGTGCAGCCCAGAGTCAGAGCCCCTTAGTATACACTGAGGCAGGGAAGTTGCCTTCGGATTACACTCGCTTCAGACTTGGTTCTCTTTGCAAGTGGAGAAATCTTTTACAAGTAGCTCTCTTCATAAAGTTGGTGAGTTTATAGGGAGCCCGTTTTGCTGATTCTCAAAGCTCTCAGAGGCAGTTTGTGTGGCAGGTACCAGTTCTGAGGGCGCTCCAAAGATATCCATCTCCATCCTTTTCTCTCTGTGGAGATCTTCTGCAAGTTTCGTCACGCTGCACACACATAAGACTGGGGGCTATGTATCTAGACTGATCTATTTGTTTTATTTCGGTTTGGAAAAACTTAAGTCAATTGGGGTAGAACATGCCTTCCTTCGTAACAGAGCCACTAGCCTGCTGGCATCCATAGTGTGACGCTCCACCAGGGGTAAGGGTGAGCTAAGGATTTTAAACTTTACGTCGTTACTCTGTTGCCAAATAAAAATAAATTCACGTCTTTAAGCATTTATTTCCAAACACGAATAAAGCCAAGAGTAAAGTTCCCTGCTAAACTGCTATGTCATATGTATCCGATGCTGCTTGCTTGCTTGCTTAATTTGCTCAAAGTAAAGAAAATTCCAAGAGGTTATCAAAGACCCTAATGCCGTATTAAGAATATTTCCTTGGAGAAATGTATGTCTACCCTGAAGGTAGGAGAGGACAGTGTTGCTAGCTCTCTAGCAGAGCCGCGTTTATTCCAAGATGTGGGAGATTCTTTTCCTTACAACAGTTTTTGTCATCTGCATTCTTCCAAGGCTTTTAAGGTGCATTTTCTTCTGTGTGAAAGGGAACTCTTTGTCCTTTTCCTCTCCAGCACCGTGGCTTCCCAAGGTAGACACTATTTTGTGCCTGTCACAGAGAGAGGGAGTGCAGGTTTGCAATGCTCACAGACAATTGATTGTCTGCCCTAATGTGTTTCATTTACATGTTTATAACGTCAATGGTGCTGGGGTGTCCACTGTACCATTCATTCCCGCATTCCCACAAGGGGGCAATTGTCTGAATGGCCAAGTCAGACACCTTTTTGATTGCTCTTTGGTTGTCTTTTTAGAGCAAAGAGATAAAGGAGGAAAATCTGTGATGCAGAAACACTAGTTGAAAATATACAGAATTAAATGTCACCACAAAAGCAGATGTTAACATAAGCCCAAATATGCTTTTTAGCCAAGATGTGAAGGTTGAAAAAAAAATTATTCAGAGCAAAGGGAAGGATGATTTAAAACCAATAAATATAGCCTTTACCCCCCTCCCTATTTCTTTTCTTTCTTTACCAATCAGAAGATGAAATGTGATTTTCCTTTTCATTTTTAAGCCTTGAAACATCTAGGCACCTCCCTATTATTTGTATGTTTGCTGTGATTTGTGAATTTTGTATATATTTACATAGCTCTGTTTATACCAACAGCATCAGCTTACCACTTGGAAAATCTATTGAATGACTATTTGGGCTGTGGGGAGTGTAAACTTTTAAAAAGTAAGATCCAAGTATTTCCTCATCAAGCATTTTTTAAAAGGAAAGCAGTAATATTCAGCAGACTCTATGGAAGTCTTTGCCTTAATAGCTATGTGCCAAATACTTTTATCTTGGGTGACAGTCCTGTCAGAGTGAAAACTCTCAGGAAAATTGTAACTAGTAGTTACAAAGTAAATAAAGAATTTCGTTTTAAGGTGTTCTGTACTGTTTTTATACTATGTGTGTGTGCGTGTGTGTGTGTGTGTGTGTGTTGTCTTGTGTTTCCTCTGAGAAAAGTGAGAGGAAAAGCCATCCATGTGTGTGCTTTTGGCTTTTCTCTTCATTCAGTTCTCCCCTTCATATTATGCATATATGTATCACACATGAATACATCTGCTTAAAAAAGAAAGATTTCACAGTTCAGATGGTGCCTTGCTGGTTCATTAAGGTAATACAGTTATTAGAAGTTAGTCTAATTTCGCGTGTGGTCCAAAAGGAGAGAAAATACTAACTCTTGTGTCATCTGGTAGGAGGTAAATAGGGTGGGGAAACTTTTATAATTTTGTAGTAAATTAGGGAGAAAAAATCGCCAGTCTGTGAAAAGATTTTTGCCTCTCCGGGAAGACACGCACAGTAGCTGCACCGTTAGCTGAACCCCTGACACGGCGGTCTTTTGAATGCCTTAGGTATGATTTCACTTTCGCTCACATCAATGCTGACCTGAATGCCTTTCATATCTGATCCGCTGTGTCTCTCCCAGTAAACATCCCCTGAGGGGAGAACAAAGAAAGGAGCTCTTCTTCTTCTTAATCACAATTCAGCCCTTTCACCGCCGGCAGGCTCCATTTGCATTCTGCCACAGAAAGCCAAGATGAAAAGAAAGAGAGAGAGAGAGAGAGAGAGAGAGAGGAGAGAGGAGGAGAGGAGAGAGGCAGAGGGTAGTAAAATAACTTAGGTGTTTGTGGCTGTTTGTTGGGCTTTCCCTAGTTACCAGCCTTATATAGTTGATGCTTGACCAGGCCCTGTCCCTCCTGACAGGCATATAGTGTTACAAGATGGCATGTCTGTACTATTCATGGCCACCCGCTCAACACTTGAGGTAAAAAGTGTCAGAGAGGGATCAAATTCTCCCTCAGAAGCCCGTTAGACTTGGGGTCAGGTGTGTGGACTTCCCACTCTTGAGTGCTGCCTACTATTTGGCTTTACTTATTGTTTACCATCAGACCAGAGAGGTGAGGGCACCGGGTGGGGTGGGGGGTGTCGGCGGGGGAGGGGGGATTGCTGCAGCTGGAGACTGCTCTGGAGGAGAGAAGGGATAAAGTCTCCCAAGGCCCTGCTCTGGTTTCAGTGATGGGTGTCTGGCCCAGAGAAAAAGGGAGAAGTGCTTACACCCAGCCTGAACACACTGATAAATCTTCAGGAAAACTGGAAAAGACTTTCCCATTTTTTCCCCTGACTTTTTATGATAATTCATATTTTCAAATGAAAGGGGAAAAAAGCCAAGAAAGAAACTCTCAAATGAGCCAAAAAGGAAAAAAAAAATTCTCTGAAAAGAATTTTAGGGGGAAAAGTTGTTCTATTTTAAAAAGCTTTGAGGGCTGTAAAGTGCCACGTTTTTCACACCTTCTCCATACTTTTTTTTCAGATTTTTTTAGTATGTTTAACATTTGTGAGATGACAGCCTTTTTGTATCTCAAACTGGATGCTTCAAGATTTGTAGGGAGGGGTTGGTGGTATTCATGTTCTCCTCAGAGAGAAAGTTTATGCCTCAAGGGCTCCTTCTTACTGGGAACTGTTTAAACCCTCGCAGGCGGACCTGTCAGGTTTTACTGTGTTATTTGCCTCCATTTTCAACATGCAAAAGTAACATGCAGTTAATGGTATCGGAATGAGACCACAGCAAGAGCAGAAACCTCTCGTGACAACTTTTCAGCTACATTATCTTGCTCCTGAACTATCTTGTCTTTTTTCCCCCCTTTTAGATACCAACCACTTTTAGATACTAACAGTTTTTCAACAATTAGATTAAGCACATAATGCCTGCACGCTCACGCGTGTGTGTGTGCGCGCGCGCGCGCGCGCGCGCGCACACACACACACAAGTTTAGAAGTGCAGTCGCTTCAAACAGCACAGTGAATAATTGGAAATGGGGCTTTTCTGATAGCCACTGAACGGATTTCGCTTATAAGAGCAGAACTAGCGGAGATATTAGAAGTTGTACATGAGCATGTGACACAGATTCCTGATTTTTTTTTCTTTTTCCCAGAAGATTTACAGAATTTACAAAAAGAGATTATCCCTACACCTTCCACCCCTCCTATCCACCCCCATGACCCAAGCAATGAAGGATTTAGGCAGATTTACTTCAGTAAACACCTTTGGACACTTGGGGGGAAAGTGGGAGTCTGTTTGCAAAAGGAGGCTTTTGTTAAGTGAGGTACCGGGATAATGCTTTACTAGGCAGCTGTGATATTAACCTACCCAGCAATGCGGGAACACTCTTTAACTCTTTGAGTGCCTGGCCCTTTGCACTCAGCAGATAAAATCCCGACTCTCCAAAGACACTCAGAATTCTGGTTCTAGCAGTTTATTATTCAGACAAGTCTTGTAGACATGAAAACTGTTCAAGCTTTTAAAACAATGTGGTTTAATTAGATGAGGTGGACTTACATTGCTCATAAGCCCTCCAAATGGTGGTTTATAATTGGCAAGAAAAAAAAAGGAATCAAGGCAGCACATTAAAAATTCCAGGAAATATCTTTAGAAAAGCTATTTTCATTTCCAGCTTTTAAAATATTAGACCATGGTAGCTAGAGGGAATCAAGCAGCTGAGGCCTGTCTCCTTACTATAAAAGACACCAGAAGTTTGTGATGAAGAAAGGGGCTTCAGCTCAAAAAGCTGTAAGAGGCCAGTTGGGACAGTGACATTATCACAGCCTTCGCATCTTTTCAAGGGGGAAGTGTTGCCTATCTTTCGGTGCTCGGAAGGTCATGTGAACCTCAGAGTCAGGGCCTCAGGCAGACTGTTACCAACTTGAGACTTGCCAAAGCAAGCAGAGAGGCATTTATAAGAGGAAGGAGTTAATGGTTATTTTTTGCCGGGCACAAGAATAACTTTACAGGTGTTGCATTTGGGCTTAAATAAGATTGCCTTATTTAGTTTCGAAAAAGAGTGTAGGTGTCAACGTTCAAGCAGCCACAAATGTGTGAGAAAGTAAAGGGTATGAGACATGACAGGATTAAAGGTGTTTGCTATGTTGTTACACCGTGTGTCAGGCTGCAAGCTCCCTTTGTCACAGCCTCCTGGTGATTTGACAGCGCAGATCTACTTCCCTTCTAGGTGAGACAGCATTTTTTAACTGGAGTTATAAATATGGTACACCCTTTGAGTTGCACCCTGCCTCCCAGATCCATGAATCCTGTTTGAAAGCATCTTACCCCTGAGACACAATGAACAAATGCTGTATACAGGGGGCTGTGTGCTCGGGGGCCCAGGCATCGCCAGCATCACAGTAGCTGGCATTGACTGTTGTTTGGCAAGAAGGTCCTCTGCCAAATCATCCAATAATTAAGTTTTATGTTATTTGTATGAACGACCAAGCATGCAGTATTCCTTTTCAAATCAAAGGGAGGCTTAAAATTACTTTTTGAACACTTTCAGACCATGGTCAGGTCACAGTTTGGGGGCTGAATTAAAATGATCTCATTCATGATCTAATTGAGGTTGGCAAAACCTTAACAGTAGCAGGAGTACATAAATATAAATCAAAGACCAAAATTTAGCAAATCATATCATTTGCTAGAAATCTGCTCATGAATTATTCTCCGATTGCCAACCCAGAAGTTAAACTTTGTCTCCCCTCAGCAACAGTAACTGTGCATATTTTTCCAGGCTCCTGACAGGAAAGTTAGAGGAGCTGAAAAGAGAAGGAAGATGATCAATGTTTCATCAGATATTCTGTGTCTGTGGCCCGGGAACATACGATAGCTAATAAAGCCAAGTACTTTACAGTGGGTGCTGCAGTCTTGGCTAGAAATTAATAACGGGCTCCCGAAAACCAGACTTTGGAAGAGCAAGCAGCGGGGACACGTAAAGGGTGTAAGGGGAGCAAACATTTCGAGAAGGATCTGATTGAACTTTGCTTTCATTTTTCAGTTGAGGAATGTAATCGTCGTAATGATTTATGATTTTTTTTTTTTACAAACTTAGGTCTATTAGTAAGCTGAGTTGAGGGGATGAGATTTAAAGTAACTGTTAGAATTAAAAGAAATATTGAAAGGTTAGTGCACATATTTAAGTTACCTTTCCTTTTTTAAAAAAGTTACTATGAAATTGAAGACTCCAGATAATTTCTCCTATAATCTACGGTATTAAACATCATATTCTATTGTATCTAATCTGTTTTTAGTTATTCTTCATTTTTCTGGGTTGCCGTGTGTTATTTCAACTTGAACCCATACATACGCTCCTTTAAACTGGGGGAGACCTAATTCTGAACTCGGCTATTCTGAAGTTAAGATTTTAAATCCCACTTAAGTGAAGATATTCTTGCAAGCAAATGACAAATGCAGAACTGGTCACTTTAGCTAACTTTTTATCGTAAGAGCAAATATATGAAGGTGTGTTTTTAAGTCACAGCAAGAAGGTGGAAACATTTTTAAATAATCTCAGGTGACAGAGGTAAATGACAGCATTCTTTTGGGAACAGGTTGCTGTCATTAATGATTTCCCATGCCAAAAAGTTGAAACATATTCTACATTAAAAAATGTAATGGATTTTTTTTCAATAGTTAGCTTGTTAATATGACAATATAGTGATTTTCGTTCTTAATTTTGTTTCACATTTCTTATTATAATCAAAAATAGGAAAGAAAGGTACTCCTGACAAGATGACAGACATTCCCTCCTAAAAATAAGCAATCAATAATAGATCAACAGAGGAAGATATCATGCTATATAAAGATCTGAGATTTTTTTTCTCTGTCCTAAACAGATGACTAAATTTCAAGGAATTCAGTGCCCAGGTGATCTGTAATGTAATATATAAACTTCACTGTTTCTTAGTTTAAATTATATTTATATTGTCTTTTATATCTGAGTAACTGTAATCAAAGAAACTTTGCAATTTGCCTATTCTTGGAAGTACCTCAGTTTCTATTTTAGACACAAAGCACATCAATTAAAGTGTTTCACATCATGAGATTTCTCAGTTTTAAGAGGTGAGGTTTATATATAAAGAACTCAGTAAGCTGTGTTTTCATAATAAATAGACCCATTAAAAGGGAAAAATCTCTAAGCAAAATGGTTGTCCTCTAAAGATTTCCCATCACCTTTGCTCTACTAATGGGAATTTGAAAACTAAATACAGCCTATATGCACACATTCCACATACACAAATACACCCTAGAACCCCAACTCTCTTTCACTATAGTCCTACAGCTTGTGAATGAAATATATTCCAATGAAAATAGTAGAGGTGAAGAATTAATGTAGACCCCTGTTTAGTAGGATTTATTGTAAGAAAAAAGGTGTTCCCTGTGCCACACGATTCTTACAAAAGTTACTTGAATCTATTAATTTCAACTTTAAGTGTGTTATTTAGGATAAATTGCAAGCTTTGTACTTTTAAACTGTCCCCTCCCCACCCTCAGTATTACCAACCTTAAGGCAGATTATGCCAACTTGATTGCAAATTATTATGGTTTTTTAAATAGTTTTCAGGAGTCCTGGATAAAGATGATATTTTAAAGTAGTGTTTATAATATTTAAAAGGGGGGAAAGGGAGGGCATTAAACTATATTGAACGCTTAGAAATGTGTGGAGTTTTATACTTGTGCAGATAAAGTGTGAGGTAGCCTTACCCTGTGAAACCAAGACCACAAATGATATGTGTCAGTAGGTTCTTTGATAGGGCTTCTGGCCACAGTGTTTTTGTGCTGTCAAACTGCTATGTTGAACAAACACCTCCTCTGGGACAAAGTGATAAATGCAGAGACAGGCTGGCTTCAACCAGTCTCAGCAACCTCCTCAAACCGCACCCCCCCCCCACCACTGCCAGGCCCACCTCTCCCTCCCACAATCCATCCCCCTCCCCACTTTTGCTTTTCCCCTTTACCTGAAATTGACACTTACAGAGAGATGCCCAGGGCTTTTCAAGGTGTCAGTGGTGAGTAATTATTGATACTTTCCAAATCTTTGAATCAGTACTATGAAACTACAGGCAAAGTTTTTTTCTGGCAGGCTTTATCTAGTCTTTTTTAAGTGGAACTGGACTGTGCTTCTAAACTTTTGCCAACTTGAACTTTTTCCACCTTTGCTTAATCATTTGAAAACCACTTGCTTTCCTCTTGTCTTTCCCCCAGTCACTGGAGTTTTATTTTCTAATGTTCAAGCAATTATGTTGTGCAACACAAAACAAAATTTTGCCTTAAAAAATCCAAACACTATTACCTCTTACTTTTCACTTTCTAACGTTCTTTTAGGGCTAACACTTCAAACGTATAGCCAACTGATTTTTTTTTTTTCCTTCTCTCTCTTGGAGCCATTATTCTCTGACTAAAACCTGTTTACTGGTGCCTTTGTGTGTGCTTTTTTCTTCCCCTGACATTAAATGAATTTCCATCTTCTACTTCTGCAATCTCTAAGAAATAGATAAACCATTATATTTTTTTCCCAGCTCGTATTTTAAAGCGGTGATCCTGACAGCAGGACGATTATTGCACTTTATGTTTTAGTGGATGTTTGCTGTTGCTAGTTACAGCAACACTTATCATAAGACAGCAAGAAAAGAGTAGTCCCTGGTAATTAAAGTAATGAAATATTCATTTACTCTACCTTTTCTGTAGTCTCACAAATTAGGCTGCTACATTTAATGCCTGCACTGCCTCTGTTTTTATTATAATGGCAGCTTTCGCATCTGCAATTAGGACTAATTCTGACAGTTACAATTTCTGAGGGATGGTAAACAGTGAACGAGATGTGCAGCAGAGGTATTACACGTGAAAAGCCCTTGTCTCTTTAACCTTGTTGTTTTTTTTCTCTCAGAGGTTACCTTTTCCCGATGGTGCAAAATCGACTTGACATAACTGTTCATCAGTTTCAGGGTTTTCCCTGGAGGTATTTGCATCAAATCAGCCCAGTCAAGCTTCAAGTTGAAATTGGCAGGCCAGAAACTGACAGGGTAGGGACTGGAAAAGAGACAGCTAAAGAACAGGCAGCAAACTGACAGTAGCAGAGTGAAAGACCGAGGTGGGGGGGAGGGGGTGTGGGGTGGGGAGGTTGAGAGCTAGAGCTTTTCAACTTTCCTGTTAGGGAAATCTCAACTCCTGTATGGATCTCAGGAGCAATGTATACTGGAGGAACTTGAAAGGTTGGGAGATTCAGAACACCTTCATCTAATTCTTACCACTAGATTTCACCAGCCCTGCTCCGGAGGTGGGGCGGGGGGGGGGGGTTCACTCATTTCATCTGATTGGATGCCTGAAGAGGAGTGGGCACACTTAATTAAACAGGAGCAAAGTTCTGAGGCACCTCCTCAGAACTTATTAAAGCTTGAAAGCCAAATCTCATGATCAGCGTTATAGGAGGAAAATAAGGCGGTTTGGTGGTTCTTTTTCCCCCGCCGAATTGTTAACTTGTAGGAAAGTTAACAACCTTTCTCTTTACCAGGTTTGTTTTCTCAGATTAAATGTTCACAGAGACCAGAGCTCAGGAGACTGCCTATTCAAAAGTTAGTGCATTTTTGTCAACAAAAACAGCCATGTAGCAAAAAATACATTTAAAGGGATACCTCTTTGAATAAATGTGGTTGCAAGTTCCCTTTGTCAAATAACATCCTCCTATCCTGATAACATAAGAACATTTATTCAGTTGTTTAAAGGCCAAAATACGTGGGAAAGTCTTAAAAGAGCAATGACATTAAACTTTTATTTCAGTATCGGGATTGTCACTTTAAGAAAAAATCTATGATTGCAAAACTTTTATAATTGCTCTACAAAGAACACAAATATGAAAAGTGCTCTCTTTGCCCAAGTTATGTTTTTTTTTCCGTCCTTTATGTTTATTTTTTGAGACAATATTTTTTTCTCATCCTTTCTCATCTCTTCTACCTTTGCAGGAGGGTGGTTGTTGTTGTCTTTACTAGATGAATTAAAATCCTCGCCACTTTCCAACTAGACTTGGGGGTCGAATAAGCCCTTGCTTTCAAACCGTCTTCAGGCTCTGTGTATGACAGGCATTGGCTGATCTGCTGATGCCCATTCGACAGGCACTGTTGAACTAAAGTGGTGTGACGGCACAGTTTTGTTAAGCTGTGAACAAAGGGCTGAAGATGCCTTCCTGGCATCGTCCATGTGCATATTGGCCTTGTCACAGTTTTGCTTGATTTAATGCTCTGTTTATTCCTAGATATTAAAACTTAAATTCCAAACAATGTGTTTTCAAATACTACATACCAACTTTATTTTAAAAGCTTTAACTTCGAAGACCCTAGGGTTCATTTGCTCCTGCAGTTTACACGTAGCCAACGTTAAAACACAGCTTTGGAAATAAATAGACTGCCAGTAGCCTTTTAACTGTTATCCATTTAAAAAGGGGATTCCAGTCTTAAAAAGTCTTATTAGGGTAAAAGATTTATTTTTCTTTGATCATTGGTTGGAAGTCATTATTTATTTCAACAGTGGATTCTCGCATAAATTCCTAAGGAAAAGTTACCTTGTGCATTCACAGTCTGGGCAGACTTTTAAAAAGATACATTATTAAAAAGATATTCAGTTAGAAAAGAAACCATTTACAAATACCTGTTAAGGGTAGGCACATTGCTACCAGCAAGGAAAAAAAAAAAAAAGAATCAAGGGAGTTTGTTAAAATTAGAGAATTAGGATTGAGATTTTAAAAGAAAATAATTATAAAAATCCCTGTTCCACAGACAACAGCTACCTCTTTAAAAGAAAAGTTAAGTTTAGTACTAAATTTAGATTCCAGTGTCCCGTTGAATGTGTTCTGAGCTTTATCTATGCCGAGGGTTTCTTGTTCCCCCCCTGCCTCTTTTTCCTCCCTTCAGGTTTGCTTCAAGTGTTTGCTAAGAGATTAGTTAGCAAGTTTATATTGAGGAGGTAGCCATGGGAGGCAGCTCTCTGCTCGAAGGAACGCGCAGTGGGTCAGAGTGTGGAAATACGGGGAGCTAAGACTGACGAAGGCCCGGGATCAGGTACTTTATTTTTCTCTCCAAGACAAACTGCTCGTAGAATGCTTTGTGGGATGACATCCCGTCCCAGCAGGAACACAGATGCTACCACTTTTAGAAACTTCCAAATAAGCAGTATTGCTGGAACAACTTTATGAAAAAAAAATTTGTTTTAATCTATTGCCAGATCACTCCCTTTTCGTTATGTAAAGAGGCTATAATTTGAGATATTCAAGGTTATTTTTACCTCCATTCATAAAGCAACATCTTTCACGAGAGCTGTTCTGAGGAAGGTGAGGATGGTGGCAAAGGAGAGAGAAGTATTCAGCGGTGTGAAAGCATCGCTGCTAATAACCAGTGAGACTGCGCTAAAAATCAGAAATTAAATCTCCAGAGTAAAACACATATCCACTTCCACCTGCCCTTAAACACACTTTGTTAGCAATGACTGTTTTACTAACTGAAATGAATTGCCTTTTTTTTTTTTCCAATAGTAGTTTTACTCAGTGCTCATTTATACCAAATAATTCTCACAGCTAGAGAAGGTGACACAGGTAGGCGTGTCTAGGCAGGAGTAAGCTTTTATAGCTAGTTTTTGTGTACTGTCATACATGAAAGAGACATCCTGCTAGGGGCATAGCTCGCAATGTGGGCCTATTCTCTTAGTTTTATGGGAGATTTTTGTGTCCAGTCCCATTGTTGTGAACAAGATTTAGACATGCAGATCTACAATCTGGCTAAAGAATAGACCTCTTAATGTATTAATGGGGCAGATTCTTACTTAATATACGAAGCAAACTTTGGCATTGGTTTGGTGTTTTCTATGAATACTTTGTTAGCAACTATTTATAAAAGAGACAGACAAATACGAGTTGATCCAAATAGTCCTCCTGCCCCAACCCTACCTCAATGTTGTCTGCTTTGTTTTACCAACTCAGAACATTCTATCTGGAAACTGCTCTAAGTAAAGCCATAATCTTTGCTATGTTTTAGAACAAATGTATGGTTAGGACCAACATGACTTCTCACCTTTTAATGAACTGTCCCGGTTTAGGATCTTCTAAGGAATGGAGTGTAAAAAGAAGCAAAGTAGAAGATGAAGAGATCTCGTAAATAGTTTCCTTTGAACATCCACAATTGCTTACATGGCCTTTTCCCCTTTTTTCCAGGCCAGCAGAAATGGCCTAGCCAGGACTCATCCAAGTGAGCACATTTCAGAGCAATTCGTTGGAGAATTTGAGGGAGACATCAGCCCTGTGATACCAATGG
The DNA here is from genome assembly GCF_963455335.1 of Martes martes. Lineage (NCBI taxonomy): Eukaryota > Metazoa > Chordata > Mammalia > Carnivora > Mustelidae > Martes > Martes martes. The sequence continues at coordinate 110,857,337 of NC_137890.1, read as the reverse complement.
AGGGTATTAACTGAGAACTTTCCTGAGATTGGGGGTGGATGTGATGTTAGTATAGGGCATTCCTGAAGGGATTTCTAATTCATGTGAGAATAGTAAGCATAGATCTTCTAGCCATCAGTCAGCATCAGGTTTCAAATAAACAGTTATCGATGGCTGTCTTCCCCCGCCACCACCATCCCCTTCCTAGCTGGGAGAAGAACAAGCTCTGCTTCACGTAAATAAGATCTTTGAATGTATCTGCAATGAGGTAGGGCTTTCATGATCCGTATCTGCAAGCCAGGAGCGTGAATGCGATCTTATTGTATCGCCGTGTAGAGATGAGATAGTCTAGAGCTACAGCACACCAGTGCATTGTGCCGGGGTGTCGGGAACAATCTTCCATTGCCAAAGCAGCAACTCTTTTATTTTTCATCATTGTTTCCTTACCTCACTTGGTATGCTTCTCGTGATACAGATCTGAGTGAGTTGTGCAAGCCTCAGACTTGCCAGCCCCCAGCTCCCAGGCCTAGTACGGAGTAATTCATAAACTTACCATATTAGACTATCAGATTGAAACCAAGGGTTTCTACTAGTGGTGGAATTGGAAAGCCCATTGTTTTGATTATCATTTCATCAGCCCCAACTGATACTAGTATGCTCAAGGAAAACATACTTCAGTTACAGTTGATTTTCAGATTCCAAAATGGTGCTGCAAAGCCTGTGCATCTCTAATTATATTTTATGCTAGGCTGTGCAATACCAAAATATACGCCGCGGCAATCAGTGAGTGAACAGTATCAATCAATTTGTAAACAGATGAAGTCACTCATTCCCAAACTGGTTTTCCAAAAACAATTACTAAATTACAATAGAAAAAAATTGTACAGTTACTGTATTTGTGTGCTGTGTTACAATCAACATACCAGGGAAACAAAACAATTTAATGCAGAAAAATCATCATTCATCTACATTATAATTGCTTCTTTTTCACATCTACAGGGCGGTTAATTAAAATTGTGATTAAATGCGGTCGCGCTGCCTAAGATGTCTTGCCCAAAACAGGTGGTACAGAATTTAAAAGTAAAAAAAATGTAATTAGCATTGGAAATTGAGAAATTGCCTGTAAGAATCAGTGTTAATTTCAGTCAGTGATGAGGTAATTTATAAATGAATGCAGTGGAGGCTCTGCAAATGCACAATTGCCTTCCTTGCCATTCTTAGCATTCTCAGCATGCAGGTGAAAATGTTTTCAAAATATTGAGGTAATTTGAAAATCAATCCATGCATTCTGTATCTTTTTTCCTCCCGTTTGTACCAAATGCTGAACAAATGCTGCCATGGATGGCACGATCCGTCAGTTTTTTACTTCCTAAAAGCATTGCTGCACATATTTTAGACCTAGATTCGGAAACGTAACAGTGCAAGCTGCAAGCCTAAAATTCTTACGGGGGTCAAAATTGTACACCTGAAGCTCCAGCCAATGGAGGTTGGGTTTTCTGCGCAGTGCTCCCATCAGCAAACTAGGACCGGAAGGAAGCTTTCTCAAGGAATAGGTGTAGCACAGACATACAGAGACTATTAACTAATCTAATAAAACACTTGAAGTTTTATTTTTAGAGTTTAAGGAAGAACTAGAGAGTTGGAATAGGCCAATGTTTTCCTTAGAATTTTTAACCATATCTTTATTACTCCACCTAAAAGCCTCCAAAACTGGTGAATAAAGTTATTACTAGGAAAAATTTTTCCAGAACCTGAAACAAGAAACGAACTTCCACTTATTAATACCATTTCTTCCTTTGATGAACAAAGATGCAACTTTCTAATGAAACATTACACCATCAACTTAATGTATGTCAAGCATGCTAATGGCACATTCTGTAGTACATGAGTAAATTTATAGTTTAGATGTTATTTTAAAATTATTTTTATTTACGCTGGTTTTTTTAATTAAAATAACCACTAAGCTTTTAAAATCTCCTTCTAATGGACAAAATTTAACTTTCATGTGTTTATCCCTACTGCCTGAACAATGTGAACTTAAAATATTTTAATAATTAATCGAGGCAAATATGGGGTATGAATATCTGGCTGCCCGTGGAGTTAAAGGGACTTTGGGGGACTTCTTAAGCATCCCCTTCCTGTATTTGGCATTCCACAAAATGGTCTCTCCATATAAAGCTTATCCTAAGAATATGTTTAGTTAACTATTACTGATCAATCTAACAATCAGACTCTCCCATGTAAAATATTCTGCATGGTTCTTTGGTGTTTCAGGCGGAAATCAATGATTTCTCTCCGAAGATATTCTTTGGGTAACCCTGACATTTCAGGGAGAGAGACAAAAAATAAGGAGCAGTCTGTGTTCCTGACAGTATCTGACTGTCCTCTGATTTCAGGCCTGGTATCAGACCTCCTCCCCAAGACCCTTCCTCATCACCACTTTTAGGAAACAAGTGAACTGGGCAGTTTAGAGGGGACAACTCAGCTGGTGGTTCCGAGTGACATGGTGTCATTTCCAACGTATTTAAATCTATTTCCCATTTAATATCACAAGTAGAAATAAAATGAGACCTATTAATGGAGGCAACTGAAAGGTCACCAGTTAACTCCGTGATCCCCCGGCACTTACCAGCTCCTTACTCCCCGCCCCCCCCCCCCCAACTAACTGCCACTAAGATGATTTCCTCTCCCAGCAGTCAGTTCACCTTCGGTGAGGGAGAGTGTACCCTTCGTCAAAGACTGGCTTCCTGGGTTCTCTTCAGGACCTGTGAACAGGAGATCTGCAGCCACATGGGTCTTGGTTCAAATTTCAGGAGAGCAGTGGGGGTGGGGGAGGCACTATGATATGCTCCAGGCTGTGCTGGTTCTGGGTTTACAAGGGGTCACAAAGGTTAGAGAATCACAGATGTCAATAGAGCTCCAGGCCCTATTTTTGGAAAATTTTCAGTAGAAATCTTACCACGTTGCATTTGATTCTATGTCCTCTGTAAGTTCACAGGGCAGTGTGGAGTTCTTTACGTGGGAGATTTCACCCATGTTAGTTATATGGAACCATGACGATGACAGTGCCTGTTATACAAACTCCCTCTCCCAAGTGTCTTCTCCGTACTCCTACAACGTCATCAGGATATTTGGAAAAGTTCTGAACAATGTGGCCATGATAGCACTGGACTGGCCAGCAATTTGGTATTTTAAGTCCTTTTTCTTTGCAAACTTCGCCATCTGAGCTTACTTGATTCACTCCGCTATGGCTAGTAGCAATCCCTCCCTCTTCGAAGCTGATGTCGGGTTCGCAGAAGAGAAATGCACATTTTTCTTTTTCCACTCAGGGTTCCTTTCACCTTCATTCCTGAGGGTGATCTGGGCTTTGCATTGTAAGGGGAAAAAAAAAATCTGTTGCAAAATAATTAAAAAGTATGCCACCAGGTGCCTTTTAGGCCTCTGGTTTTCCAGCAGGAAATTGCAGTGTTTATTCATTCTGCATTAAGTGAGCATCTACAATGTGCAGACACCATACTTGAGGCTCAGATCCAAAAATGAATGATAGAGCCTGGGTCCCTGAGGAGCTTGATGTCTAGTGGGAAAGGGGATTGGGAGGAGTGCTCAAGAAATGAGAAAAATGTGGTGAGTACAATAAGGAACTTTACCCAGTGAGTACAGAATGTACAAGATGGCATAACTAGGTCTGGAGCAGGTGGGGAGGGCAAACTTCCAGGGGAAGGCAGCGTTTGAGGGCAGTGTGGATCACATGACTTTGATTTCGCCAGTGGAGAGAGGGAAGGGCACCCGGGGCTGGCAGGAGAGGAGATACAGGCATTGGAGAAGGGAAAGGTAGACCTCTTCAGGTGCTACCAGCCAGCTAAGATGTCTGAGCATAGGATGTGGGCAAGAGGATGTGCTTAAATTGAGTCTGCAAATGGAATCCCCCATGCCATATTTCTGGCTCTTCTCCAGTAAATAGGTGATGATGAGCTTGTGAACCATTTTTTAAAGAAGAAGAATGACATAATCATATTTGTGTTTCAGTGAAATATCTCTGGCAACTGCACGGAAGCTAATATTATCTTACATTTATTGAGTACTTATAATGTGCTGGGACCTGTGCTAAGAATTTTGCCTATGCCATCTGATGTTGCCCTGACAACAGTTGTATCGAACAGATACAATTATTTTAATGCACGTTTTACGGAGGAGGGCAGTAGGGCTTGGCAAGGGCATGAGCCTGGGGTATAGGGAAGAAAGTGTATGGCTAAATGTGACCGGAATCATGGGATTTCCAGAGTTACAAGTGATTGTGGAAGGACATTAGGAAAAGGAAACGCAGCCTTTGAAAAAGAGTGAAAGAGAGGCAGTTTGATTCCCTTTTCTCTAGGCGAAGGGTGAGACAAAGTGGGGTGTAAGGGTTTTTCATCCTCAGAAGTCTTCCTTTCATTCATCATCATGCCAGTTTGAAAAAGAAAATGAAACGTGATTCTTGATCCTCAAGAAACTGACGCCAGAAGGTGTTACATCTTTGGGAGTTTGGAAAGAGATGGTTAACAGGCAGCCCTTCAAAACAGAGGAATTTAGTCAACCCCGGAACACTGGCCTTGCTGATTCAATTCAGGACATGAAGGCCTTCTTCGGCCTGATGAGGACGCAAATGAAAAGCATCCCTTTGCGATGACTACTTCCCCCTCCTTTTCCAAATTAACTCTCCTGTTGCCTAAGACTCACCAATCCTCAAACTTCCAGGTTCTCTACTCAGCCTTATCTCTGCCATCCCATGGCAAGCCCTAAAGCTGCTAACGTTTTGTAACAACTATGTGACAAATCGCTGTGCTTTTATTCATGTCGGACATCTTTGCCAGGCTTGCTTGTTGTGTTTGCTGTTTGGCCGTGTCATGGGACCAAAGGTGGCTGCCTTTGTACAGCATGTCAAATCTGGTTAACATGCAGTCATTTATCTTTAAAACCACTCCTGCACAATGGCAGCGGTGGGCCAGGCCACAGGGCTCCAGACACAACCCAATTTTTCAGACCATCTTTTCTGCATATGGGGAGCACATTGGACAGCAGACAAGATGTTTTGTGATTTTGGGACTCTCTTAGAGACAAATTGTGGAGTGCGAGTGCAGTGTCGCTGGACTGCTGGGTGCCCAGTGAAGTGAGGAAAATCAGATACAGCACAGGCTGAAAGATTGAAGCGAGAATTCATAGCTCTGTGCAGAACATGCCCAGTACTTTGCTCACACGGAGAGTTCACACATTGACAAAAGCATGTTTGCTTGTTGGTTATTTGCAGGGGATTCTATAGGCACAGTCTATGTGTATATTCGCACGTAAGCCTTCTGTATGCATTCTGTACCAGTGAGGGTGTCCGCACGTGAACGTGTAAATGTACTTGTGTGGGAAGACAATTTGCTGTTACAGATTTAAGACATGGGAAAGACCTTCTAGTTCACTGAGGCGTTTCTCTCCTAATGTAGCAGAAGCAGAAGCCTTGTGTTTTCTATGGTTGTTTCAATAAAGGACTCTGTGTGCTTAAGGAAGGCTCAGAGCCGGTGAGTGTCAAGTGCTACAGTGACAAATACTGAAGACTTTTCTTTCGAGAAAATGGCTGCAAACTTTATAACCTAATTCGCTTCGGGTTTTCATTTCTCAGTTGTCTCAAGGTATCTTAGGGATGATTTGTCCTTAAATAACTCATTATCAACAAAGGGGAAAAGACAGCAATAAAAAAAATATGTGATAAACCTTCACGAACTAGTTTCACTAAGAGGAAGAATTTACTTTGGTGAATATGTTACAGGGGACTGAACATAGCAAAACTGTATGATTTCAGTGAATTGTTGGGCATTGCAAATAGTAAATATAAATGCATATACATATATATGGATGTATACATACATACACACACACTTGTTTGTGTATGTGTATATACACTGAGGCTGCTCAAAGGAACAGACACAGTTTTTCTTTTTTTCTTTGCTTTTCTCTCTTTTCTCTCTCTCTCTCTCTCTCTTTCTTTCTTTCTTTCTTTTTTTTTTTTTTTGAGTAAAGGACCCAAGAGATTGCCTTTCACTTTGAAAACAATCTCTAATATCAGGAAAATGCGCTGTTTGTTTATGCGTACATAATGCAAGTTTGTCCGCCTGGGAACTGCAGCAAATGGGAGAAGTATGCATGGATTTCACAGGTAACAGGATTACGTGGGCACATAATTGATCCATTTGGAGAAAAAAAATGACAGTGCTCTAAAGATGCCTAGGCTTTGGAGATGGAGTTTATGAAACAGGCATTTGTAAATTCAAAGGAATCAATATGTCAATTTTATTACATCTCAGAACCAGCTGGGCATTAAAGGAACAGTAGCCTTAAAAAAAAAAATGCAGCTGCATATTCCCACATTGTCTACCTTGCTTAAAGTGCTTAGAATTTAAGGAAATGAACTTAAAGATTTCTACCTTTTCAGAAATTCATTTACATTGTCAAAAGAGAACAAGAACTGAGCATTTTCTGTGTTTTCAGCTAAACCACTTGTTAAAATTTCTGACTTGTTATTACAATTAAAGACGATTAGTAGATACAGGTAAGAAGCAGAATGGTGCCTCTCACATAGGTTGCACGTGAGTCAAGTATCCATTCGAATTCATATCTGAATTGTGCTTTTCAGCAGGGTCGATCTAGGTTTTACTTCTTCACTGTTCTAAGGACATAATTTAAGAGCTAAGCTTTGGATGTCCCACAGAATTTGGTCTGTGCAAGTATGAAATATTCCTGTTTTATTAGAATTTTTGACAATGCAAAAAGACCAAGCTATTTTAAATTAAGTTCCCAGATAATAGGATTTGGACAACAGCCATAAGAGACGTGCATGGGATGTGAATTCGATAATATATTTTTTTAAGATTCCAAAGAGCTTACGCAACTAAGCATGACATTTAGAAGCTACTAACTGGTCCACTTGCAGGTGAAGCAGCACTTCCTTTCACACACCCTCTGTGTGTCCTGTCCACTAGCTCCTCCAAGGTGAGCTGCCCTGCTACTCACGTTCACATCTCCACTCCCCAGTCTCCTGCCCCAGGAACATCCCTAGGTCCATTCGTTTATGATGAATAGAGCCTAGTTCTCTTTTCTCCCCAGGCATTGAGGGATTCAATACCATGAAAGAACACAGCATTCAGACACAAACAAATCTGTGTCCAAATTCTGATTCCACCACTTACTCTCCATGTGGCCCTGAGTCTGTTTCTTTACCTCTCTAAGTTTTAGTTCATCATGGATGGGGGCCGATACTTGTAGAGGCTTCCTTGGGAGCACTGAACAAAATTCTAAGGGCAGTGTCTGGAGCCTAGAAGATACTCGATAAATTCTGATTATGACTAAAGCATAGCTATTTCAAAGCACGGCTAATCAGGCTGCTGGGAGTTCTGTGACAGAGACATTTCAGGTTCTGGGCTATGCCGAAACATTCTTGAAAAGAGGAAACAATAACCTTAAGCTGAGGTGTTTATTCCTTTTCAATTCTTTAGGGAACGTTAAAAAGCAAACAAGGAAAAGAAGTAGTCACTTCTTTTTGGCATGGTCTTATGCCTCTTCATTTCCAGGAAGTAGACATAGTCTTCTTTCTTAGAGGAGCAACGCCCTCTGAAAAAACTTCCTCTAATAATATGTTCTGGGCTGACCTTTGTCACAGCACTTATAATATCTGTTTCTTATTTGTCTCTTCACAAATGTGCAAACACCTTGAGGACAGCCTTGATCATCCCACTGTCACCAGTGACTAACTCAGCACATGGGACACAATGACCATTTGCTGTCCTTAGGATGAAGGTGAATCCATTCTACTCAAGCAGCTTCTAAAAATGAATACAGCAGGTACATTAAAGATTTAGTGTACATTGTAATATCTAGAAAAAAAGCTTTTGATGACTTATGTTACACCCCTTACCATCTTATTAACAATTTCTTGAACTCCACTTAGTGCCAGCTCTGCCATTTTGAATACTTGGGATTTTTTTCTTCTCTCTCTCTCTCTCTTTTAGTTTATATTTAAATCAAATGGCTTTCCACCATTCTCAGCGAGACCTGTAAGACTTGTGAGTCAGGGAGGCAGGTAGAGAGGAAGTATGGATGTTCAAGAGAGTCTAGGCTTTATTTTTTTTTTAATTTTTTAAAAAGATTTTATCTATTTATTTGACAGAAAGGATCCCAAGCAGGGGGAGGGGCAAACGGAGAAGCAGGTTCCCCGCTGAGCAGGGAGCCCCCTGGGATCATGACCTGAGTGGAAGGCAGCCTCTTAACTAAATGAGCCACTCATACGCCAGAGTCTAGGCTTTAGGTACCTGGACTCAGATCTAGTGTCTGCTTCATGTTTGCCATGTGACCAGGGGCAAATTACTTAACCTAACCGTGTCTCCATTTCTCATAAAGCCTATGCACCAGGGTTGTTGTGAAGACATACTTGTAATAGGAAGTATCAAGTACCTAGTAGGTATTTAATGTTCTATCTCCTCCCTCTACTATTCTTTGTTTATTGAGATTTACTTTGGGTTGGCATTTAGTGAGTTTCCTGCCTTGCTCCTTCTGTCCATCATTAAGTCATTAATATACACCAATGGTGGATATCTTCGCCCAGTTTCGAATTTCATTATGAGAATTGGACTATTTTCTACTCAAGGAAATGAGCATGCAGAAGTACCTTCCGTACTTAGAATCACAATCATTCCAGCAATTTTCTGCCTAATCGGACTGTTTCTTTGTTCCCACCAACCTCTTTAGTGAACTGCTTTGGTATTTCTGCAAGGCTTTGCCACCATTGTGTGCTTGGGTATCTTAGATCTCTCTTCTTCCACGATCCTTTGACGTTATCAGAAAAGAAGATGCACTAAGGTCTCTTAACTTCATACGTTTGCCATGCAACTGTGTGGATTGGTTAGTTAATAGAGCAGATTAAAACACTTTGTTTGATTCTGCTCAAGCATACCAGAAATACATTCAAAATCTACAGCTACAAAATGTAAAGAAGGTAGTCCAAATATAGTACTACATAATGAGACTCCCTGTTGGTAGTATATAAAGCAGTTTAGAGTATAGCTTCAAATTCTAATGAAGATCATTTTAAATTTTGCACTGAATTGTGAATTTAAAATTCCCATGTTCTCCATAAGTATCTGAAGAGGGGCATGTAAATACCATAAGTGAATTAATTACTGCCTTAAGTTGGTAAAGCATGTGTGAATCCAAACTTTATTCTTGAACTTGCACTTCTCTTCCCAAGGTTTTTTGAACCATTTCCTATATGCCAAGTTCTGAGTACCTATTCAACTGCTGAGGACATGTAAAAAAGGAATCTTTCTTTGCAGAGATGCAATCTTCCAATCTCAGAAAATCACCACCACCGCTGCAAAAAGTCTGCCCAGCACCATAGAGACGAATAACACGAGATTCATAAACAAGAAAAGAGATATTTATAATCAAAAAATTTTACCTTGACTTTTGCTCCTCCTTTTAATATTAGCCGTATCAGTTTCTTTCTCTGAGAAGAAACGAAAAGACTAAATGGCAAGAAGATCTTTAACTCTTGCTTATGTTTTGCTGATGTAACGTGGGACCACTAAAGTTATTGGACAACTTTTCCAAGCTGACTTTTTTGAAGTAAACCCAAAGAGAAGGGAAAATGGAACTGTTAGCTCACTGATGGCGCCCAAATGGCGCCCACACCAGTTCCTTCAGAGACTCCATAATTTCCATGGAAGGGCCAGAGGCCCTGCCAATATCCGCACATCATTGGCATGATAGACCATAACAGCTTCTTCTGAGCCGTTCCGGTCTATCGTGTCAATGCGTACTCAGGGAGTCCTCAATGCACGGATCATTGACACGGCACTACATAACGGCTCCTTAGCAGCCATTATTGGGTATCAAGTCAATGCATACTCAGGGAGCCTTTAACGCACAGGCCTGCACAAGCAGACACATTCCGAATACTAAAATTCCTTAGGAAAATTAGTCATTGCCCATGTGTGATAGCTGTTTTCCATTTTGAATTTTAACCATTTTGGGGAAAGGGCGAGAAGGGAAAATACCAGGGTCGTCTGAAAAGACCTTAAAAAACTGGTGCAAGAGTTTGAAGTATGGGGTGGGTGTGTGAAGATGGCGAACTTCTAATTTTTTCCTTTCCATAGCCTCATTTTACTGTGTCAAAGTTCTAGAAAGCACTTCACTTTCATTGAGGCTCTTTTTCAGGCAGGGTACAGCTCAGAAAGCCTTTTTTTTATGGTTCAGATATAAATCCCAGAAAATGTAGTGGAAATGATGACAGGCTCTCTAACTATAAAATAACAGTAGTAGGTGTCATTATAATAATCTTATAGAACTACGCACATCAAAAATATCACGTTTTATGATGATCTCTGCAAGAGATTTCAGTTGGTTGTCATTCCAGACTTTTAATAAATAACATGTTGAGTAGGAAAGGTTCTGCAAGGATCAAAATAAAATAATGATAATGATGATGATGGTAGTAGTGGTAATCATCATCATAATCATAATACAGCCACTGTTTATTATATCCTTACTATGTGGCAGGCATTTTGTATACATTATCTCATTTAATTTTCTCAACAGACATTACAAATCAGGAAACTGTGCCTTAGCAAGGTTAAATAACTTGACTGATAACACGCAACTGCTAAGTGACTGCGATGGGATTTGAACCGGGTGTGTCGGGAGCCGTGCTGTTACCATTACGTTACTTCTAATGATGACCACCTTAGGGGAAGCAGGTTTTTATTAAGAACGTCCAGCCGCTCATCTGTTTACTAATCAGGAAACTGAGGCAGGGCAGTTTAACTAATTTCCCTTTATATGAGAGTCGGAGTCAATACCAGAAAGCAACATTGCAAATACCCTTTCTCTCTGACACCATGTTAACTGCGGATAAGACTTGGGAATTTCAGAGACTCTGTGTTTTAGAAGGAATGTCCACTGTTGCCTTCACTCCTGTAAAGATTCCCCAGCACCAAATCAAAATGGTGCGAGTTTGCTGTTGTTGATATTTTTCCCTTTTGTGTTCTGCTTACTGACTGACATCTGCTATCATGCTAAGCAGGTGTTCCTATGTAAACGAACGTGCCCTGTTTGTGTTTCGCCATCCTCGCTGCTGCGCACCCAAATGAGCAGCGTGATTAAGAATCCTGTAAATTTTTGAAAGGAAACGGATGGCTACCCTACTAGAACATAATTACACCGTTCCAACATCCGCAGCTCACTGCTGCAGCAGAGTTGGAGAACAGCAGAAATTAATAATATATAATAGCATCATTCTCGTAATTTATAAATGAAATAAAGTAGAGAGGAGATTCTGCTGATATGCATTTTCTCCTTAATTCTAAAAGACAAAGTATAGATTAGAATTTTAGTGGGGTGAAACCTGGCCAGTAGTCTCCCACTAGTTGCCTGATTCATGATAGGAGTGATTTTGCTTAGGGAAAAGAGCTAATGTCTTCTACTAGGGCCTGGGGGGAGAAAATGAATAAACAAGGCCCTCTAAAGGCAATATTAAATAAAGGGGGTCTGAGAAACATTTCTGCAGATCGTGTGCCCTCAGTATTTTTAAAAAGGTATTATTATTTTAAGACTTCAATGGAGGCGTTGCATTTTTTCTTTCATTATAATAACATACCACCATAGGTCAACCCCTCTGGGAAGAGAGAGACCTGATCGGTTAAAGATGTGGTCCAACATAAACTTTATGCTAAAAAGTGTTTGGTAAATTCTGGAGCTCTGCTGTACAACAATGCATGCATAGTGAACAATACTATACCGTGTACGTTCGTTCAGAGGGTATATTACGTGTTAGGTGGTTTCACTACACAAAAAAAGACATTTGTGTCTTTAAAAAACAAAAACAACATGATTTTGAGCACCCCAAATGTATCAGTTGGCCTATTATTACAACATTAGAGTAAGGGACTTGATTCTTTTAATCACGCCTTTCAACCATGTTGGCGAAATAATAGAACTTTCCAAGGAGGAAAATAAATTATATGTTAAAAGTAGCCAGTCCATAACTCTGACGTAAGATTGTGAAAGGAAGTTCAAAATTTAAAATATTTTTGTATTTTCTTGCCATAAGTAAGTTGCCAGACAAATGGATACCTCCATTTTGTCCCCCATGAGCCCAGGGCCCACAACAGACATACAGATACATACACACACATATATGGGCAATTAGCCTTAAGAAAAATTTTATTATTTAAATAGTGTTATTTAAGCAATTTTTTCTTCTTAATTTCAAAGAGTGACAATATGTCAAAAAAAAGTCAACATGGATTTTTCTTGTTTTAATTAACCTTAGAGAACATGCAAATACTACTGGCTTTTAAGAGAAGCATGTCCATTTAAGATGCTTATTCATTTAAGCAGTATTCATTTAAAGGTCCCCTTGAGTATTATTCTATGTGTTTTGATTTGGTTCAGAGAAAATGTATTCATTTAATAGATTTATTTCATTAACAGGTATTTATTTAAGTGGGTTCCACTGTATTTAAATCTCCAAACAGTCTCCATTACTTCCTTGCTTTCTTGCTTTGTGTTGACTAATTTTAATAAGCCTAAGGTGCCTAGGGTCTTATTGAGTGTTCAGTTTGATCAATATGGTTAAATTAAAATTGTGTAAAATACAAGCAAATGTACTCTAACAACACAGTGAAGAATGCGCTGTGCACTAAGCATTGATTGGTGTGCTGTGCACACGGCTGTTTTGTGGTGGGTGGGTAAGCCTCTCAACTACTTGGGAACTGCAGATCTCCTTAGGACCTCCTCTCCCTCCAGACACACCCACGTCCTCTCCCACCCAGACATTCAGAGAAGGGCACAGGCATACCCAAGGAACTCGAAAAGTAAGGAAAGTCATGTCAGGTGTTATGATTTTGATGTGATAGGAAGCAGAATGTACGACTCACAGTGAAATTGTATGTGAAGAAAAAAATAGCTAAGATCTCATAAAAAGTAAGCCCTGGCTATCCCCCAAAATGCTTTCGGCAATGTCAGTTTAGAAGGGAGAGTGTAGTTCCTCTTCACAGAATAACTTTTTATCTTATTGTAATTACTCTTAAATCTTAATCACTTGGTAGCTTGTATCCTTTTTCAAAGTTCTTGCTTGTCGAGTTTGATTTAGCAAGTTACCAAAAACAAACAAACAAACAAACAAACAAAAAGACCCCACCCAATTTCTGAAGTATACCAGAAATCACCCTTACCATTAGTGCTGCTTTTGAAAACCTAGATAACTTAAGAGCCTTCTAGCAAACTCATTGCTTTCTATGTAATTAAAAAGCTACACAGACAGTACATTTTAGTGGGTTCCATTTAGCATGTAGGTTTGTATCTTCCATCCTTAAATCAATTTCTTTACGTTTCTCCTTTTTCCTTCTCTTTGTTTTCCTCTTCTGCTTGTTCTAAGGGTTGCAATAGGAATATAGAATATACTTAATACTCAATGTCAGCCTTCTTAAGCTTTTCACAATCTACCACGATCACCGAGCGATCATAATTATATATCATACAAAAGTGTTCCTAATATGTGTTGGCTCTCAAGGTGGTTTCTTTTTTTCCTACCTGTTGTGTGATCTTGTATCTATCTTTAATCTTCTTGCTAAGTGATAGCTACCATCACAGCTTTGGCTTTCCTTGATATTATCTCTGCCTACATGTCCAAAACATAAGTTCACATGAGCAGAAGTTGATCTTATCAAAGGTAAATCAGAAGTTAAGGAAAAAAAAAAAAAGACAGGAAGATAAAGAAATAAAAACTACATTACTGTATTTAGAAACGTGTGTTCTGTTGAGACGAAAATCATTCTCTGGGTTAAATTGACCATGTAGGTTTATAAGCATAGCAAGAATTTGAAGTTTCCTTGTGAATTAAATCTACTGCTTGAGCTTCCTAACCTCTAATAGCACAGTCCCCAGCAAGGCTGCAAAATAATGTTTGAGTCTTAAAATCATCAGAAATAAGTCAACCAATACAAGTTCAGAAGAACTGACTTTATTTTTGTGGTGGGGCCAAAAAAAATACTTAGCTTTTTGTTTAGTTTTGTTCATGTTAATCTTGATTTTTCTTAGTGTTTTGTATGTTTTGAGTTTTTAATATCAAAGGTAGTGCTCTTTGTAAACAAGTGTAAGCTTACCCAGGCAGCTTCACTTACACTCTTCCCTTGTAATCAGATGTGAAAATTACACCCTCCCTTTTGGATACATGATAATTACACATTTCAACATGCAAAGAATTGTCTCTGTTTCAGTTGTTGGAATGAAAAAGCTGAGACATTCAGTAAAATATATTATTATATTAAAGATCATTTCCATAATTGTTTTCAGGATTCGTAATCAAAACCATGATCAAGGTAGTTTTAGTTTTTAAAAAGAATACACATGGAAATAAGGAGTGGTTAAAATTAATTGCTAAGTTCCACTTGACTGGCCGTTCTCTTATTTTATAAAAAAGCAATTGGGAAAATACATTATATTCTTTCTTTCAAAAAAATCATTTTGGGGGCACCTGGGTGGCTCAGTGGGTTAGAGCCTCTGCTTTCAGCTCAGGTCATGATCCCAGGGTCTTGGGATCAAGCCCCACATTGGGCTCTCTGCTCAGCAGGGAGCCTGCTTCCTCCTCTCTCTCTACCTGCCTCTCTGCCTACTTGTGATCTCTGTCTGTCAAATAAATAAATAAAATCTTTAAAAATAAATAAATAAAAAATTAAAATTAAAATTAAAATCTTTTTGGATCTTATTTGACATTTTTTTCTCCATGCTTATAGAAATACCTATTTTTCATGTAGACCAAAAACAAAGGTTAAAAAAAAATCTACATTTTTGTGATCATGTGCAAGGTTTTGTCAGAGGAGAGATATAAATATAACAAAGGAATCTTTTCAGGAAATGTGTTTTATTTATTGTTTGTGTCTTATTTTTTTTCCCCCAAGTCCTTTTGAGCCAACTGAGCCAATTGTGAAAGTTTTGTAAACTCCAATGAGGTATCTCAAACTTCACAGCCAGATTTCTAGGCTCATCTGCACTGCCACTTAACATCATAAGGTAGAGATGTCAGTGTGGGTATAAGACAAAGCCTGAAAAACTTGGAGACTTTGGTAAATCGCACTAACTCAAAACATTTTTTTCCTCTTCGGGCGGAGGGTTTAGGTGATTGATTCCTTTTTTATTTCCCTAAGCTAAATAAAAGAGAACAGGGGAGAAAAGGCAGTGTTAGATAACTGATGGTATGGTTTCTTGAAGTAGTTTATATCATAAAGGATATTTGGTTTTTTTCCTATTCAAGTATTTGTTTTTTTCCTATTCATCCAAACACTGGCATAGGTAAGAGAGGATACATATTCACGCATATTCACAATACATACATATTCACAAATTTATTTTTTTTAAAAAAAGGATCCTAGCAGATTTTTGGTTCTGAAAATGTCTCAACCCAGTTTTCAAATATTTGGACTTAAATGATAACACTAATTAGTGCTTATCTGTACATCCTTTGTGTTTTAAAAACATTGCATAATCTGACATGTATATTTAATTTTCCAAAATATTTTCCCTAGAGAGCATTCGTGTATTTTTAGACCTTGGGAGGAACTGGAGATTTCAACTCTTCTCATCCCTAGGCTTCCCTTATTGGGTAGACATTGAAACAGAACTGCAGAACCAGGATTTGAATCCTAGTCTTCTGATCGAAAATTAGGGACAAGATACTGTTTTGAATGTTGTTGATAGTTTTCTCTCAAGATCCAACCCGACATGATGTCTTATTTTTAGACCAAATGATTCTCTACCCCGAAGTGTCAGGTTGTAATTGGTGTATATGCCAAGAGGTAAATGAGCTAGAATCAGAAAATCTAGTGTGCCTAAGTGCTGAGTTACTGGACTATGGAGACACATGTTCTGAACTCAAGACTCTGGTTTTAGTGCTTCTGTGTTTTTTGGACGGATTGGGTGGTAGCTTTTTAGGTGAGGTGTTCTCCTAATTCTAATACAGACAGGGGGCAGAGCACCCAGAAAATATTTCACCTGGTATTGACATTAGCCTGGCATTAAGTGAGTTCCCATTCCAGCCGCCTTTCAAAGTAAGCCAAGCCTCCACTGGCACAATAGAGAGTGTGGGGAGAAGAGTCCATGGCAGAGAGTCGATAGAGGAGAAGACAGAAGGGAAGGCAGCCGAGAAGGAATGAAAAGGCCTGTGTATCTGGCCCCATTATCTGCATCCACCTTCTCCACGTTCAGCTTTGCAGCAGGAGCAGCGGTGGCGAGGAAGAGTTTGGGGTGAGGAGAATGGCTTCCTCTCCGAAGCCATTCCTGATTACACTACATGTCTTCTACTAGGTTCTATTCTAGGAGGCCGACTGATCTGTGGAGTTCTGGAATCACAATCTAGTATAAGAAGAGGAGTCCTGGACTTGGTTCGGGAAACTCAGACTTCTGGTCCTCCCAGTCCTGCCATCCAGTGGCGGCGTGGTCGGCACCAGCACCAGCGCCTCGCTGGGCTTCCTGTCCCTAGCTGTAACTTGTAGAGATTGGACAGAGGTTGTGAACTGGTGGCTGACAGATGTGTTTGGTTTGGCTCAGGAAGTATTCTAAACACATTTGAATTGGTTGCCAATATTTAAAAATTGGGAAAGTCACTCAAAAGTTCTAATTTTCAGCTCTTCTAGAGAACACAGAATATCTGACTTCCCTGGCCTACGTGGCTCCACAGAAAGAGGGAATTTCTCTGGATCCGTGACAGAAGGATCAGCCAACCCCCTTCCTCTGCATGGTCTGTGTAGATATCGGTGTGTGTGACCCCTAGTCCTCTCCAGGACTCCTTCCTTATAGAGCCTCTAGCTCTATAATTCTAAATCTGACATGCCTCACTGTACAATGTACACTGAATCCTTAGTGGTTTCTACATCCATGGTAGAATTGTCTGTATGACCAGCATCCGATAAAAGTTGGAAGATTTAAATAAGTCAGCCCTATTTGGAATAAATTCTTCTTACATTGAAATCTGATGATGGAGGCAGGTAGAGCTCAGAAAATGTGGCCTTAAAGCTAGTCACAGGAAAGGTTTGGCCTCTAACAATTGTCTACCCAGCAAACTATATAACTACTTTGTAAATTATCCCAAATTCATTCTTTAAAACTAAAGCAAATAATATAGGCTCCTTCAGTTAACATAGTATTTTCCCACATCTCCCACTAAACCAACATCTCTGATCTTCTTTCTGAATATTGGGCTCATGAACTTTTTCTGTTCACATAATTGCAAGGAAATTATATAGGCTTAGGAACTATTTGGTCCTATTCAAAAGTAAAGAAATATCCTTGATTTAGAAAGTCATAGTTTTATAAACCATTTTCCCAGATATATCCAGTTTGAACACAAAGGATAACATTTGCAACTAATGGTTATAGAGTGTTTCATATTGTCCAAGGTGCTTTGGCAGAAATATCTCATTTGATCTTCACAAAAATTCTAGCAGAAGAAAGAGAGGATATTTAACACAAACAAAGAGTCACAGACTCAGAGAAATCAGATGACTTTTGGAAAATTGGCCTACTATTTTAATGTGTGAAAGACCTAGTATTCAAGCCAATAGCTTCCAGCTCAGCATTCAGTGCTTTCCATGTTATAGCTGTGTTTCTAAGATGCATGGATGGATGGATGGATGGATGGATGGATGGATGGATGGATGACTGGATGCATAGGTAGGTAGATAATCTTACCTAAACAATGATTTCTTTTCCCCTCATGAATGAGCAGAATTGTCTCAACGTTTCCTAAGTTGGATGAAAAATCTTTTTGGTAGCTATTCTTAAGTGAATCCTGGATTTTCATTAAAGGAAACTAGTACGTAAAAAAGCACAATTCATAAGCAGTGTAGGGAATAATTTAAGATCAAAGTTTTAGAGTGAAATAATCATACAGAGTAAAGAAGGGAGGGAGGAAAAAAATAAATGAGGTAGGTAAAAGGTTATGGAAATTAGGGGGGTTAACTGTAAAATAATGAAGTAGAGGATAGAAAATGGAGATTATGGAAAGATGAGAAGAAATATAAGAAGAAATACAGGATAAGAAGACTGTGTAGTAATTTAAGAAGTGAAACCCCTCAGGACAGAGATAGGGGAGAAATGGGAAATTCTAGAGAGGAAGCAACGATTAGGAAGTGTGGAAGAAAAACCTCTAGGCCAGAAATCTGAGCAGACTTGAGGAGAGGGGAAGGTGGTTAAATATGGAAACACAGAAAGGGATGTTTTTAGGAATTCAGAAGCTGAAAGGAAAATAAATTTTAATCACGAAACTCTGTGAAGACAGAATCAAGTCTGAATTACAAGAAAGGAAATTCACATGGTTAGAAGGAAAGAATAGAAATTAGTAAGAGAAGTCTTTGGATTTCAAGAGGTGGGTAGAGAAATGATTAAAAGGAAAAAGGGCACGGTAGCTGGAGGTAGAAAATGAAATGACCCTGGAAAGACGTGACTGGGACCACAGCAAATTGCAATAATGTGGAAAAGGGAGCCAATCATGAAGGAACCAGAAAGAGGGAAGGAAGAAAGGAAGAAAGGGAGGGGGGGGGGGAAGGAGAGGAGGAAGGGAGGAAAAGAGAAAGGAAGGGAGGGAGGGAGGAAGGAAGGAAGGAAATTAATTTAAGCTCTTTTGGGCGGGGACAAAGCCCGTAGGGTAACAGAGATAAAAGTGGCAAGGGGAAAGTGGGAAACAGAGAAGGCAGCAAGGCAGTTATGGGGCTAAAAGCATGGATAGTAAGAAGGAGGCATTGTGTTTTTTCATTGAACCCTATGGTATTAGTTTTCCTTTTCCGTAACTGGGGACCCTACTTTATTTCACATATTCATATTCTACCAGTATGATCAATTCACATGGGAGAGGAATTTACAAAAAAGAGCCACTTTTTGCTTTTTCAAATTTTCCACAGGTGAGGTAACCTGATGTTAATCTATCAACCCGAAGGACACAGCACCAGAGCAAGTGTGTCATTGGTGCTAGAGGTCATTACCAGTCTTGAAACTGTTTTTTTTTTTCAATAAATTCATAATTCATATAAAGTGGGAGTTACGTCCATTTATGGCAAAACATACTCTAGATATTGATTTATAGTGCTTTTGCTGAAGTTTTTTTAGTTTGACTTATGGATTTTTCATCTACTTTTTATAGATTGTATTTTATAATAAAATTGTGTAGCTCCTTCAACAATTCTTTTTTCTTTCTTTTTTTGAGAAAGCGAGAGATGGTGCAGGGGTGGGGGCGAGAGAGAATGTCAAGCAGGCTGCACAACCTGTGGGGCTCAATCCCACAACCCTGAGATCTTGACCTGAGCCAAAATCAAGAGTTGGACGCTTCACTGACTGAGCCACCCAGGCGCCCCACACTCAACAATTCTTTACCTTGATATATACACTCATTTTATCTAGACTCAAATACTTTCTCGCTCCGAATGGTCTAAAAGCATACTCCATGAGGTTCTAGAATTTATTTAGATGCCTCCTCTCCCCCACCTATTTCTAGTCTTCCTCTTTAATTAAATGATGTAAAGCCTTCGGCCATACAATTTTCATATCACTATGAAAATGGAGTTAAAAAATCATAACAGACATAAGAAACGGGAGGAAATTAGTACTTTCATAAGAACTTAAAGCAATTCTCTTCGGTACTCAGTTTAATCTCTTTTTTCCTTCTTCCTTTACTTCTTTCCTCTTTCTTTCTTGTCTTTCTTTTTTCCCCTCCATAATCCCTGGCCCCTTTCTAAAATAATCCCTGGCCCCTTTCTAAGATCTTCACCTCAAAGATGGATGTGCCTGAAAAGAAAAGCAAAAATCATTGGTTGCTGTACTAACAATTACTTCTGTATTTGTCAGAAACCAGTTTGAAATAAGATACAAAATTCCTAAAAGTAGCTATCTGTGTGAAAAACTTTTTTAGGTCTAGCCAGGATATGAATGGATACCTCTTCCATGTCATGAAAACAAATGCTTATGTACGATCCCTGAAGAAAAGAAAAAAAAAATGATGCCTTAATAATGACAATACCTATTTTATAAGAGTGGGAAACATAGCTAAGTGGCTTTTGGAACACTTACTGGACTTGTTCATTTTTTTTTTTAAACCTTTAGCATATGGAGAAAATAGAGATGACAGGCAGGTAGCTGAATGCGACAACAGGATGGCAAACGATTCTTGACTCTCAGGATAGAAAGAATTTATAAGACACGGATCCTAATACAGTTAAGTTCAGGACTGCAGACAGTAGGGGTGGGGAGGCCATGTTTTAAGAACAATCATCCTTAAACATCCTCTTAATGCAAAGTCACTCATCTCTCCCCACCCACCCCCTGCTTCCTAGAATTAAGGAAAGTCCTTCCTTAACTTGGGTTGCTATGCAGAGATGTGAAATCTCATTGGCTCCGAATGATTTTCTGTTTAGTAGCGACTACTGGGAACCCAGCTAATGTGCATATTGATGTACCCTGTAGCTTCAGAGATGATGAAAGAGCGTATTACTTATTTCCACAACAACAAAGCTAAGAGAAATTTGAAAGCAGCCAGTTATTTTACCTGGGGACTTTCTCCCAGGTGACTGGGTTATAGAGCCACGGAATTTAAATATGGGGGTAGTCCCATTTTCTGAAAAAGTTTTTCTGGGGAGCCACAATACCACTCTCAACCCAATAATAATAATAATAATAATAAAATAAAAGAATTAAGAGACTGTTGCTTTCATTTGCATACATTTAGTCAACTCTGCCTAAAATATGGAAAAAGACATTATTATGCTCATTCAGAGTGTATTTTAGTCGTTGTTTACTAGGCTGGACTGACATGATATGATTTGTGCTTTGCGGGGTCACAACAAGCTACTAGCAGGACAATTTGCTGAATCAAGAGGATGATTGTGTCTGGTGCCAGTCAGTCGCAATTAGGACCAGGATCAGGGAGGCCCAGGGCTTGTGCATCGTCTTGGGCTGGCTGCATAGAAATCAGCTCACCTGAAACTAATTGTCACAACAGAGACCTTATGCAAATGAGCCCTGGGGTTAGCGTGGGAAAAGAAAAACTGTCGCAAAGATAGGTGACCTGCTGAGCAGGGGGTCTGTTGCTGGGGAAATCTTTGTTCAATGAGTTTAAAAATGTTTTCATTGTTCAAAAAAAAAAAAAAAAGCATACCCACTCACCAAGAGTGTGGCAAACACACTCATCTAAAATTCCAGTAAAGTGAAAGCCTGCTTTGGAGCATGCAATAAATTGGTAGTCTATACTTTATAAGGGCTAGGGCAGGAAAATAATTTCCCTTTTGCAAGGGCCTTTAAAGTTGAGGTGCTGTGGGTTGCAGAGTGGGCCTACCTTGAAAATTTGCTCGGAAGGTCAGTTCTGCTGTTATCCTGATGGGGCTTCTACCTCCTTTTCTAACTACAATCCAACTGTCCTTGTCCACATAGCCATGAGGGGTTCCTGTGAACTAGACAAGAGAGGCCTGTTTCCTAATTGAACTTCACTTTTTTTTTTTGAACTTCACTTTTATCTCAGGTAGAAAAGAAGGGCCAGGAGAGCTCCCCCCACATGGCAAAAGAATCCAGGAAACAATGGGCAGTTTCTTAAACTGTGGTTTCTCAAATGTTCACAGAATTAAATGAAATGCAAACGTTGTGAAATTCCAAGACAGGTTATGTGGCCCAAGTGACCATAGATTGTAGAAATTTAGCAAAATAAAACTTATTTTTAAATAATTGACTTCCCTTTCCTAGACCTCTGACAAAAATATCTGTAAATGAGCAATATTGTAATTTAATCTTACTTACAGCACACCTTTGAAATAGTCTTCAAAATGTTCAACTTTAGAAAACTCCATGAAGAAAAGTCATTTTAAGGTGGGGAACCTTTTAATATGTTGTTGTAACAAAGTTGCTTTTGGGTTATTGATTGATTTTTTAGCTTTTCAATTTTGTTTCCCTAAAAAAGTATGGGTTAACATATTGACACTACTTAGCTTTTCACTGAAAACTTGCCAGTAACATATTAAATAATGTGTATTCACACAGCAGTATAAATCAAATAAGGAGAAAATGGGGAATTCTGAGCTTCTGCAAGAACAGAGATGTTTTGTGTCTGGTGATTCCAAAAGACGAATAATTGGAATAAAATATTTTAGGTGAGAGAAAAAGAAGCAAAGTTGCACTGCATTAGCTTTAAATGCAAATGTTATTTTGTTTGGCAAATTACTGGGTCTGCGAAAGTAAGTGTTTTCATTGTGTTTCCTAAGGGGCTGGATTGAAATTTGGACTTGTATCTGCTAAGCCAGTTCAGGAATTACCTCGATGGCCACCACAAAACCTAAAGAAAGTTAGGCTCAAAAGCAGCACGACTTAATCACAACTTAAATTAAAAGGAAAAAAAAAAAAAAGAAACCAAACTCTTTGTCCCTTCACCACTGTCTGAAATAATTTCCACATATAGGAGACAGTTCACAGTGGGTATGAAGTGCTCAGCTTTCACTCATCAAACTTTAATCGGAACTGCATTTTAGTTTTTGAATAAAGAACACTTAAAAAATTTAGATGCAAATGATTTTGCATTATTCATGCCCTAAGTGTCCTTGTAGATTTAAACACTTCTGAGGCCACCTTGATTCAAGTAATTACCTAGGCCCTCACTGCTCCGTCATGAATAAGGTATTTTGTACAAGCAAAGTGTGTACCCGATGAGCTTTTAAAGTGGCTTTACACTGAACTTGTGTATTGCTTCTCGTGCATGAGTGAGCCGAACACGCGTCGCAATCTGTCTCAGGTGGGAAACCCTGGCTGGGCATCCATGGGTGACGGGATGAAACCCAGCGTCTCTCTCCACACACATGCTCTTCCTTTTGTCTCTTCTTAAGAATCTCAAAGTGATTCTCCTGTCCTGGTCTAGTAGCTGTTTGAGAATCTAAGAAAGCAATAGATTAGGAAAAGAAATGAGAGGGAAAGTAGCCCTGGTTCCGCTTAACTCCTCTGTCCCTGGAGTTCATTTAAATGGCCACTTTTCAGCCCACCTCGCCTCCACCAGCAAAGGCTTCTGCATAAGGTAAGAAGTCTCTCTGATTTTATGTGGCTCAGTACATCTGTCTCCCCATCTGTCAGCCTAGACTCAGCTCCTAGAGCCAGGTCCTACCTCCACCACCGCATTCCTCACAAAGAGGAACTGGCTTCACACTCAAAGGTGAACGGAGGATGCGTCCCATGGAAATGGAAGCGACCACGCAGCATGAGTCTCTAAGTTTATCCACACACACACACACACACACACACACACAGAAGGTTCGTAAGAGTTAAATATAATTGGCTGAGGCCTGTAGCTGGCGTTTGTTACAAAATGCCCAAGACTTTCCTTTCCAACTCCGTGGCTTTGAAGAATTATAGGAATTTTATGATGTGCTATTGGAGTTATACTGGCAGAGATTACAGAAAAGGGGTTAAAGTTGGTTTATGGTAGAAAAAAATTATGCAGAAACCAATAAAAATAAACACACTCAAGTAGACTAAACTTGCTGGGCTTTTAGTTTTAGTTTAACAAAGGAAGTTTAGATGAAAGTAAATGTTGCAGCTTTTAGAAAATTAGTTGACACTCATACTTGATCATCTTTACTACACAGCGGTATAATTAATATTTAAACATTCTAATAATGCAGCTTGCTTTGCATGCACTTTTCAGCCTCACAACAGTATATTTTATCTGGAATTGTGTTAGCATTTTCTTGGGTACTACCCATTTTCATGGAGTTAAATTTAAAATAGAGAAGGGCCTTAGCCCTTATGGCCAGTAAAACATCAATAGGAGAGCGAACAGGTTTCATACATCTCCCAGACAGTTTATTATTAAGACCAATATTTACCCGAGATAGTAGATAATATATAAATTGTGTTCCATTGCGCCCGTGAACGCTTTTAAATGCACGGAGCAGATTAAGTTTGAAAGTTGCATCTGGCTGTGGTCCACTCACCTCTGACTGTCCAAAACAGGAGAATTTTGATTTTGGGAAGGTGGTATGAAATGAGGAGACAGCACGTGAAATGCTCTGCCCACCAATATCTGCCCATTCATTAAGACATCTGATTAACGCAGGGAAGAATTTTTATTTCCAGTACATGAAATCATTTCGAAGGCATTGTCTGAGCTGTGACGGCTGAATGCCCAGGAACTTGGTAAAACAAGAAAACTAGTAAAATGTAGAGAAGTTAGCTTAATTGAGAGAAGACGGAGCTAATTTATTTTCCTATGAGAGTTTTCTTCCCGTTCCCGTCTCAGGGCTGTAGGTGGTAGGGAAAAGTTGTTTCAGGTGCTACCCTCAGCTCGGCCCCTTTGAAGAGTGCAAGGTGCCCGGTGTGCTTGATCTTCTTCGAGGTCGAATGGTGAGAAAGAGCGTTCTACTTTTCCACTGTAACTTCAGTGTTCTTTAACATAAACAGAATTTGCATGCACATATTTACTGCTCATTCTATATAACTGAGTAGGTGTACTGAGTTGCAGATCTATTTTGAGACTCGGCCCGTGTTAACCTCTTGAGGCCCACTTCACGATAGGTACTGCCCTGTGGGAGTCCTATTAGTGAAGGATGAAGCCACAAGGGTTCCAAGGCCACGCCAGCACTGGGGCATCTCATTTCACTTAATTCTGTGAAGCCTTGAGCCAAGGTTGGCACAACTCAAAGGGCACAAATGAGAACTGCAAAATTAGGCAGGTTAGGTTCTGAGAGAGAAAAGATAAGCAACAGAAAAAAACAGCCTATAGGAAGGATCACTATAGAAGAGTGCTATGTAAACGAAGTTTCACATGGAAAGAACCAGAGGGATCTTATGAGGTAGCTGTCATGAACAGTTTGTGCGGGCTGCTTTGTTTCCTTCTGTCAAAGAAAGTCATTTTCACAGATTCATGGAGACGATCGTTTTTATTTCTGATATCCAGAAACCGAACTGGCAGTTTGGTCTCTTTGTATTTTATTGGGTTTGTTTTGAGAAAGGGAGCTAAATGAACTCAGCTTACAAATAACTAACAGCCCCTGAACTGTTTAAAACCTGCTCTTGAGGTGGGAAAGCAGAGATAAGTTGAACCCAACTGCTGTCACATGTATGGGTTTGACAGATAGGTAAGTCCGAGAGTGGACAAAATTAAAAACATTTTTCATATGCTAATCTCCACCTGCACAGGAATTTTTTTTTTTTAAAGGAGGCAGCCTACTGGTAGACTAAATTCAAGAGCTGTCTATCACCAGTACATTACTTCTAGGAATTGCCATGACACACAAAAAACGAGTAACTACTTTCATGACAAAAGTCTTCCATAGAATCTTAATTCCAGATGGGTGTCATGACAACCATGGGCCAGCAATTTGTGGAAAGAAAAATGACCCATACCTGTAGCTTTTAAACTAACCTAATAATTCCCTCCATGTGTAATTGGCTCAAAGTTCTGTCTGAGGAATTACTTTTTAAGTTGCAGATAGAGGTAAAAGGGAGCACCGTGGTCTGCCTTGCCTTTCAGGTGGTAGGTACATGTAAACTTCACAGTGAGTGTGGGAGACAACAGGGAATGTCAATGAGAACCTACAGATTAACCCACAGCAATGAAATCTGAGAAGGTTTATAGCAAGTAGGTAATAGTTTCAGTCCTCTATGAGAACACATAAACTCCAACTTCACGCTGGGACAAAACAGGGCAGGACATTTGAGGTAGAGGGTGAGAAAACCTTCCTCTCCTTATGAGAAAGCCTCTCCCAGACTCGTTTAAATGCCACTGGGCTGCTATTGAATGCTTACCATTTCTCTGGGTTTTATATTATTGTACAAGAAGCTTTGGGAGTTTCCTTTAATTTTGATAAATATTCAAATTTGTGCATAATTTCTACACTTCGGTTTTGAATGATAGAAAATTTCCCATGCTTGTTGAGTTTCTTTTCAAGTAAGAAAGTAATTCTTGTAATAAATGAGAATGTTGTGTTTCTTTTTCCCAATATTGTCAAGCTAATAAGCCCTTACTTCAGTTTATAAATTCAAGATTCACTAATTTATTGAAACGAGAGCCAAAATAGCCCATGAGAAGTCTTAAACATCAAATGGTGACTCGAAAGAAATGGGGAGCTAATGGTTATCTAAGGTGAGGTCCTGCCTTTTTCTAGCAGAGAGTCCTCAGATTTAGGAAACTTTTGGTTCAAATGCCTGTAATGGGGTTAGTACCCTCAATTTCCATGCGGTACTCTTTGGGACCCTATGAAGTAAGTTCTAGTCCATGATTATAACACTGGTGTTACTTTAAAATACACTGTATCTGGGAGGTAACAGTCAGAGAACATTTCTGGCATGGTAGTTTTTGTGTGGAAGAGGAACTTAAAAGAACATATGCAGGCACTAGATGAAATGTTTTGCTTTGGCTTTACGTGGAGGGAAAGCTGGACAATGGTCATTTTACTTTCTAAATGGAACTTAAACCCTGATGCCATGTGACCGGCCAGGCTGCTAAAAGGAAGGAGAAGAGTTAGTTAGCATCCTTAACATTCTTTGATTGGCGAGCACATTAGGAGGTAGATAAGGGAGCGGCATGGGCGACCCACCTCCTGGCCACGGGAGGACAGTGCCTGGAATGTCTGCAATTTGTTTCTATTTTTGTCACACCTATGTGTGGCCACCCATCTGGTCTGAATCAATCAGTCTCATCCCAGGGCTCTGCTTCTCTCCCAGCTGAAATAATACCCTCCTTTTCCACTGTTCTGCATTAAGGAGGTTCACTTTTCACAACTGGCCAGGCAAGACAATTCACAAGGCTAGATGTTTGTAAATACAGGTGAACCCAGAAGGAGGCACTGGGGAGAATTAAAAAAAAAAAAAGAATATTTTATGGATACACTCTGCTCTACTAGAAACAGTACTTGGGAAAACCGAATGATTCATTAGCAAAATATTTGACTCCAGGAAGTAAAAGAATGATGCTATACCATTCTGTATGCATGTATCCTAATTTATTTTTTAATGCAGTTTTCTTTGCCTGAATTTAAACGAGGCTGTTCTACCTACAGCAGATAAAGCCAAGGTATGAGGTATCGGCCATTACTTAGGCTGAAGGATTTTCTTAGGCCATTTCTCTCTGCTCCACACTAGAATAAATAATGCTCAATTCACCTACACCTCTGTAACAGCCCTGCCCCTCTGCAGCTAGATCATTTTCTTGACATTCCTCATGTGCACATTCTGTTCTTTAGCAGTCCGGCACCCTTGCCTCCCCCATCTGATTCCTGCACACCTGAAAGCCTCTC
Source organism: Martes martes (assembly GCF_963455335.1). Taxonomy (NCBI): domain Eukaryota; kingdom Metazoa; phylum Chordata; class Mammalia; order Carnivora; family Mustelidae; genus Martes; species Martes martes. The sequence goes on along the minus strand of NC_137890.1, from coordinate 110,830,035 downwards.
TCTTCATAGTCCAGTCTGTAGGCCACTGACCTCTATTACAAAGGTCAAGGTATTCTCCAGTGAAACCAGCTTTAGGACTACATAGCACTCTTCCCACAAGAGACCTCAAAACTTACTGACGTTGGTCTTGGCAAATTAAATAACAAGGGAAAAAGCAACTCATGTTCCCTATCTGCCCAGTTTCCCAATGCAGTGGGAACTACCAGCCTATCGTCACCTCCCATCCGGGAACCCCAGGGTTATTTCTGTCTCACCCGCCGCCTTTCTCACTCCCCACATCCAGTCTGTTAGCAACCATTGCCACTTTTTCTCCCTTTTTTTTTTTTTGCTTTGGCCAACGTTTCCTGAATCCACCCCCTTCCTCTTCATTCTCATAGTTGTGGTCTTGGTCTAGGCTTTGGCTTTGGCCTTGGCCCACTGGGAATTTGCGGCCTTCTTCTGTCTCTGCGTCTGTAGGAACATATCAAGCCTCAGCTTAATTTACCACTGATGAACTTGCTGTCCTCTGTCTGTACCTTTAACCAGTCCATCATTTTCTTTGGGCTCCACTGGGACCGCCGACTGCTCTCTGGACTCATTCTGTTGCTCCCTTTCTAGGTCTCACCTCGTCATCCAACCCTCAACTAATGGCACCCATCTTTTTTCTTTCTTTTCCAAAGTAAGCCCTTCTATTCTTTATGCAGTCGTTTCTCTCATTGCTTCAGAAACTCTGCTATGCTGTCCCCACCCCTGATCGGTGCCCCTGTGTGGCAGGCCCAGAAACTTTGGATCTTTCAACCATCCTTCCTTCCCTTCCCTCCATTCTGATGTGGCAAAGTGTGGTCAGTGAGAATGAGACCAAGTTCAGAACCTCAGCTCTACCACTTGCTACCTATGACATTGGACAAGTGACCGAACACCCATAAGCATCAGTTTCCTCATCTATAAAATGGGTTATTGTGAAAGAAAAAAAGGCGAATGATGTCGAAAACTGCTGGCACATAGTAAGCTCCATTTAAATGTTTGTTGCTGTTCTCAAAGGACAACTGCCCAATCACACACCTTCAGTCACTCTCACACCCTGTGCTCCTTCATCCTCACTTGTAAATTTTGATGACAGCACAACTGAGTTCCTTTAATCTGGTTCCATCAGTAGATTATGTCCTACAAATCAAGGACAAAGTTAATTGAATGTGGCTGGTGCCAACCAAGTGATGATGAAACCTTAAATGATGCTTTGTGAGGATGATTATGAAGAAGAGGATGGTAAAGATTATAATGATGGTGATTATGATGAAGAAAACACGGCCAGGCCCTCCTTTGGGTTAATACTCTTGGCTCATACAGCTAAGTCTCCAGAAAACATATAGCATTCCCCCTCAAATTAGTTTCTTCTTCCCATTACATGGAAACATGTTATGCGTAAAAAAATATATTGTGCAGTATGCATGAGATTTATTTCTCAGAAAGCAGAGAAATGGTAAGAATTTTAAGTGTTCTACATACTTATTTAGATCTCACATCAGGAGATAAAACAAATGAAAACTCTGACTTGTTAATAATTTACATTTTAGTGGAAAATTCATACATGCTGTTAAGATACCTCTAAGACCCGACACAGAAAATGGAAATAACTTACATCCACTGCGCACTGAAGACAGACTTTGTCTGAGAAGAAAACATTATCAATTAAAAGAAACAACAACAGTGTTTACAAGGGAACGTTGGCCATATTTACAGGGCTATGATTCTAATTTCAGATGACTCTTTTGAAGTATTCACATCGATGATCTCTCCATTCATCAGGTGTTTCTTACAAAAAATCCACCAAGGTCTACCTCACCACCTAGGAGGTAGCTCACAAGTAGGGGGTTTCTTTTCAGCAAGCCACACCATCACTTTTCTCTAACAGCTTATGCAAAAGTTTCATGGGGGAGGGAGAAGCCCGAGCCAGAAAGAAAGAGAGAGAGAGAAAGAGAGAGAGGGAGAGGAGTGTGCATGACAATAACTACCTCTGTCCCTTTGCTTTTTGTTCTTTTCATGTCAGGGAACTTTTTAGCTGTGCTGCCCGGGTAACTGCTCTGGAAGGTTGGGATATCTGTTGTTGAAGGAGGTTTGTGATTGAGGGCCTTCTGACACAACCTTTTGTTGCATTGAGGTGTTTGATCCTCTTTCCTTTTCTTCTAAAACCAATCCCATCCCTTTAAAAAATGGATAACCAGCACTTCTTTTACTTATTGTCAGCTTTTGGAAAGTTGCTGTGGGGGTTTGTAGAAGTTTAACTGGTTAACTCTTTGCATGCTGATAGGCTGCTGATAAACACACTTCTTCTTTCTGAACATGAGAGATTTTAATCACTTTTATCAGGTATATACTGTTTTTACTCATGCAGAGCAACTGAACCGCGTTCTGTCCCAAAATACAGTGCTTGTGCTTAAGGTCTTGAAATGCGAGAGTGGTTCAGGCTTTGAAATGGGACAGGACACATCCTTACCTCCTTTTTGTCCTCAAACTGAAATGGGTGAGAGGTATGACTGCCATTTGAAAAGCCCGATAAGGTATACTCATTTTTTAATTCAAGAACGGCAGGCTTCGGTAGAAAATAAATGCAACGACTGACTTCGAAACGGGCCGTGTAACTATATGGCAACAAAAAAAGAGAGCCTCAGAAGGCAGAGTGTAAGGGTCTTGTTCCAGCCTGCTGGCTAAATGCTGGGATAGTTTTTCCCCGAAGGAAGGGACACAGCCCAGGCTATGGGGCGAGAAAAGAAGCTTAAATGGATTATTTAACAAAAAAGCAACTTACGGCTTCTAGATAGTGACCTACATCCTGCACACAATGATGATATCTTTACGGCCGTGATAGGGTTAATAACCTAACATCATTCATGTAGTGTTTTTTGAAAATTGAATTTTACTGCTACAAAGTAAATGTAACAGCCCTCTGGAGACAATATTACAGGCACTTTATTGTTTGCTAAGCTGATGTCATCTTTCTACAGACTGACTTTAAAACAAAGGCAGAACATTTATTACAAATATCACTGTGTGAAAGGAAATCTACTGAAATATTGTTTAGAAGGTGAGCTGATAAAAAAGTATTAATACTTGGCTTTGATCATCTTACACCATAAAGTTGTGACTTCAAAATGCTGCTCATGTGATCCCTATTCAAGGCAAAACTTCATCCTGGAAATTCCTCTCCACCTCTCTAATATTATTCGCCCTCAAGTTGGAATATTTGTTTAAGCTTCCTGCCTGTTTTGGATACATTTTTACTCTGTAAGGGGATTTATTAACACAGTTGATGAGCTCTTGAGAGGGAAATTAAATAGCACCTTTTAGAGATGATGTATGTATGATTTAAGAAACAAAGTATGGAGATGAAGCTGTTTAGTTTATGTAATGAACTTTCAAAATCACCTGTAAGTGGTGGCTGGAAAGTTTGCAATTTAAATAAGCTGTTTAAGGCGTTGCCAGGCAAGCATTCTGCATGGCACATTGCTTGCAACTCAGAGGGTTTGGTCCCCATATCTGATGCACGTGTAATATAGCGTGAAGTTGTTTGTGGATCACACAGGAGCTTCTTAGAGCCTCATTTCCACACTGTAGCCCTTGAAAATGTGTCAAATGAGCAGACACGTTTGGCTCTTTCTTACAAGGCACAAGTAATTTGTTTGTAAATCAGTTACTATTCAAGAAAAGTTAAATTAGGGAGAACTTTGGTTTCTTTGATGTTTCCCACTTCGAAAGCCAAAGAGCAAATTAATGATCATTTTGAAGTAATAATGATAATGAGGAGAACGTAATTTTGATAGTGAGCTACACTATCTCAAAATAACTTTTCAGGTACGGTGTATGAATAACAGCCCAAATGACCAAAATAGCCTGATGGTGTTTTTCTAAGAAAATGATTTAGTGCTCAGCTTTTGTCTCTGAAGTCTGCTTAGAAAGAAAACACAGGTCAAGGAAATTGGGTTAGAAAAAAAGACTGGTGTGGGGTAGGTGTAGAATTATATGAATAATATCTAACAGGGAGTCTGTGGGCACTCACCAGATCAGCAGACGAGAGTCTCGCCAGTGTTTGTGAGCTGCTCAGGATGGACTGATGACATTTATATCAATCAAAAATGAATTCACAGACATCTACTTAGCATGCTCTGTGAAAGGCAGGGTGGTGGCTGGTGTCTGGGGCCCAGGCCCAGGAGAAGACTACCTGTACTGGGATTGTGATTCAACCCGGAACTGAGCTGCAACATTAAAAAAACTAATGTGGCTAATGACTATACTACTATAAGAGAAAACCATTTTTTAAAAGCTTACACTTACTTGAAGCATTTTACTATAAACCTGCCAACCGGGAATTTACTTTATATTTGGCTATTCATTATTGTATTTGACCAATATCAACTACTTACCAGGTGCTAGGTACAGCTTTAGCGCCAAGGTCCAAAGGTGAGTCCTCACAGAGCCTCACAGGTCAGTGTCAGAAACTATGGCTTGATGCGATCAGAGCCTGACACATTGCAAATATTAAAAAATTCAATATGCAGTAAATACTTAATATTCCATAAATGTGCAAGAAAGCCATAACTGTTTTGTTGAATGACTGATAGAATGAAATCGAGTTAGAATCGAGGTAAGTTCTTCATTCCATTCGTGGACAGGGAGGGGCTGAAATTGCCCCTCCTTAGGCAGGTCGGCACAATTGTAAGAAGCGACATGCTTGAGCTGGCCTCAAAAACAAAAAACAAAAAAAAACAAAAAACAAAACCAAAAACCAACCAACCAAACAAACAAACAAAAAAAATCAAAGTGGCATTTACCATGTGAGCAAGGACAGGAATTGTCCAGGGGTGGTGGAAACAGCACCACAGAATAGGGTATGATTTTTAGTGGCACAGACCAGTTCGGGTCCCTGTACTCCTTCCTGATACTGCCTTATGGATTTGCTCCCAACCCTTCTCTCCCTACTCCCTGTTGTATGGTCAGTGATAATCCGCCGCCCTCCACACACACATACACTACCACTGGGATTCAAGTGTCCATGTCCTCAAGTAAGAACAAAAGTATCTCATTCATCTCATGAAAGAAGAGAAATAGCATGCCTGTGCCTCACTTCTATCTACAAAACTCAAATTTTAGTTGTCTACTAAAAGAGCTCAGTTTTGACCAAACCCTGTTTTTTAGCATCCAACAGGGATGAATAAAAGAAGGGGGAAGCAGTTAATATTTAGACTACATACCGATCTTGTAATAAAAGGATTTTTCAAACATCAGAATGAATTTGGTTTATTTTCACACATCAAGATGAAATCATTATGGTTGCTTTTGGTCTCCATCTTAGCAAGATGTCTCATGGACGGGACACTCGACACAGGGGAATTTGGGACAGTTCCAACTGTATGAGGCCTGGTGTCATTACCTCCATAAATAGAAGTGAGCTTCCTTTCTTCTGCAGCTCTACATTTCCTTGCCTTTGATTCTCCTCCTTTGCTTTTTCTCCGGGCAGGCCTTTCCTCTCTCCTGTATCAGCCACTCTATAGGCAGATGTGCCTCTTTTTCCATTTGCCAGCACCCCCTCCAAATCTTCCAAACTACTCCCCTTTGAAGTCTCTATTACCGATACAATCACTTTTGTTTCCCCTCCATCCCCTCTCTCTCCACTCGAGCTTCTTCTCTCCCTAACCCCATTAGTTACATCTGCTGCCCCTACTATTCAGCCTGTGTTAAATCGTAATGCGCTTGACATAACTTCGGTTTGTCTGCTAAGTACTCAATCAGCATGCGCTGCTATCTTCTGATTTGTAGGAAAGGGGACAAGAGTGAGTGAGCTGGCTCAAAATGCACTAAATGATTCAGCTCTGCCCAATTAGCCCAACTAAAATGGGAAATTGACAACTAATGATAATGAAATAAATGGGTCTTAGTTAAGAATATAAATCCCACAAACTTGGTTCCTGAAGCCTGTGGTGGATACCGTATCCTTCATATGGTGGTCAGATGGCTCAGGGGATGAAAGGATGTGTGAATGAAGGGAGTTGTATAAATAATTCCAGTGGTTGTTAGTTGACTGGGGTTCTTTCCCGGTGATTCGTTAATGGATCTTTAAGGGATCTGGGAGCCACCAGAAATTGCACATAACATTTTGCACATTGATGCCTCTGCCCGGGCTGTGGGTCCGTGCACTTAATCAGATTCTTAAAAAGATCTAATGTGTGACCTTCCCAAAGGTTAAGAACCACTGCTAAGTAAGGGAAGACACCTATTTCGTCGGTGTTTGCCTGTGGTCTGCCCCCACCCCCCACCCCACCGCTGCCCCAGCACAGTTTAATACCTCACCTGATCTGAGCAGTTCAAAAAGTAGAAAGAAACAGGGTTTTAAAAGAAAAAATTTACCTTCTTTAAGAGGAAAAAGTGTTTAAACCACCTACCAAGTTATACAATTTACTTTTTTTTTATTATTATTTTAGTTTTACTACAATTCCAAGACAGGCTTTTTTTTTCTTTCTTTCTTTTTTTCTTTCTCCCAACAATGGGTATAATCACACATCTGAACATAAGAATTAGTTTTATGCAGTTCCATAGAAAACCAAAATCTTGAAGAACACTTTCAAAACAACCAGAGAAAAATAAACCATTCCTTCCGTCAGTCTTGTTAGAGAGGGATTAAGAAACTGGCAATTATTTTGGCGACCTTAATTGTCGCGCGGTAGGAAAATATGTAATTAGAGCACGTTCCCAGGCCTGCACACCTGCAGCACATCCTACAGTTTAATGTCAGCTTTCAGTACCCGTCGGTGCCAGGTTCTAGCACAGCCAGTCACAGTGACGCTCTGAGAACATTTCGGACTCATGTAATGTGGCTTCTGTGTATGAAAGAAGCAGGCATTTACACGACCACACAATGGGGTGCATTGCCGCAACACTGCTCTCATTCTTTCCTGACGCCCACCTTCAGCACTGCCCTGGTTTACTCCGTTTGAGGTTTTATTGTTACGGTATAATAGTCCTGTACATTTTTGAAATTCCCTTATTATTCAGCTTATTAATACAGTACTGACTTGATTATCAGGCAGCCGTTGTGCAGCCGAAGATTCAGTTGCATTAGCTAAGTCAGAAGCTGAGTAAATTCTTGGTATAATGAGAACAATTGTTTGACATTTTTTTTTTCTTGTGTTAGAAAGATGGGCTGTGGTCGTTCTCTATATAGTTGCATTTTGGAATTCGCTGTATATTCCCTATATGTTGCTGGGCATTCATTTTTCATGTAGAGGAAGCTTAAAATGTACTCTCACTAATTTGAAAGTGTTTCAGGGTATGGGAGGACTCTATCATGATTCTCATTAGCATTTTTCTTCCTTTTTTTTTCTTTTATTGGCTTTTTACAACAAAAAGAAAGAAGCTCAGATGTTAGGAAAAGTAGCTAAAAAGAAAGAAACAGTACGCAGGGTGTCTGCTTTTCAGCTAATTCTGTAACCCAGCATACTGATGGTTAACAGACTTCGCCCCCTGAGGGAGATACACTGTATTTTGCTATCTGACATGTTGTCATATATAAAGAAATCAATTGGTAATTAAATGATGCACCTTGTGAAGATGACAAAAGGCATTTGGTTGCGAAAAGAGAACTGGGTTTTGAGGGGTTTGTAATGAAGGCCTAATGACTATTCATAAGAGATTTTCAGTCCGTTGATCCACTTGACTGGAAAGTTCTGCCCTGGAGAGTTAGTGCTGTCAGTTTCTCTCACCTCAGAAAGCCGCCGCAATCGACGGTGTAGAGGATGAGCGAGAAATTATCTAGCTGTTGCTCCAGGCCTGTCTTAGGTCACATGCAGAAGGCACATCTGGTTCCCTGTAGGTGCAACCTCAGGACATAAACTTTGACTAATTTTTAAACTATAAATATGTACGAGTGACACTGAATAAGTTACCTTTTATTCATATTTTCTTTATTTTAGAACACATGCAAGTTGTGTGGAGAGGCTGCCATTTTGGCCTTATTTTTCTTCCAGTTTTATCAGTTACACGCTTGCTGGTGAGGCTCAGAGTAACTTCTGTTTTCGGAAGTTGTCAAGGACCGAATGATAACAGTCTCCTCAGACCACCAAACCTTTGTGTGACTATGTCAAAGTCACCCTGAAGCAAGGTCATCAGAAACAAGTAGAGACTGTATTATTGGCTAGTGCTCTTGGGGGATGCTGATTGGCCTATTTGGCAAAAGACAGTAGGATATCAAAACTTATATACGTAAGTCTAGATACAAGAATTACAAAGCATCGCTCTAGTGCCTGTAGAAAATGACAACAACAAAATTCACGCCTTCAGAAGACACCAGTAACTGTCAACGATGGGTAAGGCACGGTGCTAGCCTCAGAGGACACAGAGATGAGAGAAACAAAAATCTCAGCCCTCAGAGTTTAGTGAAAAAGAGACAAAGTAGGAAGACAATTGTACTACACCATGGGAAGAGCTGTGGTCAGGGTGTATAAGAACATGGGTCTTAGAATCCTGGAATGGATTTTCTAAGAACGGTCAGGGTCCACAGGTGATGTAAAAACTTCTCACACGTGTTACTCCCTCCATTGGCAAAGCCAAATTAGCCAGTGAAAAGTGAGCTGAAGGGGGAACGAGGTGCTCCTGGTGCAGTTGTACTTACTTACCTCGAGAATCCCAACAGAACGGTGGTGGCCAGCACTTTCTGTACATATTTACTCTTGGAAAGTGGTCCTCCATATCCTTATATCCAGAAGCTCACCTAATCAAAGGTAAACACATTTATCACCTCATTAAGGCTTGTTTTATGGCCACTTGAAAGTGGCATTTGAGGTGGAAATATCTGTCAAACCCCTCGTCTGGAACATCTGTAAGGGGGACATTACAGCAAGCTACCAAGGTTTTAATCTCTCGATATCAAAATAATTTAACACATAACGTGTATTTGAGAAGATGTCACTGATGATTGCTCCTTGTGTATTGTGGTTACCGAGTTCCGCTGATGTGTTCGCTGGAGCTGTCAAGGTGGACCGAATGAATGGACAGATGCCAAAAAAACAATTATGCTTATTAATGTACATTGATTGCTTGTTTAGGTTATAAAGCAAATTAAAAAATACATTAGTATTTAAACCCTTTTATAGCTGAGCTAATGATTGTAATATAGTGTCTAGTAAAGAATATTCTATAATACCTGTGAAGCCCAGCTATGTTATCTAATTAGTAGACTTTGATTTAAGTGGCTATAATTATGGAAGTGAATAGTTGCCTCTCTAAATAACAAAATGGTAGATTTAAATATATAAAGATGTTGACTTGATTATTTAATATTTGTAGCAAAGACAAACCACCTAAATAGAGAGATTAATTCCACATCAGTGCAACATTAAAAGGGAGGGAGGATGCCAAGAATCCCATTAATTTGGGATATAAGTGCCTGAAATTTCCTCGAAACATTTACACCAAAGAATACCAACAAGACGATAGCAAGCCGTTCTCTCTAAGGATAGAGAGGTAAGGCCAGCACGATTTTAAATTGCACCAAATCACACAATAGCACGAAGTATGGTACACTCCACCAGGTGCTAAACGTAGCCCCAGTAACCGAGCGATGAGGCACTAAGCTAATTATTTTGTGTCTCATCAGCTCCATTGCCCCTTTCTCCACAAAGCCTTCCCTGAGTAGTCACTATTTCCTTTCCCCTGCCACAAAACTATGCTTTCGGTAAAGATGGCACTCCTTGAAACCAGAACAGGCCACTTGTATATCATTGTCATTCCCCCGTGTGTTTAAGTTAGATAACCCTGCTGCCAAGAAAGCTTTCCTACATATTTGCTTAGTTGAATGGCCAACCCGAAGGGGAAGGGGTGACCTCTCTCTCTCTCTCTCTCTCTCTCTATCTGTGATTTACTTCGGCTATTACTTTTGAAACATACATGATCTATTCCCCGATAAGATCGTGTTACCTCCTTCCCCGACTGTCTGGGAATTTCCGCACTTCCTGACAAGAACTTCGGATGAATTGGTGTATATAGTTTTTCTGCTCCTTGCCCTATTTCCTTCAGGGCCTTTGAGTCATAAGCATTCAGTACCACGGTGAATAATCAGTATGAGAGCCACTATTTGGTTTTTCCTTTTAACTTTTGGGGGTTACTTTTGAACGTAGTACAACTGCTCAGAAGGGCCTTTTCACAAATTGTTTACCATGGCAGTCGCTACCCTATTGGGCTTTTCATTCTGAACACACAGGCGGAGAACATTGATGTCCGCATAACAAATAATGTGTACAATTTTTAAAAACACTAAATTTACTGAATCCCCATATTATGTGTTCATGCTGCTCTCTCAGAAACTATGCTAATACAATACTCCTATAAACCGATCTTGGTCCTGGCAGGCCCTATTGGAACTAATGGGGCCTGACAGTTCTTCAGTTAAAAATTATACATGAGGGTCACTTTCCCTTAAATTATCTATTGTATGCCAGCTGTTCACAACTGCAGTGTTTCACTCTCTTTGCATTTGCTAGAAATGTCTCATTTCCTCGTCATATCCATAGCGACTCTTCTGGTGGGTGGCGTGGAAAGAAGACTCGAGGCACACCTTCCTGGAAATCACACCGGACTCGCAGTTTCTATTTTCTTTATTTTTATGTTTTTCGTTCTGGAAAAAATGTTTAGATGGCTCATTTCGCCTGTTTCATGGCAAGGCACTTGAGTTATATCATAATTTCTCATTTGCCGCACAACTTTATTCTATTTTTATGCTCCTAAATGACGCAGCTCTAAGTGCCCGTGAGTGGCACTTCCGTGCTGTGAGCGCTGTCAAAGGCAACCTCAGACAGATAAAACTCCTGGATGTTTTTTGGGGGGGGTTGTTTTTTTTTTTTTTTCTGGGGAGGGGAGAAGAGAAGTCATCCCCAAGGGCTGCCTTTGTTTTTGAGGCTCAGTTAAAACTATGGCCAATAGAATCATTTATGAGAAAGAAAAAAAAGATCACCCAAGTCTTGTGCCTGAATGAAGGTGCTTGTCTCAAATGTTCATCACTGCAGAGCTGTTATCGTTGGATTATAATTAAAAGGAGGGGTTCCCCCCCTTTTTTTTTCCCAGAATGCCACAAGTGAGGTATTTCCTCCAATGTTATTGGACCTTTTAACCAACAAGTGGCTGGGACTGGAATAAGCTTGCTGCCCACCCCCCGCACCGCCATCCCACACAGAGTAATGGATGGCCAAGTGTGAATGTGGTACAAAGGTGACACATTCAGGGATATTTTCTGCCTTATTGGTAAAAATGGGGCGGTGGGGTGAGAGGATTTCCTTGATGAAGTAAGTGTGAGATTAGTAGCTATTACTGTAACTTGGTGAAAATACTGCCTATCTAGGGCCAACTTGTTTAGCCTACATTGCCGAGCATGTAATAGAACGCTGACCCATGCTTTCCGAATCTTCTGGCTGTTGAGGAGCGTGCAGGTTCTAACGAGTTGCTGGAGAAACCTGGTTACCTGGAGGTTTACCAGGAATGCACGATTATTTTTTAAACCTTGGTGGAGAAGCCAGAGTCGGCAGCAGTTGGCCAAGGTCACCTATCAGTGGCAGCGCCGTGTCGTTCCCCTTCCCATTGTGTGATCCTCTGGGGTCTGGGGCATTAATATGCAACGGTTCTGTTTCTCTTTCAGAAGGACTTGTAAACTCTTTAAACAGAGGCACACAGTTTGCAATTGTTGCGGTACTGAGTGGGTGTATAGAAGCTAGGGCTGCCGCCTTGTCCAGTCGCAGATAGAATAAAACTGACAATGATGCAATGGGCCTGGCATGTAGACAACTCCGTGGGCTGGATGAATGGTGCGGCTCTTGCCGTCCCTCCGGTGGTGGTAGGCCCTGTAATAGCTAGTGTAGGAAGGGTGGTGAAAATTGATATGCACGATTACTACATGTATAAAACTTAACACTGGGGCCATTGCACAGGTGGGGGGTTCCTGTTTATTGATTTTTATGACTTTGTTAGAACATACACTTAATGCTTTTATACTCCAGGAGCTCTGGGAGGGCTCACCTTAGGTAATAAACCTTTCCGTACTTTGCAATCGCTCACAATTTACTTGGGAACTCACATTATCCAGTACAAAGCTCAGCATCCCCCCTCTACTTGGTTTTAGGAGTGCTATAAAAAAAAGCGAAGAAAATAACTCTAGCACTTACTTTGAATTTTTAAAAAACCTGTCCACTCCTGCTATGAAAATGGCCCCTAATTCTAATTACTCATATTTCCAAGAAAAATTAGTCACACAAACTTATGTTATGTGTTGTCTCAGAGGTTGAAAGCAAATTAGGTTTCCAATAAGACAGTACATCACACAAAGTAGCATGTTCTTGATGCCGATGACTTTTTTTTAGAATTATGGTTGGACATTTTTGGCAGACAGATTGTCTTTTGCTCTATCAAAATGACAGTTTCTTTTGTAACTGCAACATTCATAATTAGAAGGAGAGAAGCAATCTGCCCAATTTAATATACTAAAAGAAGTTTAGAGTCTCTGCTAGTAATTTCATTATTTTAAAATTTGAATTAATTGACTTAAAATAATACAGTTAAGAAGTTTAACTAGCAGGATTATGGAGAGAGGTTTCTTTTTCCTTAAAAAAAAAAAGCGCTCTTAGTATTATACTTCAGATGAGATTACAATTTTCTGTTTATGCCAGGTGCCCTGTTCTAAGATTCAGAGCAGGAATGTGAATATTCATCCTTGTAACAGAGCTGAGAGAGGTTGTGGGGAAAACCCTGGGAACAAGGTCACTTTAAACAAAAAAGTTCTCCAAGTTTCCCATGCTTAAGAGGCTGGCTGGGCTTAATTAAAGTCAATGGATGACCAAAAGAAGGCCGGGGTGGGGGGGGGGGGTTGGTGGGGGAGAGAAGGAAGAAAGAAAAAAAAGGAGAAAAGAAAATGAAAGAAAAAAGAAAAAAGCAACAATCCACCCCCACTTCAATCTCTTTCTGGGCCACCATTCACATTCCATACCTTAGCTGTTCCTGTTCAACCTCTTTATATCAAGAATAATAATCCTTCCCTCCCCTAACAGCACTGATGTGCCCACCCGTTAATATCACTCTTCTCCAGTCCACGTCTCTGACCTGTGTCACCGAGGGTGGCCCTCACCCGCACCACCACAACAGAAACAAATCCAGAATCACATTCAGAATGAAATCATCATAACATAGCGACCTTGTTCTGGACGTGCTGTTTGGTTTCAGTAACCTTCTTTTATGCAGCCCTGGCCAAGCTTAACATTTCCTGTTGGCTCCAAGGGTTACCTTTCTTCGTATTTTCTTCAGGCTCTCTCTTGAGGGGATCCAGTATGTCGCAGGCCCAGGACGTACAGGGTCAAAAGTTTTGGAGACTTAAAATTCATGAGCATTGAAGGTTCGTTTTCCTCTCTAATGGAATGAAGCCTCCGTTCATTTTCAAAAATACAAACATAGCAAGATTTCGTTTCCCCCTTCCTGTATAATTTGTCACACTCAACTCTAAAGGAAACCAACTCTTTAGCTCTGTTACCTTTTTTTGTACCTTAGCTGACTTTCATCTTTGCATGAGCCATCAAATCTGGATGTGATAAATATACACATGAAAAAAAAAGTGCTTCGTGTATGAGTTGCTGGGTGCTTTTCTCTCCCACGAGAAATAACAGCACTAAGTATTATGTACATTTTGGGGTATGTTTATAAGACGGCAGGAAATTTTTTAACCCTGAAAACTTTGTGACTCTAAACTGTGCTCTAAATCTACAGGGGCTGCGTTCCAAGTCCCACACTCTTTTACGAGTATGTCACTTACAGACCCGTAAGTGGGAAGGCAAACTTCCCCATGGCGGTTCTGAAGTCTGACAGAAGACGCAGAGCCCAGGTACTCAGAGCACTTAATAAACTGGGCACCTACGTTTCAGAACCTCCTCTCCGTATTTCAGTAGTATCCTTTCTTGCAGTCCTCCGTCCTAGAGAAATGACATTTTGTTTGGTCCTAATTTGTCCTAATACACTCAGTTATATATGAAAAGATATACACACGTGTATAAATCAGGAACCCAGGGATGAAAGCACAACTTCTTGTGAGATCTCTAATAGCTACCAAATGTTTAAGGCTTGGGTTGATATGGGCTATCAGATTATCTAGGTTTTATAGATACTTGTATTTGCATATGTGTACGTTTGTATATGCATATATGTGTGTGTATGTGTGTGACTTAGAGCTATGCTGACGTATTATTTTCTATGTGTTCATTTATTATAAACAGCAGGCGAGCAGACATTTCTCCTCCTCTCTCACTCTGGTCCACATCATTTAAAAAAAAAGATTGCAGGATTTCCATTCTAAATTAAATACATCCAAGGGTACATCTTTTATCAATTCTTTATTCTTGGTATCTCCAAATTCTGAAGTCTTCTTCCTTTGTCTCAAAAAGGGGAACTGCTGAAAGCATTTCCACCTGGATGCTTAAATTATTTAAGTTGCAGGAACCAGACCTTTTCCCTCCTGAGTAGTTGTGGGTTTTAAAGGCTAAAATTGCTTCATCATGCCAAAGTGAAAGTATGCATAAATTATTTAGTTAAACCTGAGAAAATACAGACTTTTCCCGGTGATCTTTCAAGGGCTGCCTACTTAAATTTCAGAAGAATGGGCAGGATTTTTTCCTTCTTTCTTTTAGAAAACTTAAGTATCTGCTGTGTCTTCCATCAGTTGAAATGTGAATAAAATTACAGAATGATGATTTTCTAGAGCCCAAGCCTTATATTATCCGGTATATCTATATCATGCCCAAGGTGAATACGGTGGTGTGAATCAATACCAGTAAGACTCATCCAGCTGACAAGAATTGCAAATTCTTTGGAGTGTATTCTTGCGAAAGTCAGGTAACTTGCTGCAGTCTCTCCCTGATGCTACTGTAAACACCGGTGAGCATTTCCAGTTCCATTTCCATCCATTCAGAGTTTAGGCTTCAGTTATAAAAATAGAAAGGCAATTTGAGAATGTTATAAGTCATATTTAAGTGGTTCCCCCCCACCCCCGTTTTCATTCTAGTAAATAAAAATGCCCGAAAATGTGAAGCAGTGTGTGATATGTGTGGTGGTGTATGGTGTGATGGTGGCAGCGGTGGTCTCTGTGTGTCACACAGGTAGCAGTGAAGAAGCAATGAAAATAGCCCACAAATACAGACAATAGGGGACCACTCTCAAGTTCCCACAGAGTATAAGGGACTCGGTTTCCCAGGTATATTAGAGAGTCTATGACATTACGCATACTTCTCTAAATTAGTCTTAGCATTAGTACTCCAATGACACGCTCACGACTGAATAAAAGAATAGTACTTTTAATCCAATACCCAGCCTCAGAGCCTCAAAGCAGCAATAGTTGGGACAGAAAACGTGTCAACCAAAAAGGTACTTATATGAGTTCTTTAGTCTACAGCTGTCTGTTCATGTGTAGAAGCCATTTGAATTTTATGCTCAAATACATAGGGAGATGAGAGTGGATATGGTAGAAGATCAGCATATAACTAGTGAGTTGTTCTTGAAAGACACAAAAATTAAAAAGAAACACCTTTCAAGCAAGATAAACCTATTCTATCTCAAAATGACACACATCACTTAACTCATTAATACATGTTTAAGATATTGATGACCAGATGCTCTTCCTCCATCTAATTTGCTTTTCCTACAACTTTGACTTCAGTTGCTCCCAACTTTGGCTTAGTTTTCCCCTTCCCTTCATTTCCCTCTCATGCCCGGGCACAGATGCAGCCACTGAATCCCATAAACAAGGATATTAGACTTACAGTGCCACACTCTGCTAAGTAGTTAGAAACACTGTGGCTTTTGTGTGCCAATTTAGACGGGTACCCCGGAGGTGACGAGAAGAGCACAGGTAGAATCTGGGGACGGACAGGATCTGGAGGCAGGAATCAGATCCAGATTCTGACTTTAGGTGATTTGGGGGAAAGTCAGTTAAAAATCTGAGTCTGGGTTTACTCATCTATCAAATTTGATGCTATTAATTGCACCTCCTTCCCTCAAAGGACTGTTGTGAGGATCAAGTGAAAAATGTCTATGACTGGGCTCTCGTATTGGTAAGATAATGCCTAGATGTCAGGTGTGATTACATGATCAACCCGGCCTCCTCCACAGAGGAGAGAAAAAGAGTTTTTAAGTCACGCATGTGACCCTGGAAATAGAGGTATTCTAGCAAGCCTGCAGAGACTGATGGTGCATTTTCTTCGGCAAACCTTTCTCTGGGGAGAGAGAAGCAGCATACCCCTCTGAGGGACGCCTCTCTGGCCAGAACAATGGTGGGAAACCCTGGCTGGTGGTGGCTGTGTTGCTAGGGTAATTGAGAATAGACAGGAGGGCAACTTAGCAGTCAGGTGGCTTCTTTCTAACTGCAGCAGGTTCTCAGATCCTCAGGCTGGCCCCAGATGAGAGGACAGTCAGTAAAGAGAGTTTGGCACAGCGAGCGTACGTCTCGGTGTCATCTGATTGTGAAATCTGCTTGTTTGCATTCTCATACAGTACTGGAGCTTAAGCCCTGGCCACACTGTACGAATGACTAGGCAAGAGAGGATCTAAGGCCAAGGGGAGGTTTGGACCTAGGAAGAAGGATTGATTCGAGTTTTACTTCAAGGAACTCTATTGGATAATCCCACCAAACGTATTAATCACATCAGTTACTGTATTTTGTGTAATGATTTTTTTTACACCAAAAACATAATATGTTGAAAAGTTTACAGAAGTCCCCCTGTTTGAGCCAATATTCACTAGGAAGGAGGTAGTCTCAGGACAGGTCCAGGAAAGAAAGAAATTAGAACTTTCAAACTTGTCTAATTCCCACTGCAGTTGTTTGAGGAAAATTGAGATGAAAAAAGCCAGAAAAAGATTTATAAATAGTTTTTATAAAGCTTCAAAAAGAAAAGCCTGCATACTTATCATTGAACTGTCTGCTCATGAAAGGAGCTGCAAAAGTCCCTCACATCCACTTCGACTGTACGTACATGTTAAATTGTTGTTTCCCTTTTCCTTACACTACTACAAGAGAAAGGAAATGCCTAGGCAAATAAACTCTGTTAAAATAACTTTACAGTTGTGACACAGTTTGACAAAAGCAAAGGAAATTCAGAGTCACAGCTCACAGTCTCTCCTCAGCTGATTCTACTGTGGAAAATAAAATGCTTTATAAACATACACACACACACACACACACACACACACACACACGCATGCCATGGGATAGACTCAGTCTTAAGAAATGGGCTTCTTAAACATGGAATCTCTGACTTTTCATCTTTGTGTTATTGTTATTATAAAAGAGTTGCAGCATATGCGTTCATCATAAATCTAATCAGGGCAAAAGAAAAGCGTTTGGCCAAGTATTGTTTGCAAAATAGAAGTCACCTATTTTTTTAAGGATCATGTGATTTGAACTCAAAGCAATGGCTTCCCGGGGGGTCAATAAGCTACCTTGAAGAACATTTGAATGGTAATGACTCCAGAGGATTTGGGTGAGATAGCAGGCCTACCTCTTCCCAACCATCCCCTGAACACTCCTGCACACACCCACACACATACGGGGAAACATTTTGACCAAGGTCTCATATCCACTACTGCTATGCAAATTATAAATCTAGCAGAGAGGTGATATATCA